>NC_137183.1:10147500-10690000 GCF_951804945.1 Podarcis cretensis | reverse complement strand
GATACAATTAGGATTCCCCTCCCCCGGGTCAACAGGACCCATCCATCACATATGATATTTTACTATATCAAAGTACAACTCAAAGAGCAAAGTAATAACAGGCAGCTGCTTTCCTGACATCGTTATCTTTAGTTATCAGACTGTTAATATTGTTTATTCTACACCACACCGCAAACTGAGTTTATACTTCCCCACCAATTTCTAGGTTTGCTCAGTGTATCTGATGGGTCAAGCCATAATAAACTAGCTAGGTAACAAAACTCTACTTCGTTTTTTTTAATCTTCAGATTTATTTATTTTTAAAATCTTTTTTTTATATATCCCATTTCACCTGTAAAAGAGTTCAGCGTGGTATACATTGTTCTCCTCTCATGCTCTCCTCACTGCAACCCTGTGAGGTACTCCAGGCTGAGAGATAGTGACTGAGTCCTAAGATGGAAGGCCTCTTTGAACCCAAGTCTCCCATATCCTAGCCCAACATACTGATCACTAGTCTACTTCGGCTCTCAGGATCCTAAATTTACCTGATAGTTTAACAGATAAGTATTTAGCCACTCTGGTCCACCTTTTTTTTTTCAGGGGGTTGTGGGAGAGTTTTGTTTAATCACTCATTTGTTCAGTTTTATCCGAGTGCTAGAAAATTGGCAGTTTGAAATGTCCATATCTCTTAATCATTGGTCTGCACCTAGTGGGTCGGGCCCCTTTATTGGGTTGGGGCCTGACTTAAGATGGGTCACAACAGCTGTACCACAACCATACAAATCTATGGTAAAAAAATAATAATTAAGAAATGAGTCCCCAGATGAAAACTGCTGCTCTAAATGAATTCATTACGTGCAAATAAACAAAGACCACTCCTCCACATGTGGTGGCCTTGAGGATTAAAGGCGTCACCTGGACTGAAGTTTTCATAGTTTCATTTGTGGGACTCCAGTGACCTCCTTACTTTCTGATTCTTCAGAAGAGGTCTGGCTCTTGCTCAGTGACAGATCGCATGCTTTGTATCCAGAAGATCTCCTGTTCCATCCCTGCCATCTTCAAGCAGAGATGGGAAATACCCATGTCTTAAATCTTGGCAAGCTGCTACCAGTGAGTGGACAATTCTAAGGTAAAAGGAGCAATAGTCTGCCTTGGTATAAAGTATATTCCTATTACTTTGCTCCAGGAAAGCCTGCCTTGTTCAGATGAGATGAGCTCACCATCTGAGCTCAGAGGTAAAAACTATGGAATCATGACGAGATAGAGATTCTCTTTGGCTCTAACGCTTACTAGCATCATCAGCCACATCCATTGCCACAGCTTCCAGTGCCTTTGGTACCCAATTGCAGTACCCGTTGGTGCCCTTCCACTCCATTGCAACTAGGCCTGTTACAAGGAAGAAGAAGAAACCTCAGACCTGAATGGAAGGGACAGGGGGAAGAAAGAAGCATGGTCCAAAGGGCAGTGATGTTACTTACCTGCCTGGCTGCCCTCCATCCGTTTGCTCATTGTTGAGTCTGTAGGGGAGACAGCCATGCTGGTAGCTGATCCTGTTGAGAGGCTGGATGCCTCAGCTCCCTGCTTTCTGCAACTTGTCCTTTGCTGTGTTAACTAATCCAGCCTCTTGCTTCTCAGGTGTTGGCCCAGAAGCAGCTGCATCCAGTCTGTGGGCTGGCCACGTCTCTCCAATAGTGACTGGACTCTTCAACCCAGCCAAGAATCTTCCATGGGAAGAGCTCTCCAGTCTAAGCCTACCAGGTGTCCTTTGACAAACCATGGAGAGCCTTGCTCTCTTTGAGAGTCTCTGGGGTAGTTGTGCATGTGTGCGTATTACGCCTGTGTGAGAATCCCTTCTCTTCAAGGCTCTTGCAGTATAGCAGGGCAGATTAGCCCTTAACGCTGTGTAAGCAGATGCCTATTTGTCATCCTCTTAATCTTTAGCCTCTCTCTCCAAAGGTGGAACCATCAGCCACACGAGAAGAGGCGAGGAAAGGTGCTGAAGACCCATCAGCGAGCCCGGGATGGTGCCAGGATGCTGTAACCAAAACCCACCTGTGACATTGAATCTGTCCGCACCATTTCTCTCCAACGCAGCTTTAACAAAACTGCTGCCAGGCCCTGCTCTCTCTCGGTGCTACCGTTCCCCAGGGGGATGATTACAGCTCATTTGTTCAGCCATCAGCTCGGAGGCCAGAGAGATGAAGGCTGCCTGTGTTCTCCAGACATTTGATCTACCTCTGCCCTGACCCCTCAACATCATCAACTTTTGCTCGCGCCCTGAGACTCGATAGCAAACCTTTTAGGAAAGGGAAAGGGTCGGCCAACCTACAAAGGCAGCTGCTGATCAGAACTGAATATTTTATGGGGCATTTCCCCCCAGGCAGGTGAATGCCCTGGATCCACAAGTAGACCCTGTGTTACTGATGGAAGAAAAGGTGGTACATGAGGAGTCACACCAAGGAGATCACATGGGAAGGAGGCCTCAAACTGAATTATGGAACTCCTGTGAAATTCTTGGAATGAAGCTCAACTGCAACCATGGTGTGGTTCACACTTCAGTCCAGGAAATGGATAAGTTTGGTCCATCATATGTTGAAGGCCTGCAACTCCCATCATCCTTGACCATTGGCCATCCTTGCTGGAGCTTATAGAGTTATAGTTCAATAATAATAGATGGCCACAGATTTCCCACCCCCTGTTTTACTTTTGCTTTATTTAAGGAGAAGCATGCACACAATTTTCCGCTCAATTGCTTGTTAATGAATCCTTTCTATGTCCTGGTCAAAACATGCCAAAGAACTGGCTTGATTGACAAGCACTTGAAATCTTTTCTTTCCCTACCCCTATTTGATTTAATATTAACCGTGATGAATTAACAGTGAAGCCTTATGCTTAGTTGCCCAGAACTAATCCCCAGTGTGTTCAGTGGAGCTTAACAGTACAATCCTGTGCATGTCTACTCAGAAGTAAGCACAATTAAGTTCCATAGGACTTATTCCCAGTTTAAATGGTTGTGGGATTCCAACTTCAATCACTCTGAAACCTGCAAGCCTGGCTGAACTTAGGTTTTTGATATTTCACTTTGACTTACATGGTGACGATATTCTGGTGCTCATCTTTGTTTAGTTTTTAGCCTCTGATGCTATAGGAAAAATCTAGTGCAGGGAAGGCAAGAGAAAAGGGTGAGGGGCTATCACCTACACTGCTGCCACCAGCCAGACCTCAATATCTATTCTCTGCAATCTGCCAACTAATCCATTTACTCTGTGTAAGCAAGGAGGGGGGCAAAAGATAACAGAGCAGGCCTGTAGGGAGTCTGCTAGTTTAACAAAAACAATTAGCCCCAGGATTGAGATAGCTGCTCTGAGTCAGTCAATCCCTGTGACCAGTCAGAGGCCAGATGGTGATGGATGCTTCATCAGCCATTAGTGACAAGGTCATAATTAGTCTGCAGCCCTGATCTCTCTCTCTCTCCCTCCCTCCCTCCCTCCCTCCCCCCCCAACCCCCAGTGATCGCTCTCTTCAGGAGATGCCCAGTCTCACATGGCTACCCCCTTGTGAACATTTGCACTAGTGCAAAACAGTTGTCTGGCATGGTGCCATGAAATGTAGTCATTCAGCTATTGCACCCCCCCCCCAAGTTGTTCCATTTGTTTGATAGGCTCACATGTGCAAATAAGTTATTCCACCTACAGTTTCTCAATCAACTCCATTCTGCCACCATAACATTTCCAATCTAAGAGAACTAGGACACCAGTGTGATAATCCAACATGGTGTGGTAGTAGTATTATGTTAGTGCAGGATCTGTGTTCAAATCCCTACTTGGTCATGAAGCTCACTGGAGTGAGCCTGGGCCTAAGCTACCCCACAAGGTTGTTGGTGAGGATAAAAAGCAGGGGAAGACCTGGAGCTCCTGGAGTGGAAATTAGTATAGAAATGTAAGAACAAAATGTAACAACAACAACAAAAAAAAACTCACAATCTGCAAAATGCCTGGCTTTATTATGCACGTATTTCAGCCCAGATATACACAATCCACACCAATTTCTTCATGTGAATAACTGTCTGCAAAGCCAAAGCATGTGCTTTTATCTACCTACATCAAATTTGTGGTGGAGATCTATTACTCGATTGCAAGCTTTTTTCTACAGCTCATATGCGAATAGAGTTAACTCCAACTTGAACAGTGTGATTTTCTGCCAGCTACCTCCTGACACTTGACCCCCGCAGAGGTCACATCAGTGTTGCTAACGCAGCAAAAACAACGACGAGGCATTTACAAGTTACCAATGTCTGCGGCCACAGCAAGTGTTGTGATTCTCCAGAATCTCCCCATTGTCTCTCAAGGCAGATGCTAACAACAGTGCTTGCAGTCTCCCATTTCAGCATTCAGTCAAGCAAGGGAACTGTCCATGGTACGAACCGTTGTGAATCTGATGCTGAGCAAGAGAGCAGCTGGCTAGAAGCTCGCCAGGTCTAGGGACTGGTCTACAAAGGTTATTCCACCAGCAACTTCCAAGTAATTCCAAGGGTTTCAATTCTTAGCTTGGTTGCCCTGTCCTTTCCTGGAGAACTAAAGTCCATGACCATGAAGGTGATGACGTTCCTCCTACAAGAAATGTCCTATGAACATTGCACTGCCAAGTTTCCATTCAGGTTCACACTCTGGCACATTACGCTTCTTGGGGACCAGGTAGTCATTGTCAGGGGTGAGCCCAGTTGTGGCAAGTAGCCCCCAAAAGGCTGCACATTCCCCTGAGTGGGGTACAACCTTGGGGTGTGATCTCAAGGGTTCTCTACAGGTTCCCTATCTCCCCCTATTCCTGGCTCCTGCTAGCCCCAATATCCAGTTCTCTACTAATAAGGAGGTTTTGTCTGTTTCCAGCTCTGAAAGGTGGCAGGGCCTGACACTCAAACTGCCTACCTCATAGGGTCGTTGTGAGGGCAGAAAGGGATAATCCTATATATGTTGCCCTGACATTTTGGGGAAAAGGACAGAATACAGCCGTCATAACCCTAATTTACAATGTGATTATCCCACTCAACCACTTCCCATCCTCCCTGACCTAACTCTGCCCCAGGACACGTTTGGCTATTTGTTCCTTTGCACTGCAGGCTCCACCAGACTGAGCTATTCCCAGATTAATATAAGCCCTATTGAGAAAGCCTCCATGAATTCTCCTCTGTCAGTCCTCTTGCAGGGGCATGTAATGAACACAGCCCTGCTGATACCTCGAGCAGTTCACTTCTTTTTTCGTTATTTATGGAAAGCTGTGGATTTTTCAATCCCAATAAATCATGAACCAGTGTCAGAGCCCTACAGTATTTGTGAAGGCATGCAGGAAAAAAGTAGAGAGTTGAATGTATCAGTTGCTCTCAGTGTTGGTTTTCTTACATTATTATATTTGAATATTGTTTAATATTCCTATTTTTGTGTCATCCCATACACATGCACAAGGTGGCATACCAAAAAATGATGCTTATATAACCAGATTTATCTATCTATTTTTGTAACCTTGGAATAGTCCCCTGGTGGATCCCTTTGTGGGGAAAAGATATTTTCCCCTGCGGAGGAGCCAAAGGAGTGAGATAGGGGACCCAATGATGACCAGGATGGGTGCACAGCAGGGCTGATGCACCTGAGAGGAGTCCTGCAGGCCAGGTGGAGATGCCTGGAAAACCACACTCAGTCCCTGACATAGACCACAACATTGTGACATGCCTAGCTGGTTTAGTTGGTTAGCGAGTGGTGCTGATAACACCAAGATTGCAGGTTTGATCCCCATAAGGGACAGCTGCATATTCCTGCATTGGACTAGATGATCCTCAGGGTCCCTTCCAATTGTGTTCTGTGATTCTGTGTGCACCCTTAATGGAGAAGATATATTCCATGATACGACTTATGCTGTTGTATTGGATGTGCTCCAGTTTGCCAGGGTCCTTCAGACACACCCCACCCCCTGGACCTGAACACAAGACCCCTGGTCACTTGAACCCGGGCCAGCCTTCTTCCCAAAGCTGGCTGATCTGTGCCACTTGGTTGCGGCAACAGCAGGCAGCCTGTGCAGCAGGGCAGGATTGCTGGAGTAGAATTATCTCTCATTACATGGAGAAGTCATTAACTTCCCTTCTCCCTCCTGGAAGGGTTGGTAATTAATTGCTTATGGAGGGAGCTTGGGAGAAGGGTCCTGGAGGGGTCTTTAATTACCACTTTGTGTTATGCTTCCTAAAACCCCTTAGCGCTAGGGCTTAGTTGCTTAAAGGGGCTTTAGCTGGAAACAGTGCCCTCCCTTCCCCATGTTTCCAGATTTGTTTTAGAGAGCACAGCCACACTCCTGTGCTTCGGAATGAAGGTTCCTGCACAGTGGAGGGTGAATGGAGGTTTGGGGTATGCAGAGCAGACTGGTCAATATACAGACAGCTGCTGCTCCAATTTCCATACAAATTAGCAGAGTGCTCTTCCATCTTCAGTTCACAGATATTTGCTGGACTACACCTCCCATCATCCGGAGTCACCTTAGCCAAAGTGAGGGATGATGGGAGTTATAGTCCAACAATATATGGGGGCTCAAGTCAAAGCAAACCAATTTCGTGACATAATAGGGGTGTGTGGAATCCCCCAGAGAAATCTCACTCGGTTAACCAAAGCTGTTTGTTCCCACTGTCTCTTTATCTACCTGCAGTGTAGAGATGAGAGGGTCAGGCTACAGCTGGCGAGACCCATGGTCAAATCCTCACTCAGACGTGACACTCAAAAAGATGATTTTGGACCAGTCACTATGATCCAGCCTGGCCTTCCTCACAAAGTTGTTGCAAGGATAAAGTGCAGCAGGGGAACCACGCCACCTTGGAGAAAATATAGGATAAAAATGTAGTGGTTTTGTGGGTCATCTCTCCACCATCCGTTTTCTTTCTCATCCTTCCTTACTCAAATAGAAGGGAGAGGAATAGTATCCTGACCAACAGTTCCAACAAACAAAAGAAAAGTCAGGGTAACGAACATGAATTCTACTTACAACATATACATGAAATGTAATATAGTATGTTAAAATCATACATACATACACAGTCATAAAATATCACATCAAAAACTTCTCAGTCATCAACCACAAACATGAATCAACTAGTTGATTCGCTCTACGCGGGGCTGCCCTTGAAGCTGTCCCAGAAACTCCAGCGGGTGCAGAATGCTGCAGCGAGGCTCCTCACGGGGTCTCTGCCATGGGAGCATATTCACCCAGTGCTTTTCCAGCTGCACTGGCTCCCGGTGGAGTACAGGGTCAGATTTAAGGTGCTGCTTTTGACCTTTAAAGCCCTTCACGGCCTAGGACCCTCGTACATACAGGACCGCCTCTCCTGGTATGCCCCACGGAGAGCCTCAAGGTCCATAAATAGCAACACCCTAGTGGTCCCGGGCCCTAAGGAAGTTAGATTGGCTTCGACCAGAGCCAGGGCCTTTTCAACTCTGGCTCCGGCCTGGTGGAATGCTCTGCCTCATGAGACCAGGGCCCTGCAGGATCTGATTTCTTTCCGCAGGGCCTGTAAGACAGAGTTGTTCCACCTGGCCTTTGGCTTGGAGCCAATTTGATTCCCTCCCTCCCTCTTTTTTTTTCTTTCCCCTTTTCCTTCTCCTCCTGCGATGAGGCTACATTTTAATATTTTAATGTTCCATTATTTTAATGTTGTATTTTATTTTTGTTTTTAAGTTTGTAATCATTCATCTTGTTTTTATTATTGCTTGTAAGCCACTCTGAGCCCAGCCTTGGCTGGGGAGGGCGGGGTATAAATAAAAAAATATTATTATTATTATTATTAGTTCATATAATGTCCTTCCCCAACTGAGAGCCGTGAGCTCTCTTAACGAAAACTGTCAGACACATTTCGACTAGAGGTCTTCTTTGGTGCATACCTTAAAATAGATCCAGAATGGGCAATAGTTCCAGCTTGCCTCATATATAGCAAAAGAAATAATAGAATCATAGAAAGGTAGAGTTGGAAGGGATCCCGAGGGTCATCTAGCCTGACCCCCTTTTATGCAGGAATTTCAACTAAAGCACCCACGACAGATGGCCAACCAATATTCTGCTGTTTAGGTAATCAGGTAACAAACGAATCTCATGTAATTTGAAAAATATCCAAACCTCTTCTACTCAGACAAGTGGAGTTTCAATACTTACCTTATTTGAATATTCAGATAACAAACATTCCTTCAGGAATCTATATCTATATGTGTTACCTGCTACCTTGAAGTGCTGACTAGATGATGATGATGATGATGATGATTTATTTATACCCTGCCCTCCCTGGCCAGAGCCGGACTCAGGGCGGCTAACACCAATAAAATTACAATAAAAATAAAAAATAGACCAATTTAAAATATAGGTTAAAATATAATTGAAAATATGTGACGCGGGTGGCACTGTGGGTTAAACCACAGAGCCTAGGGCTTGCCGATCAGAAGATCGGCGGTTTGAATCCCTGTGATGGGGTGAGCTCCCGTTGCTCGGTCCCTGCTCCTGCCAACCTAGCAGTTCGAAAGTACGTCAAAGTGCAAGTAGATAAATAGGCACTGCTCCAGTGGGAAGGTAAACGGCGTTTCCGTGCACTGCTCTGGTTCGCCAGAAGCGGCTTAGTCATGCTGGCCACATAACCTGGAAGCTGTACGCCGGCTCCCTCGGCCAATAAAGTGAGATGAGCGCCGCAACCCCAGAGTCGGCCATGACTGGACCTAATGGTCAGGGGTCCCTTTACCTTTATAATTTAAAATGCAGCCTCATTTTAATAGTAGCCCATAGATCAAAACCATAAGGGGAGGGAAACATAAGGGTCAGACTGAGTCCAAACCAAAGGCCAGGCGGAACAGCTCCATCTTGCAGGCCCTGTGGAAAGATGTCAAATCCCACAGGGCCCTGGTCTCTTGTGACAGAGCATTCCACCAAGTCAGGGCCAGTACTGAAAAGGCCCTGGCCCTAGTTGAAACCAATCTAACCACCTTGCAACTTGGGACCTCCAAGGTGTTGTCATTTGTGGACCTTAAAGTCCTCCGTGGGGCATACCAGGAGAGGCGGTCCTGTAGGTACATGGATCCTCCAAATGTTAGATTACAACATCCATCATCCCAGACCATTTGGCATGCTGGCTTGGGTGATGTAAACTGGTGTCCAAAAAGCTATAGGGCACCACAGGTTCTCTGTTCTACTTAAAATAAGACTGGGCTGTAAAAATGCTTAAGTGTGGCCGGATCGTGTCCCTAGCATTCCGTGTTTTGAGATGCACCAACTCAAAGGCATGTCAGAGGTGAGTCAAAGCCAGGGAGCTGTGCTGCCCCTTCCTCGTCAACAGCAGCCCCCACCCCACCCATCCACTTGCAAACAGCAGCAGGGTTTATTTACAAGAAGATAAGACTATCAAAGCTCTCAAATCTCAAAATGTGCTAGGCTGTCAGAGCTGGTGTTACTGTCATAACCTGTTACATCATCATCAGGGACACCTAGGTGTGTGATGGCGGGGGGAGGTAGCGGTAAATACCGGGGAGGAGGAAGAAGGATCAAGCTTCGGCAAAGTGTTCGTGTCAGCACTTCAGAAACAAATGAGATGCTCTATATATACACACCAGCTTAATTTCACGAGATCCCTGCCTCTTGATAGCTCTGCACCTCATGACCAGTTTTGATTAGGGCAGAGCTCCATGCCTCTCGGTCAGGTTATCTGCATCCCTCTTTCTATAATGCAGGGGTGGTGAAGGACCATCCACGATGGAAGCTTGTCTGTTTCATTTTGCAAGGATTCTGATGGCCCAGAGCCAGTGTGGTGTAGTGGTTAAGAGTGGTGGACTCGTAATCTGGTGAACCGGGTTCGATTCTCTGCTCCTCCACATGCATCTGCTGGGTGACCTTGGGCCAGTCACACTTCTCTGAAGTCTCTCAGCCCCACTCACCTCACAGAGTGTTTGTTGTGGGGGAGGAAGGGAAAGGAGAATGCTAGCCGCTTTGAGACTCCTTCGGGTAGTAATAAAGTGGGATATCAAATCCAAACTTCATGGGAGGACCAACTGGCCATTTTGAAACAGTGACTTCTCCCATCTTCTTGGCAGCCCTGTTCTCTGCAACCCACCCACCTCTGTCCCGGCTGCGGCTCTGCCTTATGACACAGTAAACTGGGTGCCCCCTTCACCTCCTCCCATGAGAATTAGGCCCCTCTGTGCACTGCTCCTGACCTAGATCCCCAGCAGCCACCATCTGCGGCCGCAGCCACCTTCCTGCCCTTCACAGAATGATGGCGGTGGGTTAATTCAGGGAGGAATCAGCTGTCAGCTTCCTCTCCTCCAATCCCTTTGATGGGGCTTAGGCACTCTGAGATAATTTAGAACACCCAGAGACCCACAGCCCCTCACTCCCTGCTCCATCCTGTCAAGACCCCCAGGGATGCGGGGTGGGAGAGGAAAGAGCAATTTCTTAGGCTGCGGATACATTGCCAGCTGAGAATGCAGCTTTGTCCTTCTTCCCCCCCAATTTGGATTTAAGCTGGTTTGGGGAGGGAGGAGAACATGACAAAACTTGGCATTTACTTTTAAAATACGATCGGATAGCTGCGGATTGCAGTTAACCAGCGTACACCACTTCCTTAATCCTAAGCAGTCGGTGTAGTGTAAATGGGTGTATGTAAACAGCCTTAAGGGACGCGGGTGGCGCTGTGGGTTAAACCACAGAGCCTAGGGCTTGCCAATCAGAAGGTTGGCAGTTTGAATCCCTGTGACAGGGTGAGCTCCCGTTGCTCGGTCCCTGCTCCTGCCAACCTAGCAGTTTGAAAGCACGTCAAGGGCAAGTAGATAAATAGGTACCGCTGCGGCGGGAAGGTAAACGGCGTTTCCGTGCACTGCTCTGGTTCGCCAGAAGTGCCTTAGTCATGCTGGTCACATGACCCGGAAGCTGTACGCCGGCTCCCTCGGCCAATAAAGCGAGATGAGTGCCACAACCCCAGAGACGGCCACGACTGGACCTAATGGTCAGGGGTCCCTTTACCTTTTTACACAGCCTTAATGTGTGCACTTTCTTTTCTGCATTTAGTCTAATGTTGAATGCACTGAGGGTCTTCGGTCATTGGCATGTCTTTGTTCAGTGCAATAATAATAAATAATAATAATACATTTTATTTATATCCCGCCCTCCCCAGCCGAAGCTGGGCTCAGGGCGGCTAACAACAATCAAAATAATCCAATGTTCTAAAAACATTTCATTATAAAAATTAATTAAAATCAAATAGATTAAAATCAACCATTAAGCAAAATTCTGTGCAGATTGCCAGAGGAGGGGGTCAGAATAATAATAATTTTTATTTAAGCACACATTTTAATATATGCACACACTCAATATCACCCTTTGCCTGGCACAGACGCCCATGTTTAATCAAACAGTGAGAAAACACTGGATGCTGTGGACACAATTCAGCCATTATTAAGTATCCTAAAGGTAAAGGGACCCCTGACCATTAGGTCCAGTCACAGACGACTCTGGGGTTGCGGCGCTCATCTCGCTTTATTAGCCGAGGGAGCCAGCGTACAGCTTCCGGGTCATGTGGCCGGCATGACTAAGCCGCTTCTGCCGAACCAGAGCAGCGCACGGGAACGCCGTTTACCTTCCTGCCGGTGTGGTACCTATTTATCTCCTTCCACTTTGACGTGCTTTTGAACTGCTAGGTTGGCAGGAGCAGGGACTAAGCAATGGGAGCTCACACCATCACGGGGATTTGGACCATCTACCTTCTGATCGGCAAGTCCTAGGCTCTGTGCTTTAACCCACAGCACCACCTGCATCTCTATTAAGCATCCTATGCATGTCTATTTAGTACAAAGATGGGGATGCTGTGGCCCTACAGATGTTGCTGAACTCCATCTCCCCTTGACCACAGTCAGTGTGGCCAATAGTCGGGAATCATAGGAGTTGTAGTTCAACAACATCTAAGTGCCACAAGTTCCCCCAGGGGTGAATGTTTACATTCTCAATAAAATGCATTAAAAGAACTGAATTACCAATGATTAAAGAATCATTTTGTCTCCATATGACCGCTCTCTCTGAACAGACTTTCTAGGCATCCATAAAAATCTGACAATTTGCTTCTAAGATCACATATAAACCTTTGTTGGTTTCTGTGTAGTGGGTAACATGAGCAGCTAATGTACCAGACCTTCCACTTATTTTTGTCCATAAATGCTAATGAACTCACTCACTCCTGTATTTTTCATCCAATAATGCCAAGATGATGTCTTGGAAGCCTAACACGGTGAACGCTTTTCTCAAATGTAATAGGTTCTAACAATTCTAACAAATACCTTTAGAGGCAAATATTAACAGTTAAGTTTGCCAGCAATAGTTTATTTGCAGGGCTGTTGTGAGTCTTAACAGCTTTGAGACAGGCAGAAATTCAGTTGGTGAAGCTTCTCCCATTGTTGCATCTCCATATTGCAGAAAAACCTTACAGGGTAAATTTTTGCTTGCCGGAATAGGAATAGGAATCGGTGGCCCTCCATATGTTATCGGACTCCAGCTCCCATCAGCCCCAGCTAGCATAGCCTATGGTCAGGCATGATGGGAGTTGTAGTCTAGCAACATCTGGAGGCCCACAAGATCCTTGTGCTAAGTGCTGCCAGAAACAAAGGTGGTGGCCTTTTCCCAGGACAAATGATCGCGTAAACAAGCCCTCGGCAATACCTCCTTCCCATTCTGCCTTCTGAATTCCTGTGCTAACTAGTAGGCCGCCTTTGCTTAGGACGGCTTTGTACAGCTCTGCATTACATGCTGACTTGGCTAATTTGTGCCCTGGTTGATCTTACCTCAGCTCAGTCAGTAAAAAGCCAGCTCTAGGGTGGGGATTTGGGGGGGGGGCAAGGGATTAGCATGGCCACCATCTGTCACTAGGCCAATAATCATCAACTGAAGCAAATCCAATCATCTTGGAATGAATATATATATATATATATATATATATATATATATATATATATCGGGTTTTTAGTGACAGTACTCAAGTCATCAGTGGGGAGCAGCTCATGGAAGCCATTTTGTGCTGGCACCCACGGCACTTATATCAATCTGTGAGCACCGTCACCTCATTACGGTGCGAGGACAGACATGAGATGAGATACGACAGGGACCAATGCTGCCCTTGTGCCTTTTAAAAGGAAGCTAACTGTGAGCAGAGATACTCGCACTGGCATTTTGTCCTAGAGTTACAAAGCAACTTTGGAAGACTTGGAAAAGCTGCTGGTAAGTGGCAGAGCATCCGATGTGCATGCAGAAGGTCCCAGGTTCACTTTCCTGACATCTCCAGGTTAGGACTGAGAGAGAACTCTGCCTGAAATCCTAAAGAGTCACTGGCAACCAGTGTGTATATAGATAATACTTGGCAAGATGGATCAATGACACGACTCGGTAAAAACAGCACTCTGCTTCCTAGGAAGATACCACATACAAGTCAAACCACTGGTCCATCCTTCTTCTTCTACTTCTTCTTCTTCAACGATCCCTTGTAGCCAAGTAAGATTGTCTTCCATGAACGTCGTTTTAACAGTGAGTCCATAAGTGTCTGTGGAGGCTAATTCTGGATCCACACGTCCTTCCACAGTGGGGACATAGGTTTCCAGGCAGGAGTTGATCACGGTGAGGGTTTGCCAAACATGCCTTCCTCTTAGCACGATTCTCCCTTTCATCCTGAGTTCAAGCGTCTTCAGAGCCCATGACACCTTTGGTAAAGGCTGTTCTCCAACTGGAGCTCTCGCAGGCCAGTGTTTCCCAGTTGTTGGTGTTTATACTACATTTTTTAAAGATTTGCCTTGAGAGAGTCTTTAAACCTCTTTTGTTGACCACCAGCATTGCGCTTTCCATTTTTATAAGTTCGGAATAGAGTAGTTGCTTTGGGAGACAATAATCAGGCATCCGCACAACATGACCAGTCCAACGAAGTTGATGTTGTAGAATCATCACTTCAACACTGGTGACCTTTGCTTCTTCCAGTTCACTGGCATTAGTTGGCCTGTCTTCCCAAGTGATGTGTAAAAATTTCCAGAGACACCGTTGATGGAATGTCCATGCTGAATGGCAGTGGTTCTGCAGAATATCAGGTGCAGGTCTTTCCCGTCACTTGCAATCCAGTGCTCTGATCTGGAAATTTGCTCTTCCACTGGGTTACAGTGCCTACCAAGATGGCGAGTGGTCCTGGGACTCATGCATGGGCCTGAGTAGATACTAAATGCAGCCATACCTCTGGTTGCGTTTGCTTCATGTTGCGGATTTTCGGGTTGAGAATGCAGCAAACCCAGAAGTGTATACTTCCAGGTTTTGCCCCGCGCGTACACGCAGAAGCGCTTTATCAGGCTTTTCACACATGCAGTAGCGGCGCTCTACTTATGGACTTTTCAGGGTGCAAACGGCACCCCGAAACGGATCAGGTTCGTAAGTAGAGGTACCACTGTATGAGGAAAGACGGCCTGTGAAGGCCTTAGCTGTCTTCTGCTCTGACCAAGTAGTGGCAGAGATGCTTTCCTGAGTGTAAAATGATGGGGAAACACACTGACAAGTGTGGTATGCACAAGTGACTTAAAGGAAGACATGTAACATCCTGTAAACAAATTGGGGTGAATAACAGACAAACACTCATTGTCCTATAACCTCCCTGCAAACAAATCAGAACAAATGCTCAATAAAGATTAGATATAATCTAATTTCTATGCAAGCTTTGTGCCTGCAGATCAGGATCAATGCTCACTCAACAGGTAATCTGGAAAAGCCCTGGTTCTTTGCCAAGGCCTTCATTTATTTTTCTACTTCATAAAATTTATACACCACTTTAGTATATAACCCCCCCCCAAAAAAAAAACCCCTCAAAGCAGCAATGAAATTATTAACTATAATTTAAGGCTTTTGAAAAGTTGACATAATAATAAACTAAAAACAGATTAAAACTCTCAGCAACTTTCTAAATATCTGGGTAGACTTACCTAAACAAAAATGTTTTTAGCAGGCACCCAATATAAAATTATTATTATTATTATTATTATTATTATTATTATTATTATTATTATACCCCGCTCACTCTGGGTGGCTTACAGCACATAAGAGTACAGCAAATCTGCCTGCCTGATATCAGTAAGCAGGGAATTCCAAAGTGTAGGTTCTGCCAATATCAAGTTCTTATAAATACAGAACAGGTATTATGGGGCATCTGTAACAGCTCCAGTTCCACCGATCAAAGCAGTTGAGTGGGCCCATGTGGGGTAAAGTGATCTCGTATGTGAATTGGTCCCAAGTTGTTAAGGGCTTTATATACTAATAATGACACCTTGAACCTGGCCAGGTAGCAAATTTGAACACAGGTGATGGATGCTTACAAGGCCTCACTCCTGATATGTGAGAAGTATATTTTTTAGGAGATTCACCTTTGTTCTAAGTTTGCAAGTTGTTTTTAACATTATGCTTTAACTGCTGTAACTGCACTGGGACCTCAGGGTGAAGAATGGATAAATAAAATAATACAGTGGTACCGGGGGGTGGGGGGGGGCATGCAGGCTGGCGGTGGGCAGATCAGAAGCCTGGAATGGGTGAAGCCAGGGTCAGAAGTGGTCCTGGCCCCCTCTCTGCTCTCATTCTGCCACCCTGTTTCTCTCAGGATCACCCCCATTTCTCTTGCTTTCTGCTACTACCACCCTCTCATTCATCCTCCCCACCCAGCAGACGGCCAGAGGAAGAACAGATGACAAATTACAGTTACAAATTGTAAAATCAATGAAAAATTATTTACAAAAAACACCACACATCTCTCTTGCTTATCCAGTCCTGGGCCAAAGAAGACGAGGCCTCCTTGGTGGTTTTTTTGAGCCCTGAGCGGCCGCCGAGACCATATAACACCGGTCTTGAAAGACCTACATTGGCTCCCAGTATGTTTCTGAGCACAATTCAAAGTGTTGGTGCTGACCTTTAAAGCCCTAAACGGCCTCGGTCCAGTATACCTGAAGGAGCGTCTCCACCCCCATCATTCTGCCCGGACGCTGAGGTCCAGCGCCGAGGGCCTTCTGGCGGTTCCCTCATTGCGAGAAGCAAAGCTACAGGGAACCAGGCAGAGGGCCTTCTCGGTAGTGGCACCCACCCTGTGGAACGCCCTCCCAGCAGATGTCAAAGAAAACAACAACTACCAGACTTTTAGAAGACATCTGAAGGCAGCCCTGTTTAGGGAAGCTTTTAATGTTTGATGTATTACAGTATTTTAATATTTTTTTGGAAGCTGCCCAGAGTGGCTGGGGAAGCCCAGTCTGATGGGCGAGGTATAAATAATAAATTATTATTATTATTATTATTATTATTATTATTATTATTATTATTATTACTGAGCAACCCTTCTGTTAGAGAAGGCATCTCCTCCAGGTGTCTGAGCACTGCAGACCTACATAATCTAACACTGAGGCAAGGGAGCAAATGTTAAATCCAGCATGTTGGTGGGGTCACGGCTGATATTTGTGACAGACTCCGGGGCAGATGCTGCAGGATTATGGAGCCTAAAACTTCCGAACTGGCTCCTCCAGCAGGCAGAGAAAATTTAATTACTAATTTACTAATTACAAGGAGACACCCCTGTCAGCTGTTTCCAAAATCACAGTTTGGCCCTGCTGGTGCCCTGGCGTGTGGTTCAGAGAGCAGGAGAAAGGGGGGGAGTTGGGTGGCAAGGGGCAGACTCTGCCTTCTCAGGGTTATATCTTTGTCCTTGAAAAACACTTCCTTCCTATTTTAAGTTCTCTTTCATTTTGTTAGGCTGTGCTGTGTACACAATCTTTCTCTCTGAGGCACAATCTTTCTCTCTGAGAATTCTGGGCACTGTAGTTCATTAAGCATTGCTGGGAATTGTGACTCTGTGAGGAGCAAACTGCAGTACTCAGAATCCTTTCAGGGGTAATGGAATATGCTTTGGATGTATGGTTTTTAAGGTTTTTCCAAAATTCCTCGTTTTTGTGACCTGCATCCCCTTGTTTCTTTTTTATAATTTTATTACATTTTCTGTTTTACCATTTAGAATATTCATTTAGCCAACCTTAAAATATCAGTGACTTCCCATCTTCTCCTTCCATGGTTCATTTTGCATAACATAAATCCCTGCATATTTTAAATAAACCAGGCCATTCAGTATTCCATTATTACATCCACCAAAAATTATTTACACTGTTGAATTTATCTTAATGATGCCAATGTTTTCAGGTGTACACAATTTCCCCCCATATATTTTTTTTTTTTTTATAATATTTTTATTAAATTTTCACATTTTATAGAGACAAACATACACACACAAAGACAAAAACAACACGTATGAAATTTCATAACCTTACTTTCCTAACCCCAGTTCTTGACCTCCCCCCACCCCCCCTTCATACATCCTAGTTCAATTACATTAACTCAGCAAATTCAAATCTCTCATCCATTGCATATTATTACTATATCTATATATATATGTTTTTTCTTTTTTTTAAAAAAAAAAATCATTTACTTGGCCAGATTTTACTTATCCAATTTTCTTATAAAACATTGAAACCTTTTCTAAGGTCGTCTCGAATTCCTTCCACGAATTTCCCTTTAATCTTAAAAATAGGTCATAATAATCAAACACAGAAATCATAAAAATTTAAAAACAAGTTCTCCTCCCCCCCCCCCCAGCCCCGGTTTCTGTCCCTTCCAAATGTCCCCCCATCCATAACAACAGTTTTTTAGCCTGGGTTCCTCACATCTGAGGCCTTTAAGTCCTTGTCAGTCTCTCTTTGCCGATCTTGTTGGTAACCCTCCTCATTGGTCCTCAGGTTTCGGGGAAATTTCAGCTCAGTCTCATCAGGATTTCTTCCATCCAAAGTACTTGACACCAGTTGCTGCAGAAGATCAACCAGTCCATACTCAAATAGGAAGCCCCAGTCATATTTCTTATTTCTTTTAAAATCAGGTATTCCAGATGTTCCAGGGGCTTCCTCCCTCCTCTTTCGCATCTTTCGCAGATTTGTAATCCAAGGGTCTTCTTCTTTATGTTCTAACAATGTAGGCTTGTGGTTGGTAGTCTCCATCTGTGCTAGCCCTTGCTCGCTCTCCCCCTGTTCCGAAGTTATCTCTTCTGATTCAGCTGCAGATTTTTCCCCAGTCAAATCCATTGTACCTTCAGCAGAGTCATTTATTTTAGAGTTCAAGGTTATGAGTTGTTTACTCATGACCGTGGTCTGCTCCTCCAGTTTTCCCACAAGAAAAAACATTCTTTCTAGCTCTGCCTGTAGTTTTCCAGCTGCAGCCATTGCAATGTTTCAATGTTTCCCCTAGGGGGATTCTAGTTACTTAGTAATCTTTTCCAATAGTCCTTTACTTTGTTATTTCCCTACTTTGCTTCCAACCACTTTAGTTCAAATGTAACAAATTAAGTCCAAAAAGTGTTAAATAATAGAGCTTTTCACTTTCGCTGCCCGTTTGACAGCTCCTTTGACAGCTGTCAAACTCCTCGTTCCTTATTCTCCAGCTCACATAAAAGGACACCCCCGGGTCTGGGGGGGTTCAAACAAAAACTTCTAAAAAATCACTCTTACTCTCCAGCACACCTCTTCTTCTGTCGAATTCATGCAAATCTTATCTTTTACAGAACACCAAGGAAAGAACTCTCCACCTTAGTTCTCCGATCTTTGCTTTAAATTTTCTGTAGGCAGGGGGGGTGCGGACTTCCCTTTAGCACATCCCCCGATCGTGCCGAATTCAAAGATAAGCTTTTTAGAGTCCAAATTCCAATCTACTCACGGATTAATTAGAGTCCGAATTTCAGGGAAGAAAGTCAGCGGTCTCCGGCAATGGCTCGCGGCTTCGCTCCACTGCAGTAGCGGTCTACTCACAGCACCACGCCACTCCCCGTACCCTCTCCGTAGCCTTTAAAAAGGCTCTTCGTGGGTCGGGGGGGCGCTTTAGGTGCCCGCCGAGTCACCAGGTCCGCAGGCTTCCGCGCCTGCGGTTTCTAAGGGTCCCCGCGTCGCCGTCGCGGTGAGACCCGTTTGCAATGGAGCCGATTCCCTCCGGAGCTCGGAGGGAATCCGCCATTACTCGGATCGCGCTAACCCGGAAGTCCCAATTTCCCCCCATATATTCAATAAACATTTTCGAATCTTCTTTAAACGTATGCTCTTGTTGCTCTCTTTATATGTTAGATCCGCAAGCTGCACATATGCCATCAGTTTAAATTGCCATTCTTCTTTAGTTGGGACCTCGCTCGTTTTCCATTTTTGGGCTAACGAAACACTGGCCACAGTAGTGGCACACACAAATAACCCTTTTTGACACCTGGGAATTTCCATCTGAATTATCCCCAACCAAAAGGACTCTGTGTGGTTTTTTTGGAAAAAAAGTGCTTTTAAACCATTTTTTAAAAATTCATTATAAATTAATTCCCAGTACTGCATCCCCTTGTTTCACATGGAAGGGCTGTGGCCACCCCACCTTCCATTGTGGAGGAAGCCCTGCTAAGAATAGCCTTTGGTGTGAGAACTGGGAGCAGGGTTTTACTGGGGATGGCCTCCTCTTGTTGCCTTAATTACCAAATACCTAGCATTCATTGCCAACAAGACATGGCACAGCCTTTCCTGCAGGTCTTTAGGAAAAGATGCAACACCCCTTTTTAATTCAACCAGGCCATCAAATTTTAGACCAATGGCTATAAGGCTACCAATGGCTATTAGCCCTGATGGCTATATTCTCCTTTCACTGTTTGAGGAAGTGGTTGGGAATTGCTGGAGAGGAGAGTACTGATGTGCCCTGGATATGGGTTTCCATGGCCACCTGGTTCGCCACTTTGACTGCTGAATAGTGGAAAAGATGGACGAAGGACACAGCTCTGTTGGATTCACAGCTCCTTATTACAGCAGTTTGAACTGCTCCTGGAATCAGACTGACTGCAGCCTAGCTGGCTGCTTTATATAATACTAAGTAAGTTGAAACAGTAACAACTCACAACTAGCTAACCAATCAGGAGCGACAGTTTTCAAACCTTCATTTACATACTGGTGGCCCTGAGTGAGAACTGCCACTAATTTTAATACATAATAGGGAGAATAGGGAGCTGGACTAGATGGTGCTTCAGCCTGAGCCAGTAGAGATCCTATGTTCTAGATCAGTGTTTCCTAAACTTGGGTCCCCACCTGTTTTTTGGGACTACAACTCCCATCACCCCTAGCTAGCAGGTCAGGTATGATGGGAATCATAGTCCAAAAACAGCTGGAGACCCCAGTTTGGGAAACCCTGTTCTAGATATATTTATAACCATATCCTATCCTGTCTAGTTGTGATTTCTGCATTCCAGGGGATTAGACTAGATGTCGCTTCTGGGTCTCTTCTGACTCTACAGTTTCTAAGTGCTGGTGCATCCTCCAGCCAGCGATATTTGCCAAAGGTCATACACAGCCTTGTCCTTTCTGCTCTGAAGGACGGTCATGCCCTCTGTCACCCTCAGCTAAGCTGCATGTCACCCGGCTCCTGTTTCATAGATAATTAGGTCTCCTTGATTGCTGAGATCCTTTTCCCTTTATCCACCTTGCTCTGCGGCAGAAGCATGCTCTCCTGACATGATCAATGGTGTCTCCTGCACTCCGTGATAAGTGAATGACAGAGGGCTGAGGACGAGCGCTATCAGCTCTGCTCCTGCCACTCCTGGGATCAGTGGCTGCCAGGTCAGACAAAGGCTCCAGTGGTGCTTGAAGTGCTTGGAATTAAAGTTTCATGATGTCCCAAGCATGACCTGGTGTCATCCAAACCTAATCTTTGAAGGCAAGTGCCAGCCTGGCTGCGAGGCTCCTCTCTTGACAGGATGACCCGGGCCTCCCTTAGTGTTTGCACTGTACTATCTTCAGTGGCGCTGTGGGTTAAAGCCTCAGCGCCTAGGGCTTGCCGATCGAAAGGTCGGCGGTTCGAATCCCTGCGGCGGGGTGCGCTCCCGCTGCTTGGTCCCAGCGCCTGCCAACCTAGCAGTTCGAAAGCACCTCCGGGTGCAAGTAGATAAATAGGGACCGCTTACTGGTGGGAAGGTAAACGGCGTTTCCGTGTGCGGCTCTGGCTTGCCAGAGCAGCGATGTCACGCTGGCCACGTGACCCGGAAGTGTCTCCGGACAGCGCTGGCCCCTGGCCTCTTAAGTGAGATGGGCGCACAACCCCAGAGTCTGTCAAGACTGGCCCGTACGGGCAGGGGTACCTTTACCTTTACCTTTATCTTCAGTCCCAGGAGAGGGAAAGGAAAGACAGCTGGGCTTTTGATTGGCGTGTTGTAAAGTGCTTCGGGGTGGTGCAGCTCCATGGGGGATGTTATGTACTGAAGTTCTCCCCCTGGGCCAGCAGGGGGATACCGTAGATAGTTTTCACTCAGGTCCACATATGCAAATAAGGGATTGAAAGTGACATTCAGTGATTGGATAGTTACAGAAAATGGTTACTGTTGCGTTCTAGTGGAGCTCTATATAAGCAGGCTGGCTGAACCCTTCAGTTCAGTTCTGTTCTGGCCTGTGAATAAACAAGAGCTGTTTGAAGAATCGCTGTGTCGTCGGATATGTTTACCCACAACTTAACAGGGGACATAGGTGCTGGCTCCAGGGGGACAAAGCACTGTGGGCCCCCACAATGGGTTTTTTGAGGGGGCCGGGGGGGCATTGTTGGGGCCGGGTGCAGAGCAACGTCAGGACGTCATGTCAGTCCCCCCAAAACTGCTTAAGGATATGGCGCCTCTGGTGGTGGAGCTTTGTGAGCAGAAGGTCCCGGGTTCAAATCCTGGCAGGAAGAACTGGGAAGCACCCCGTCGGAGTGTCTGGTGAGCTGCTGACAGACAGTGTGGACTAGGGCTTCCCAAAGTGGGGTCCACACAGACCACCTGGTGGTCGACAGCTGTGACTCTGCTGAGCGGCACATTCCTCTTCTTGTTGGCATCTGTCTGTCTCAGGAGACAATGGAGGAGGGCACTTTGTGGGTGAAGTCATACTGTTGGAAGGTTGCAGTGTCCGCTGAGGCTGATACGGAAGAGACATGTTTTATTGCAGCTGGGGCAGATGGAGGCGTCCGGTTGTGCTGCTGCAGGCACACCATGGTGTATCTTCTTTCTGCACGCCTCTCCTCTGGGAACTCCTGGTATAAACAATGCTGAGCTGGATGGTCCAGTAGTCTAATTTGATACAAGGCAGATAATTTGGTAGAGCCCAAGACTCATAATCTCAGGATCATGGGTCCAAGCCTGAAATTGGGCAAAATAATTCCTGCATTGTAGGGGGTTGGACTAGATGACCTGTGTGGCCTTTCTATGATTCTTACTTTGCCCTGCTACAACTTACTACTTATGCACTTAGTTCTACTTAGACCAAGCAGGGGAGGGGTATTTGCCCATTTTTGAGCTTCAGGACAGGGATAGGCAAAATTTAGATTATCAGGATCTACTTTGCTGCTGTTGTTTTGAAGCTAGAATCAATGATGCAGTGAAGGGCAGAAATGCAGGCAGTTGTGTTGCCCCATTATTGCACACACACACACACACACACACACACACACACACACACCACTGAGCAGCATTACATAGGCTAATGTCCAATTTATTAAGAGCAGCATGGCTTCAATCCTGTGCAAAGCTTTCTAGGAGTAAGCTCCATTGAACTCAGGGGTGTTTACTTCTGACTATGCAGGTCCCAACTTCACAAAAGACATGGAGCTACTTTAACAAAAGGTCTCTGGACTGCTGAAATGCAACCTTGAGCTTTTTAACCGTCTTGCAAAGAAGTATTGCCTTTTGAACTGCTAGTGTGTAGTAGGAATCCCGCATCAAAAAAAAAAAAAAAAGGAAAGGAAAACAAGATGTAGGTCACAACATTATGATGGAAGATTGGGAAAATTTATGGAAAACTGATTTAAAATTTACAGATTGTTCCCTATTGAAGGAGAATTACATGAAGATGATGTACAGATGGTATACGACACCAGTGCAGATAGGGAAAATGTACAAAACTAGTTCAAATATATGTTGGAAGTGTAAGGAAAAGGAGGGAACATGTTATCATATGTGGTGGGATTGTAATGTAATTTTAAAAAATTGGGAAATGATATACAATGATTTGAAGAAAATGTTCCATTTAACATTTGTTTAAAAACCTGAAGCATTTATGTTAGGGATTGTAGGGAAAGATCTGTCAAAAAAGCTGGAAAACATCTTCATGTATGCGACAACGGCCGCGAGAGTTTTAATAGAACAAGGATGGAAGACTGAAGAAACCCCAACTAAAGAATCATGGCAAGAAAAATTGATGGACTATGCAGAACTGGCAAAACTGACATATAAGCTCCGGGACAAGGATAACTGTGACTTTAAAGATGAATGGGAACCCTTTACAAAGTATTTGAAGATGCAACAAAGTGAACTGGACTCCTTGGCTAGCTTTCAACAAACATTCACAAACTTTTTATTGATGATAATAATCAGCTAAATAGTTTGAGGATCTATACAACTGTGTAACATGCAGAAAACAGCATTCTTAGAGAAATCAAAGACTGGAACTGAGGGAAGTGGGTGGGGTGGGGGGGGGGTTGTATGGGAGGGTGGGGGAGGGAGGAAAAATGGGGGGGAAATAAGGATGATATGTTTCTGGATAATATGTTTTGTTTTAATTTTGAATAAAAAAAGTTTTTTTTAAAAAAAGGAAAGGAAAACGAAAGGCAATTTTGCACCAAACCTTGACTATCCTTCTCCTCCTCTGATTTCCACCATGTCTGATAATCTGTCGCAAAACGAACTTGAAAGCTTCATTATCACCTCATTCATTTGCGGGAGAGGAGAAAGCCCTGCAGCTTCCCTCGCTCTGCAACGGAGCATCATGTCATTGATTCCGCTTTGCAAAAAAATTAAAAAGATATCGAGCTGCACTCCCTCGCTCCCGCCACCCACGACTGCCTGGGAGACCAGCATTCAAATCTTCCCTAAGCCACGAGACTCGCCATCATTCAGCCTCGCCTATCTTCCAGAGGGGTTGTTGAGGGTAAACAGAATGCCACCTTTTGCTCCTGGTTGGAAAGGCAGGAAATAAATGTAACGATGTAACAATGTTACAAAATGTAACAATATTTTTTTAAACCAACTAGATTCCAGAAACAAGAATCCAGTGCAGAACTCCAGTGCAGAACTTGACAGCTGTCAGAAATACCGTTTTCCTAGGCATGAAGGCAAATTTACAAGTGGCACTAACTACCCTGACCTAGGCGAGCAGGGTGGGACTTGAAACTTGTAGACCTGGAAAAGTCTTTAGGGTTGTGAAGGCCACCCCCACCCCCCCAAGAAAGGAAAACGAATTAGCCAATGTGGGATTATCAATGCGCAGCGCCCCCTGCTGCTTATGATGGCAATTGCCACAACGAATGCCCTTGCATTGCACATGCTCTCCCAGGGAAATTTTCGTTCAGGCGGGGGGAATCCACAGAAGGTTTCTATTTCCGTGGGAAACTATGTGTGTATGTTGCTTATGCAGGAAAGAAATATCAGCAGTGAGCCAGAGCGATTAGCTCAGGAGTGGCATCACTCAGGAGTGGAGCAACCTATTTTTGGACACCTTGCCTTCAACCTCACCGTGGGCACCAGGCAGTGCTTCAAGTCTTTCTGATGCTTTTTGAGCCTCAGCCATCAGCACAGACCTTGATCTCAGCCACCCATTTTACGGGCCCTTCTCTACAAGTGTTTCCCTGTGTTCTTCAATTTCGACAATGCTTCTCAGTTGTCTGGATGGAAGATAGAAAGTTGTGTGTGTAGAAACTAGCTTACTATACAAAAAAATAGCATTTGTTGCCCCGCCCACTCTTGCCTCTGGCTCCTCCCACCACAGGCATGTGGCCCCTGGAATACGCATAAGCAAACTCGGCCCTCCAGATGTTTGGAGACTACAATTCCTATCATCCCTGACCACTGGTCCTGTTAGCTAGGGATGGTGGGAGTTGTAGTCCCAAAACATCTGGAGGGCCAAGTTTGCCTATGCCTGCCCCTGGAAAGTTGCCCAGAGGTGAATGCGGTCCTTGGGGTGAAAAAAACTTCCTGCCCCCAATCTCAGGTATTAAAGGTAAAGGTACCCCTGCCCGTACGGGCCAGTCTTGACAGACTCTGGGGTTGTGCGCCCATCTCACTTAAGAGGCCAGGGGCCAGCGCTGTCCGGAGACACTTCCGGGTCACGTGGCCAGCGTGACATCGCTGCTCTGGCCAGAGCCAGAGCTAGAGCCAGAGCCAGAGCCGCACACGGAAACGCCGTTTACCTTCCCGCTGGTAAGCGGTCCCTATTTATCTACTTGCACCCGGAGGTGCTTTCGAACTGCTAGGTTGGCAGGCGCTGGGACCGAGCAGCGGGAGCGCACCCCGCCGCAGGGATTCGAACCGCCGACCTTTCGATCGGCAAGCCCTAGGCGCTGAGGCTTTAACCCACAGCGCCACCTGCGTCCCTAATCTCAGGTATTAAATGGCTTTAATTCTGTGGGAAGAGGTGCAGCTTCCTGGTGAAGCCTTGCAGCCTCCTCATGGAAAAGCACCCATTTTTGTGTATGGGGAAAAATCCTTCCTTTCCCCTTCAGCCTGGCACAATCAAACCAGGTAGGTGAGATACCTTTTTTCCTGGAAAGCAGGAAAAAAGCACAGCTGCTTTTCTTAACAGCTGTATGTGGCAGGCAGAAATCCAGAGTCAGCTCTGTCTTGCAAGAGTGACACGCCGCTTCACCTGTTACATTTCTGCTTGACAGGTAGTCCCTTAAATTGCCAGGAGCCTCGCTGAAAGCAAAAACGTCCTTATGCAACGAAAGACCAGGCAAGGAGTTTTGCACATCTTTTATGCCTGGTCTGGGCTGCTTTTGGGGGCCTGCAGTGTATCCTATCAGCAAAGAGGTTTGCTTGATGTTAGCATGAGACGGCAGGGCCTTTTCTGTGGCAGCATTCCATGGAATTTCCTCTACCAGTGGCAGACTTCGGGCTTTAAAATTCCAGCAGCACCAAAATTTGGCACCCCACCCCCCCGCCTCTCACCTTCTGTTGTTTGTCATTGTTGTGGCAGCCCCTACAACACCCTCTCTGTTCAGCACCCATTGCAGGGAAAGCATTCACACTCCCCATAATCCACCTCTGCCTCGAGGGCAGTGTTTTCAACCAGGGTGCCGTGGCATCCTAGGGTGCCTTGACTGATGGTCAGGGGTGTCACGGGCTCTGTCCCTCTTTCCTTCCCTCCCTCCTCTGATGCCCTCTCACGTCTCTGCCTCCCAAAGGCTTGCACAGCTGTTTTTTTGCAGCAGCCCTTACTATAAGCTCCACAGGCGAATGGTGCCTCTGGGAGGCACCTCTTTGGAGTGGGGCATCTGGGGGGAGCGCAGCTCAAAGACCAGAAACAGCAGCAGCTGCTGCCTGGAGGACTCCCAAGGAGAGGGGAGAGGAGGCTGAGGGAACACTCCCCAAGGGAGGGTGTTTGAAAAAAGGTGAGAGGCTGCCAGCTCTGCAGGCAAGGTGTGACATAACTGGGCTCCTGAGCCCCACAGGGGTGCCTCAGAAAGAATGTAGTTGGTCAAGGGAAATGTGGACACAAAAAGGTTGAAAACCTCTCCTCTAGGGAGATTGGACTGGCCCCCATCCCTGATGACTTTTAGGCAGGCATCGAACCCATCTTTATTTCACTTGGCTATTAACATTTATTTTCCTTTAAGGTTCACACCCATTTAAACACACACACACATATAAAGAATCCTGGGAACTGTAGTTTACCACCCACAGAGCTGCAATTCCCAGTACCCCCTTAAAAAAAATATTAAATTTCCCATTTTAACAATCCAATCAAATCACATTAAATATTCCAAATTATACAAATACATATCATATATTCCGAATATTCTGCCAAATTACAAATTTTTATTGGGACTTCCCATGCTTCAAGTTCGGGGGGCCTCTGACCATCTTATATCTCTACTGCCTTGAGTTTCCAATAGTTCCTTTCAATCTTCCTGTTCTTAACCTGAAATTCCCAGCACCCTTAAACTACAGTTCCCAGGATTCCCGAGAGAAGGGGGAACTAATGTGTTTCAGATATCAGGTGTGGATGCTTTAATATTTCGTTTCAACACTGGGACGGTTTAAACCGGGTGCTTTGGGGGCGGGGCCGTTGCCTTCTCTTTTATTGTGCATCGACTTGAGAGCCAAAAGGCGGTAGAGGTTTTAAAAATGGAATGAGCCAGCACCGGAAAGGGAACTCCCCGCCCCAGCCTCTCCCCTCGGCGCGGGCGGCGGGGTCGTGTCTCTTTAAGGGCCGAGGGAGGCGTGCCCAATCCTGGCTGCACCAGCCGCTCCCACATGACACTGACATCAGCCGCAGCCGCATCCCGGACCCGCCGTCGGGGCTGCCATCGCCCCCCCCCCCCCCGCCCCGCCATAAGGCGCTCCAGCCAGCCCAGCTTTCCTCCGCGCAGCCATGTCCGCCGGCCAAGCTTACAACGAGGAGAAAGGCGGCTCCTCCAGCCTGGGGGAGCCCGAATATGGGCACGATCCGGCCAGTGGAGGAATCTTCTCCTCGGATTACAAAAGGTGGGGCTGTCGGGGGCGCGCCTCCCACCCGATCCCAGGCTGCGCGCGCGGGACTGAACCTGTTTCTCCCTCCCCTCCTTATTTTATTTTTATTTTTTGGGTGGGGGGGGGGAGGAAGCAACCATAGCTGGCTTGGACGGGGGGGGGGGATCAGAGTCGCTCCCTTCGTGCTGCGGCCAAAGGCAGGGCTTTCCGCCGGCCCCGGGAGCATCCGCGCGCGCGCGCTCCCGCTTGGCCTTTGTTATGGATGGCCCAGATTTCTCTCTCTCCGCTTCTCCCTCCATCCCGGGGATGACGCGAGAGGCGCTGGGCCAACCTGAGCGCGCCACCTGCGCCCAGGCGAGGCTGGCACCGGGCGACGTGGGCCCGGAAAGCTTCCCCTGCCTTCCAGCCTTATAAAGATTTTGCCGGGGCTCTTTGGGCAGCACCTGTCGGGGTGCTACCGCGGGGCCCCCACCTGCCGCCGGCCGGCCTTCTTACTTCACCACCAGGGCGTGGCACCAGCTGTCAGCTTCGAGGCTCGGGGTTGCCACCTGCAGAGCTTAGGAGGGAGGTGGCGATAGAGGAAGACAAGATTAGAAACTACCTGGCCTCCGCCTGCCATTGGTTACCCAGTGCCATAGCAGGGGTTGCTGGCGCCCCGGGTGGGCAAGTGTTATCCCCCTGGTGTGCAAAGAGGGTCAACGGAACTGCCCTCCAACTGGCTCCCCACCTGCTCCCTCCATTCACCTGCCCACCGGACTGACCCGCCTGTCCCCGTGCCTCAGTTGCCAGGGCTCCTGCCTGTCGTGCCTGATTGTGCCCCTCAAAAATGTGGCCCCTCGCGCTATTCCTCTGGTGCCCCCTACTGTTGGCCTCCCTTTATTCCAGGCTACCAATCCCAGGGGGCATTGGCAGCCTCTGGGAGGATGAGACCTGGCTCCTTATTCCTTGGTATGTGGGGTGTTGGAGTGAGATTGTTCCTGTGGACAGGTGCTCTTTGCTCGTGCTCAGGGGTGCTCTTTTCTGAGGGTTTTTCATGGCTCACGGATATTGGGAGTTGTAGTCCAAGGACATCTGGAGCGGCACAAGCAAGCTGCTCTTGTTCCACAGGGTTTGTTTCTCAAGATGTTGCATTGGGCAGGGTGTGGAACTAAATGATAGGTCTGAGATTCCCTTTCAGCTCCGTGACTCTATGACCTGCTTCCAAGTTTCCTAACCCTTAGAGAGGTGGCCTAAAATCTATTGTTAGGCTGTTACATGAGCATGTGCAATAATGGCTTGTGGCAAAGATTTCAGCCATGCTAATAATGCTAATATGCTGCAGTGCGAGTTCAATTGGGGAAGACATTTCTCAGGGAATGTTGGCCCTACCTACATTTGTGCCCCATCTACACCATAGACTTGCAGCTCTATGACACTACTTTAAACACTTATGGCTTTCCCCAAAGAGTCCTGGGAACTGTAGTTTGTTAAGGGCGCGCCTTAACAAATTCTGCTCAAAGAGCTACAATTCCCAGAGTTCCCTGGGAGGAGAGTTTGACTGTTAAACCACTCTGTAGCTCAGTGTGGGATTAGGGGTCTCCTAACAGCTTCCGGTGCCTTCATTAAACCACAGTTCCCATGATTCCTTGGGGGAATCCGTGACTGTTTAAAGTGCTTTAAATGTGCAGTGTGGATGTGGCCTTGGTTTATGGCCTTTCATTGGCTAGGTGGGCACTGAGAGAAGAACCTAGAAGCAAGAGACTGGCTCAGGTGCAGTCAGGTGGAATTGCTTCCTTCTGGCTGACACCTTCCATCAGCTCTGACTGCCAAAGCTTACGTGGCACTTCTGCACCTTAGGAGACCAAATGCCCTCCGAAGTTAGACCTTTATTGGACCTGCCCAAAGTATAGCCATGTATAACTGACAGCTGCCTTGTTCTTGAAGCTATGTGGACGCAGACCTGAGCGGTACCCAAGGCATGCTGCTCAAACCCTCCCAGAATAAAAGCAGTAACTATAAAATAGTTTGGCCAATGAGAGTTGGCTGAGGAATTTGCATCCCACTGGACTCTCCTGAGGACTACTCACATGACACTGGCACTACTGTAGGTTTCAGTAAGCCTGTATGGAAGGGCCTGGAAATCTGCAGCCATAGCTTGAGTCTTAAAGCCTTGGGTGTGTGAAAATGTTCTGTGCAGATGCCTGGCAATAGTCATCTGTTCTTCCTCTGGCCGTCTGCTGGGTGGGGAGGATGAGAGAGAGGGTGGTAGTAACAGAAAGCAAGAGAAATGGGGGTGATCCAGAGAGAAACAGGGTGGCAGAATGAGAGCAGAGAGGGGGCCAGGACCACTTCTGACTCTGGCTTCACCCATTCCAGGCTTCTGATCTGCCCACTGCCAGCCTGCATGTTCCCCACCCAGTTACCCCTAAGGGAATGTGGGGCTTCGCTGGGATAAAGGCGGCCCTTTACCCAAAGTGCTGACTTGCCTCTGAGTTTAACTTGCCATTGAGTTTAACTATCATGTGCATGCTGGTGCCATGTGCTTAACTCTAGGGCTGGGCAAAATATTGATATATTGTCCAAAACTGGTCTGAAGTCTATATTGTGATATCAGTTTTATAATTTTTGACCTGGCAATATATCGCAAATCATGGTGTGTGTGTGTGTGTGTGTTCGCTATGCAAAAATCACAATATGGGAAAAACCGTGAAGCTGGCCAATGCTTCTCTCGATTCCTGCAGCCCTTGTTAGCTCTGCCAGCTCAGTTCTCCCCTGCCATCTGCAAGGGACAGTGAATCACAAGAGCAGGCGCTGGCAAAAATCACGATGCAGGAAAAGCCGTGAAGCCAGCCAATGCCTCTACATAGCTCCATCCTTATTTCAGACATCATGATGTATCAGTATATTGCAATGTTTAGCTTGTGATATATCACAATGTTGTAAACCAAGTATTGCCCTACTTAACTCATCATGGATTGGCTTTTGGCACCCAATCACAACTGCAGTTTGAGCATTTGGAGGTAGTGCCAGAAACTGACCTGTACTGAGTCCAGCTGCATGGATAAAAGCTGGCTTGTAGAGCAGCTTAAAAAATAACATCTGCCACGGTTGAAATGGGTTTTCCTTGGTTCTTAGAGCATGATTCTAGCAGAAGCTAATGGATGTTATGGGAGAGAAACTATTAACCTGAATCAAGCCTTCCAGGCAAATGAGCTTGAGGGTAATTGGGTCTCTGCTATTCACTTGCAATCTTTACACTCAAAGTGGTTGTCTAGTTGCTAACACTCTAGATCCAGCGGGAGCCTTTGAACTACAACTCCCATCAACCCCCAGCAAACCTGGCCCAGTGAGGTTCCCCATTTCTGACAGAAGGGGTTACAGTTTGTGCTTTACTGGCTGAACTCAACCTGGGGTTTCTCGGGATTCTTTGATCTAAAAAGTTGCGGAAAGGTGGCATGTTCAGGATGTGCATCATTTGTGTGTTCTAAGCATGTTGAGATTCTTGCTTTGCAGGGGGTTGGACTAGATGACCCTCGCAGTCCCTTCCAACTCTACAATTCTATAATTCTATGTGATGAGCGGCACTGGGAACCCGTGTCAAGGGTTGCCCACAGCCAGTACAATGAGATGCTGTCAGTGTTTTCCAACACTAGGGAGAGGTATGTTCCTATGTTCTCATGCAAGATGATCAAGAGACAGTGCACTGTAAACCTATTGTCCTTTAAAACTGGGACAGGTAACTTTTTTATCCTGAGGGCCACATTTCCTTCTGGGCAACAATCTGAGAGCCACAGGCTGATGGTGGGTAGGGCTAGAGGCAAAAGTGCGGAGAGCAACAAATGTGCATTTTAGCTTCCTAAAGTAGACTACTTTCCACACACACAAACCTCTTTAGACTCCATCTGAAGAGGCAAGATGCATTATCAGAGTTCAATGACATATTCCAGTCAGGCAAAAGCATGTTGGCTATGAAGCAGGACCAGCGGGGATTGTGGCTTGAAGGGAATTTGAGGGGCCAGGCAGAGGGGCTTGGGGGGCTGCATTTGGCCTCCAGGCCTGAGGTTCCCCAGCCATGCTTTAAATTTATGGCAGTGCCCTATGATACAACGTAGGTCTTGGAAAATGCAAGATGCAATATGGATTTTCTTCTTTAAAGCCCTACCCAGAATTACAATAACTGAAATATAAAAACAGCATAAAATACAATGAAATAGATTGCAATGGATTGTACAGCAACTGGGGGCATTTGCTGCTGATCTATACAAACCAGGAACCCCTGGGTACACAGAAAGGCTTCAGGAATTCACTGAAACCACAATGTTGTTGCCACCTGCCTAATGCCTACAATGACAGCAGAGTGCTGAACGCTTTGACCAAATGGGACGAAAGGGAGAAGGCGACCTTTTAGGTATCCTGGTCCTGAATTGTAAATAAAAATCAGAACCTTAAACACGGCAGAGTAGCATATTGACAGGCAGTGTAGTTCTTTTAACAGTTATGCTATATGCTGGCAGAAATTAGCTCCGCTCAGCAAGCAAGCTGCTGCATTCTGCATCAGCTGCAGTTGCCAGACCAACTTTAAGAGCAGCCCCACTCAGAGTGAGGGCATTGCAATAATGCAGTGTTGAGATTGCTAATGCCTCAATGACTGGTCATGTTATCCCTGTCCCAAAGAGGTCGCAGCTGGCCATACCAGCTGAAGCTGCTAAAAGGCAATCCTGAGTGACGGAATGAGGACTACACCCAGACTGCAAAGCTGTGCCTTCGGAGAGAGTGCAACCCCATCCAGAACGGGCAAAGGACCAAATTCACCTTCCACTAGGCATCACTGCCTGCCGCTGGAGAAAAAACACAATCCTACACATTACAGGAAAAACTCAAAAGGGATATCAACCCAGGAATGCTGTCTGCTGCATCAGGTCACATGAAACATTTAATCTCACCCTGCCAATTAAATTTAAGGAAGATTGTACATGTTAGGGACATGGGAAGCTGCCATATACAGACTGAGGCCATTGGTCCATCTTGCTTCTCACTATGCTGAGTGGCAATAGTTTTTCAGGGGTTGAGACAGAAATCCTTCTTGGCCTTCCATGGAGATTGCAGCGATTGAACCTTTAACTTTCTGCATGCAAATCACATGTTCAACCTTTGAGTGAAAACTCTTCCCCTGACTGTTGTTTAAATCTGCATTAGGCAGATGTAAGAGGTAGCACCTTATTGAAGTGGTACTTCTTATTTAGGGGATTTGTGTTTTAGGGCTGCAATTGCAATGGTGGCAGTTGTAGCTCTGTCTCATCTGCAACTGCTTCTGGGTGTGGGGAACCTTTGCTCCTCCAGATGGTGCTAGACTACAATGCCCATGATCCTTAGCTATGCTGACTAGGGGATGGTGATGGGAGTTGTAGTTCAGCAACGCCTGGAGAAAGTTCCCCACACCTACCTTATATAATAAAAAGTTGCATCCGGGAGCATTTGTGTGTTCGAGATGCTCTGCTGTTGAAGCTGATTCAGGGAATTTTAGTGCAGAGATGTCCGAATGAATAGGAGGGCATGTTGTGTCTGCTATTATGGAAACCCTCTTTGTAGTACTATAGAGACTTTCTGGAATTATACTGCCTGGTAAATATTAACATTTGTTTTCAAACAATCTTGATAGATGGAATGCTGTGTGATCCATAGTTGACATCTAAATTAGTGATGCTTTTGCAGAATGTATTTGGCTTCTGGGAGCTACAGGGTGGGGCAACCAGCTCTGCAGGCTTCCTGCCACCCTTGGAACAGAGGTTGCTGGATTCCAGCTCGCATCAGTCCCAATCAGTGTTATGCTGCTGGCTGCTGCTAGACTTTGTGTGTTCCTTATTCAAAAATCCAGATTCACCCCCTTGATTGTTCTGCCTCCCAAGTTCTTGTTTCGCAGCATTTCATATTATTTCCTCGGAGCCTGCAGCTGCAAGGACAGACTAACCACTTTCATGGTTCGGGTAAGAGCTGCTCTGGTACATTGGACAGCTCACTGCTTCCAGAAAGCGCGCCTTGATTTGATTTGCCTGCTTGTTCCACAGCAGCAAAATGACAGGAAGTTTCCTCCTTCTCCATCCCTTCCCTTTGCATTTCAGCGAGGAAACTGAGCTTCTGTTATGGAAGTGGGATCTTCTGCAACATGGTGTGTGTCTTTGTGTGTGTGTTTTGGGCCCCCTCCACTTTATCTGATTAACTTTGGAGGCTGTTGCTCAACAACAACAACAACAACAACAACAACAACAACAACAATAATAACTTATTTATACCCCGCCCATCTGGATGGGTTTGCCCAGCCATTCTGGACAGCTCTCAACAGAATATTAAAAACATGATAAAACATCAAACATTAAATACTTCCCTAAATGAATGTTAGAAGGATGTTGGAATGAAGTTATGTGGTTTTAGCAGAAATGTTATAAGGGTTTAGGAAAAAATAGACTGTTAATTGGTGAAAGGAGGGAAAGTAAAGTTACATTATATTAAGATAAATTACATAACAAAAATTGGAAAAGATGGAAAGGATTTGCTGAAATAGTTAACCGAATTAGAATACAAAAAAGGGAGGTGTGAGGAGGTCAAGGAAACAAGCAAATGAAAGATAAGTTATGGGAAGATTAGCTCTGTTTCCCCCCCTTCCTTATTGTGATGTGTTGTTTTGTTTTTGTTCAATATGGTGTTTTTACTTTTTCTTTTTGTAACTTTTAAAATTTTAATATTATTTTAAAATAAACATTAAATACTTCCCTAAACAGGGCTGCCTTCAGATGTCTTCTAAAAGTCAGATAGTTGTTTATTTCCTTGACATCTGATGGGAGGGCGTTCTACAGGGCAGGTGCCACTACCAAGAAGGCCCTCTGCCTGCTTCCCGGTAACCTCACAATGAGGGAACTGCCAGAAGGCCCTCAGAGCTGGATCTCAGTGTCTGGGCTGAATGATGCGGGTGGAGACACTCCTTCAGGTATACTGGGCCAAGGCCGTTGAGGGCTTTAAAGGGCAGCACCAGCGCTTTGAATTGTGCTCAGAAACGTACTGGGAGCTAATGTAGGTCTTTCAGGACCTAGGAGCTGCAGATTGAGACAAAAGCTTTGGATGCTGCTGAGACTGTAAAATCATCAACAAACAGCTAACTGCACTAATATCCTCCTTAGGGCACTCCCTCAGCATGTCGTGGACTGATAATGTGGAGGTCTGTACTGTTCCTTCACTAGCTAGCAGCTTTCTTGACAAGGTAACTGGAAGGGACATCACTCATGTGGACATGTGTTGGGTTTTCTGTCACCAGGGACTGGGATGGATAATGCTACTATTACATGGATCATTTGTGTTGCCTCGAAAGACCATACACTACCGCCAGAGATAGCCATAGTTGAAACTTGCCACATGATGCAGAGGTTTCATGTAGTAAGCAACATCATGTGCCACAGATCACGCATGAAGGAGGCAAGGAGCCATCACATAGTAGTGTTGGGACAGGGGTGGTTGCAGCTTGTGCCTGCAGATGGTAGTAAATATTTCAGCTCCAAGAGCATGCATTTGGAGTCCCTGGCATACAGAGAAGTATAGAGGCATCGGGCTCAGTTCAGAACAGCTAGATGGCGGCAGGGCAAAGACCTCTGTCTGAGACCCTGAAGAGCCACTGTCAGTCAGAGCAGATATACAGTGGTAACTCGGGTTACAGACGCTTGAGGTTACAAACGCTTCAGGTTACAAACTCCGCTAACCCAGAAATAGTACCTCAGGTTAAGAACTTTGCTTCAGGATGAGAATAGAAATTGTGCGGCAGCAGCAGTAGGCCCCATTAGCTAAAGTGGTGCTTCAAGTTAAGAACAGTTTCAGGTTAAGAACGGACCTCCAGAATGAATTAAGTTCTTAACCTGAGGTACCACTGTAATGGGGAAGGGTCAGAGCTTGGTGGTGGAATCATAGAATTGTAGAGGTTGAAGAGACCCCTGCAGTACAGGAATCCGGCCCACGGAAGTCTCTGGTGGGCTCGAGCCACCAACCTTCTGGTTAACAGCCAGACATGTACATGTTCTGCATGTGCTCAGAGGCACTTCCCTAGCCAGTGAGAAGGCAGGCATGGTGCAGTTCTGGAAGGTTTAGTTTCCTTTGGATAAGACCTCCAGGACCATATAACACTGGTCCTAAAGGAGCTTCACTGGCTCCCAGTACGTTTCTGAGCACAATTCAAAGTGCTGGTGCTGACCTTTAAGGCCCTAAACGGCCTCGGTCCAGTATACCTGAAGGAGCGTGTCCACCCCCATCGTTCTGCCTGGACACTGAGGTCCAGCTTCAAGGGTCTTCTGCTGGTTCTATCACTGCAAGTAGTGAAGTTACAGGGAACCAGGCAGAGGGCCTTCTTGGTAGTGGCGCCTGCCCTGTGGAACACCCTCCCTTCAGATGTCAAGGAAATAAACCACTATCTGACTTTTAGAAGACATCTGAAGGCAGCCCTGTTTAGGGAAGTTTTTAAGGACTGATGTGTTTGTTACATTTTTAGATCTGTTGTAAGCCGCCCAGAGTGGCAGGGGAAACCCAGCCAGATGGGCGAGGTATAAATAATAAAATTATTATTATTATTAGACAGATTGAGACTTTTGATGCCTTTCACTAGGTGGGGCTATTCATCCATCTAGTCCAGGCATAGGCAAACTTGGCTCTCCAGATGTTTTGGGACTACAACTTCCATCATGCCTAGCTAATGGGACCGGTGGTCAGGGATGATGGGAGTTGTAGTCCGAAAACTTCTGGAGGGCTGAGTTTGCCTATGCCTGATCTAGTCTAACCTCGCCTGCACTCACTGGCAGCAGCTCTCCCTGATTGCAGGCACAGCTCATTTCCTATGACTTGATTCTTTACCAAGGATTGAAGCTAAGACCTTCGGCATGCAAGACGCATGCTCTGTCTGGGCTGTGGGTTCCTCCCTTACCCTCTGCACTTCTAAAGGGTGGCCTCAAGATGGCAGTGTTCCCTGCCCTTTGAATAAAGATACAGTGGTGCCTCACAAGACGAAATTAATCCGTTCCATGAGGCTCTTCGTATAGCGGTTTCTTCGTCTTGCGAAGCAAGCCCATTGACAGCTTAGCGGATTAGCGCTATTAGCGGTTTAGCGGCTTTTAGCGGATCAGCTGACAAGCGGCTTATCAGCGGATCAGCTGATAAGCGACTTAGCGGCTTAGGAAAAGGGGAAAAAAAGGGGGGGAAACCCGCAGGAACTCGCAAGACATTTCGTCTTGCGAAGCAAGCCCATAGGGAAATTCGTTTTGCGAAGCGCCTCCAAAACGGAAAACCCTTTCGTCTAGCGGGTTTTCCGTCTTGCGAGGCGTTCGTCTTGCAGGGCACCACTGTAAAGGTAAAGGGACCCCTGACCATTAGGTCCAGTTGTGACCAACTCTGGGGTTGCGGCGCTCATCTCGCTTTATTGGCTGAGGGAGCCGGTGTACAGCTTCCGTGTCATGTGGCCAGCATGACTAAGCCGCTTCTGGCGAACCAGAGCAGCGCATGGAAACGCCGTTTACCTTCCCGCCGGAGCGGTACCTATTTATCTACTTGCACTCTGACGTGCTTTCGAACTGCTAGGTTGGCAGGAGCAGGGACCGAGCAACGGGAGCTCACCCTGTCGCGGGGATTCGAACCGCCGACTTTCTGATCAGCAAGTCCTAGGCTCTGTGGTTTAACCCACAGCGCCACCCGCGTCCCTAGCTCTATCAGTACATAACATCTGAATCTGGAGAGGCCGTGTGCAGGTCCTGGACCACTGTGATGGGATGGATGAGGGAACATAAGCTGAGCTTGAAACTTGGCAAGATGCTTGAGGCCCTGTGGGCAAGTGGTTCCCAAGAATTTGGTTGATTGCTTGACCAGGTCAGAGTTACAGTCCCCCTGAAGCAGCAGGTATGCAGTTTGGAGGTGATTCTGGACCCATCTTGAGACCCAGGTAGTCTCAGTGCTTCTTATCAGCTGTGACTGGCCCAACAGCTATGGCCTTTCCTGGACTTTGGATAATTTGCCCACAGTTGTTCAGGCTTTGGTAGTTTCAAGTCTGGATTACTGCAATGCACTGTACTTGGGGCTTCCCTTGACCCAGAAACTGCAGACCATGGCAGCATAGAACACCTCGCTTGGAGGCCTGCACTGGTTACCAATTTGTTACCAGACCAAATCTGAACTGTTGCTGTTGGTGTATATAAAGCCCTTAACAGCTTGGGATGAGTTTACTTGCAGCAAAGCCTTGACCTCTTCGATCTGCAGAATTTGCATTGTTATAGGTGCCACACATTACCTGTTCCGTATTTTTAAGAAATTGTTATTTTATTCCTGCAGTGCCTAAACATTGGAATTTCCTGCCTACTGACAGGCACCTCCACTGTACTCTTGCCAGCATTAGAATGTTTTTGCTTAGGAAAGCCTACTCAGACCTATAAGATGTTGATGGGTTTTAATTGCTCTTTAGTTTACTGCTGGTTTTAATTGTCTTTTAAATGTTGCAACTACTTGTTTTTCTCTGGCTTTTGGTGATAATTTTAATTTACAAAACAAATGAGAGATTTTGTTATAATTGAGCAGTATATAAATTGTATTAAATAAATAAATAAATAAATAAGAGTGTATGATGGCCATAGAAGAAAAGCTTGAGGTTCACCACCCTGGTCAAAAATGTAACACAAGGGAGATGGAGGCATAGTTTATGCAGGGATTACTCATTCCAGGTTAGCTACTTCTTAACCTTGCTTTATGCTGCAATCCTGTATGTTCAGGGATGGGGAGCCTGTGATCCTCAAGATGTTATTGGACTTCAACTCCCATCAGCACCAGCTGCTGTGGCCAGCAGTGAGGGATGGTGGGAACTGTAGTCCAATATCTGGAGGGTCGCAGGTTTCCCACCCACTAATCTACTTCCTATGCCTCCCCTGGAAATATCTCATGGAACTTCTTTGTTCTAAAACCAATTATTGTGTATTTTTTTTTTTTTTAAAAAAAGGCTGCTGTTTTGCACGAAGTACTCTGAAGTCAGCTTTGGTCATATATAGGCTTAAAGGTAAAGGTAAAGGGACCCCTGACCATTAGGTCCAGTCGCAGATGACTCTGAGGCTGCGGCGCTCATCTCGCTTTATTGGCCAAGGGAGCCAGCGTACAGCTTCCGGGTCATGTGGCCAGCATGACTAAGCCGCTTCTGACAAACCAGAGCAGCACACAGAAATGCCGTTTCCCTTCCCGCCGGAGCGGTACCTATTTATTTACTTGCACTTTGACGTGCTTTCGAACTGCTAGGTTGGCAGGAGCAACGGGAGCTCACCCCGTCGCAGGGATTCGAACCGCCGACCTTCTGATAGGCAAGTCCTAGGCTCTGTGGTTTAACCCACAGCACCACCCACGTCCCATTACACAACATTTAATACAAATCCATGCAAGATTCCATACATTTGGGGTTATACCCTTGGCCATCCATCTCCACTTTCAGTAGCAGCAATAAGAAACTTCTAAATGTAGGAGTCCTACATTGCTGTTGGAGAGGAAATTCAGAGCCCAGTCCTATGCATGCCTAATCAGAAGTGAATCCTACAGTTTTCAGTGGTACTCACTCCCTGATTAAGTGTGTTTAGGATTTCAGCCATAGGGGGTAATGATGGAGGAGGTGGGGGTGGGTGTCTAAAGCAGGAATGGGAAACCTATGACCCTCCAGCAGCTGCTTGGACTCCAACTCCCATCAGCCCAAGCTGCCATGGACAATGTTGAAGGATGATGGGAGCTGGAGTCCCAACAGCATCTGAAGGGCTTCCGGTTCCCCAAGCCTGGTCTAAAAGCTTATCAGGTTGAACGGGGCAGAACAGCACTTGTAGAGAAATGTAACAATCCACCAACAAAGGGAAGTGTAATCAGGGAAGACGCTTATCAGCAAGTTCTGTGTGTTGCATCAAATGTAACATCAAAATTTTGCAAGAATAAGTTCACACACTGTATAGCCTTGAGGCTTACGCTTAGAGACTGAAGGCCTGGGGGAAGAATTTGAGTGGTTTCCCCTCCCCATTTTTACATCCTCAGCCCTTCACATCTTTACTTAACATTGGTTAAGGCTGAATGCTTTGCTGCTCCCAATGTTGAGTTGACGGCTCCGGTCCTAACACCGCTTACCTGGGAGTAAGCTCCATTGTATTCCACAGGACTCCTGAGTGGACACAGTTAGGGTTGCACTGTTAAGTGGGGGTAGGCAGATTTGCTTCCCTGCAAAGTTTGAAATGCATGCTGGTTTGAAACAGTGGTGAAGATGATTGACTGTAGTCTCTGGAGTTAACAGTTTTATGGAGAGACCCTCTGTTGCTGGCATCCATCTGTCTAGGGAGACAATGGAGGGGTGTGCCTTTGGGAGCCAAGTCACATTGTCGGAAGGTTACAGCACCTTCTGTGGCTGTAGAGACTGATATAGGAGAGACATGTTTTGTTGCAGCTGGGGCAGAAGATGATGTTCGGTTGGGCCTCTCTCTCTGCTCTTCCCAGAGGTCATTCCCCTCTGGTCGCTGCTGTGGATGCCTAATCTGACTTTATGTCGCCAAGCATTGCCATTGTGCATAAGGGATTCCCATATGGCAGCGTTAATGTTGCTAGCCTTTGTATCATGGAGGAGATGATCTGCCAACAGGCCTGGTGTCTGAAGGCAGCTTCCCATAGAGCATGTCCTTAAGGATCCTGCCATCTTCCCTTCTGTGGACATGGCAATGCCAGCATGGATGTCACTGAGACAGAAGTGCAAACATTCTGGGAATGTGGGCTTGGGAGAGTACATCTTTGAGACTCTGTCCTTTGAAGGTGACCCGGAAACTACAACTAATCCAGAATGCAGCAGCTAGACTGGTGACTGGGAGCAGCTGCCGGGATCATTGGCTCCCAGTACGTTTCCAAGGACAGTTCAAAGTGTTGGTGCTGACCTTTAAGGCCCTAAATGACCTCAGTCCAGTATACCTGAAGGAGCGTCTCCACCTCCATCGTTCTGCCCGGACACTGAGGTCCAGTGTCAAGGGCCTTCTGGCGGTTCCCTCACTGCGAGAAGCCAAGTTACAGGGAACCAGGCAGAGGGCCTTCTCGGTGGTGGCACCCGCCCAGTGGAATGCCCTCCCACCAGATGTCCAAGAGAAAAACAACTACCAAACTTTAGAAGACATCTGAAGGCAGCGCTGTTTAGGGAAGCTTTTAATGGTTAATAGATTATTGTATTTTAGTGTTCTGTTGGAAGCTGCCCAGAGTGGCTGGGGAAACCCAGCCAGATGGGTGGGGTATAAATAATAAATTATTATTATGTGCTTAGGTGTAATGTGGTAAATGAGTCTTGCTGTGTTTGGGGTGGAGGGTTCCTAATTCTGCTGAGTGGGGCTCTGCCCCAAAGTCCTGCCCTCTGGCTTAGAGAAAGGCATAGGAGGGTGTTCCATCTGGTTGAATGCAGAACTGCCTCACCACCCTCAGCCTACCCCTTGCCAGGCCCTGCCCGCCTGCCTTCTTAATTCCAGTGTGTGTGTGTGTGTGTGTGTTTATAGATCTCTGCAGGAAGGATATGGGCAGGGTGGAGGGGTAGATAATTGTTCAGAAGATGGATGGCCCAGGAATGCAATAAATATTCTTTTGCTTATTTAAAATCTTTCTCAGCAGCCTTTCATCCATATACAGTGGTACCTCGGGTTACATACACTTCAGGTTCCATACGCTTCAGGTTACAGACTCCGCTAACCCAGAAATATTACCTCGGGTTAAGAACTTTGCTTCAGGATGAGAACAGAAATCGTGATCCGGTGGCATGGCGGCAGCGGGAGGCCCCATTAGCTAAAGTGGTGCTTCAGGTTAAGAACAGTTTCAGGTTAAGAACGGACCTCCGGAATGAAATAAGTACTTAACCCGAGGTACCACTGTAATACATAATACAGTGGTGCCCCGCAAGACAAATGCCTCGCAAGACGGAAAACTCGCTAGACGAAAGAGTTTTCCGTTTTGGAGGTGCTTCGCAAAACGAATTTCCTATGGGCTTGCTTCGCAAGACGAAAATGTCTTGCGAGTTCCTGCAGTTTTTTCCCCCTCCCCCCCCCTTCTAAGCCGCTAAGCCGCTAAAAGCCGCTAAACTGCTAATAGCGCTAATCCACTAAGCCGTCAATGGGCTTGCTTCGCAAGACGAAAAAACCACTAGACGAAGAGAATCGCGGAACGGATTCTTTTCGTCTTGCGAGGCACCACTTTATGGCAACAAATCATACCGTCAGCCCCATTGCAGCCACCTTATTGAAACGCATTGCATTTCTTTCCTCCAAGAAGCAAAAGTCGCCTCCACATTTCATCCTCACAACAACCCTGCGAGGTAGGTAAGGCAGAGAGAATATGACTGGCCCCAGATTCACCCAGGAAGCAGTTCTGCAAAAGCAGGCATTTGAACAAAGGTGTAGGAGTGTCGCTCCCCATCTCTTTAGATGAGCTAGTTTATCCATGCCCACCCCCTTACAAAAAACAAAGACGAAACAAACGATCCTATTGGTTGGGTTTTTCGCCCACGGGGGTTTGTGGGCTCCTTGCTCACGACGCCTTCCCTCCCCGCGGGAGCGAGGGATTCCCGTGGGCGTTGCCTGGCTTTTCTGCAGGCGGCCGCCAGGTGGCGCTGCTCCTGCCTTCGCCGCCACTTCAGCGTCCCGGGCGGGCGTCTAAGAACCAGCTGCTGCTGCTGCTGCTGCTGCTGCTGCAGCGTCTGGTTTCAGGCAAGAAGGCGGCGGGAGGGACGGGGCCGCTGGCTGGCTGGCTGGCTGGCTGTCGTCGGAGTGGTTGGGAGCTGCAAGAAGACCCGCCTCCAGCCCGGCAAGCCAGCGGCAGCGGCAGACGTGCTAACGTGGCTGGCCGAGCAGGGGGAGGCTGAGCTTTCGAGGGGGCGCACGCCAGGGGAGGGGGGGGGACCATGCTTTCCCTGGCCAGCTTTCCAGCTTCAGCGACCCCCTGAGTTTCGGGACTTGGGAGCTAAGGAGCAACGGGAGTGGGGACTCCCCCACCAAGCAAACCTTGACTCAGCCGTCTAGGGTCGCCCGCTCTCCCCGCTGCTGAAAGGCGGTCCGTGCGCCCCGCGTCCCTTTCGGAGATGCAGAAGCTGCTGCAACAGCTGCCCGCCAGCGCGGCCAACTTGGTGAAGTCCCAGCAGACGGGGGCGGCGGCGGGCGAGGATGCCAAAAGCCCCGTCTGGGTGCCCGACGGCGCCCAACAGAGTTGGTACAGCACGTTGGAAGGCGATGAATCCAGGCAGCTCAAGGCGCCCGAGCAAGACGTGGTCTCCCAGCACGAGAGCAGCCTCGACGGCAGCGTGGTGCAGCCGCTACGGTAGGGTGGGCTGCTGCTTTGGGGGGGGGGGGCGCTCCCCGCGCCTTCTCCGGCTAAACGGGCGAGGTTATCAGTTGCCATCGCCGTCGGTGAAGGGTGCTTTAAGGGATGCAAGCAAGCAGGCTCCTCCCCTGGAGGTTGCAAGGGGTAGAGAGCCCTTTACAAGCCGGAGGCCGCATTCCCACCTGAGCAACTTTCCAGGGGCCACATGCCGGGGGGGGGGCAGGGACAGAGGGAAAAGTGGGCGGGACAATGAATGTAAATTGTATCTGTGTTCTGTAGGCTGGTTTGTGTGCACTCTCTCATGCCCTTCTCAAAATCTCCTTCTGGGAAAGCAAGAGGCACTTATCAGTGTTCAAGGACACATTCCAGCCAGGCAAAAACACTCAAGGCGAAGCAAGCCAAAGAGGCATAGGCATAGGCAGGGGGGCAGCAGCCCCCCCGCCAAATCAAGTACAGTGGACTCTCGGGTTGTGAATGTGATCTGTGTGGGATGCATGTTCGCAACCTGCAGTGGTGCATGCGCGGGTTGCAGTTTGGTGCTTCTGCGCATGCGCAAAGCGCAGTGTAGTGCTTCTGTGCATGCACGACCTCTGAAACCCAGAAGTAACCAGTTCCAGTACTTCCGGGTTTTGGCGGTCCGTAACCCGGAAAAACACAACCTGAAGTGTCTGTAACCCGAGGTATGACTGTAAATAAATAAAAATACTTAACTAACTGACTAATTGCATCACAGATAACTCTGTACTGTCCCCCTCCCACAATATAATGCTTGCCTCCCCTAAAATAAATTCTGGCTACGCCCATGCAGAGAGGGCTGCTAGCTTAGGAGGGGGTGAGGCATGGAGGGAGAGCTAGGTAGAAGGGCTTGGAGGGCTGCATTTGGCCCTAAGATTCCCCACACTTCATGTAAAGCAGGCTTTCCCAAGCTTGGTTCTCCAGCTGTTTTTGGACTACAACTCCCATCATCCCTAGCTAGCTGAACCAGTGGTCAGGGATGATGGGAGTTGTAGTCCAAAAACAGCTGGAGAAACTAATTCCTATCTTGCTATATGCTGCACTTCCGTATATTCAGGGGCTGAAAACCTGTGGCCCTCCACCTGTATGTTATTAGTCTTCAACTCCCATCAACCCCAGCTGGTATGGCCTACAATCAGGAATGATGGGAGTTGTAGTCCAACAACATCTGGTAGGCTAGTGGTTCCCCCTTCCCATTGCTAACCTCTCATTGAACTCAGTGGGACTTCAAGCAGACATGCAAACCACCTTTTTGGTATTCAGGTATTTTTGCAAAGATTTGGGCTGTTATCCCTCCCTTCTACTCTGTGAATGCTTAGGGGAGAATAATTGTCAGTGTAGTAGCTATTTTGGGGTAGTTAGGGCTATCCCGCCCAGTTAAAGTAATGTTAATCAATTAATTAAATTAAAAAGACGCCTGCTCCTTGGGAGAAAGGCGATGGCAAACCTAGACAGCGTCTTAAAAAGCAGAGACATCACCTTGCCAACAAAGGTCCGTATAGTTAAAGCCATGGTTTTCCCAGTAGTGATGTATGGAAGTGAGAGCTGGACCAGAAAGAAGGCTAATCGCCGAAGAATTGATGCTTTTGAATTCTGGTGCTGGAGGAGACTCTTGAGAGTCCCATGGACTGCAAGAAGATCAAACCTCTCCATTCTTAAGGAAATCAGCCCTGAGTGCTCACTGGAAGGACAGATCGTGAAGCTGAGGCTCCAATACTTTGGCCACCTCATGAGAAGAGAAGACTCCCTGGAAAAGACCCTGATGTTGGGAAAGATGGAGGGCACAAGGAGAAGGGGACGATAGAGGACGAGATGGTTGGACAGTGTTCTCGAAGCTACAAACATGAGTCTGACCAAACTGCGGGAGGCAGTGGAAGACAGGAGTGCCTGGCGTGCTCTGGTTCATGGGGTCATGAAGAGTCGGACACGACTAAACGACTAAACAACAACAACAAATCAATTAATTGTGTGAGCTTTGAATGCACAAATTAAGATTTGTTGCTTACAAACAGAGTTTGTCATAATGGAGATGGACATAACAAATGAGATGAGGGATAGAACAAAATTAAACTTTTTTTAAAAAAACAACTTTGTTAAATTGGAGGGTTAACCCAGAGAATACAATAATTACTGAGGCCACCTTAACCAATTATAGACTGAAAAGTCCATCGTACCAGTTTTTTTGATATTAACTATTAACCATGCGCAAATTAGATATTCAATATTTCTAAAGGGAGGGGGTGTGCTTTGTGGTTTTTTTAATCCTAGAATTGGAGAATGATGGAATTGTAGAGTTGAAAGGGACCCCAAGGATGTCCTGCTCCCTGTAGTGCAGAAATCTCAACATGTAGTTCCCATCCAATCTGAAACCATACCAGACACTGCTTTGCTTTGCAAATGTGCTAGCACTTTTTTTTTGCTGCTGCACCACCATGTATGTGTCTGATTCAGCAGGTAGTGTGTTGCAAAAATGCTTCTCCTATTTATTCACTAATGCCTCTGAATGCCCCTTGCTGTGTTTCACAAGTATGGGGAGTGCTGCTGTGCTGTATTCTTGACCTGTTTGGTGGCTTCCCAAACATATCTGGTTGATCACCATGAGAGCAGGATTTTGGGTCTTTGGTCTGATCCAGCAGGGCTAATCTTTAAGTTACCTTGTGCAGGAGGAGTGCAAGTTGCCATGTGTCTTCTACAGTTCTTCTTAGTACTTGGATTACGGTAATAGTTGTTGTTTTGTTTTTTAAATCTCTTTGGTTAATTGAGCACACTTCTTTTAGTTGTTCAGAATATTTTGTATGTAGTATGTTAAGCTAATTCGTTGACCAAGGTTGCAATATGCTGACCACACTTACCCAAATGTAAAACGTGACTTCTGAGTAGAGGTGGTTAGGACTGCAGTCTAAAACTGTAATTCTGAAGTTGCTTACATGGGAGCAAATCCCATTTAACACTGTGATTGACTTCTTGTTTTGTTTAATGTGTCATGGAAGGGTCCAGTCCCTGAATGTCTTAGCTACTTGGATTCCTCTATCTTCTACCAGCTTGGTCGGCTCTTACGACTGGAGAGATGCTTTGGCATGATGGGTCAAGCCTGGTAGAAGCTCCCTGTGGTCACCCAAAGCACACACCAAAGGGAATACTTGGGGACCGCAGGCAGTGGTGCAATTTTAGACAGACTGAGGGACTGGATCCTTATCTCTGCCCACCCCAGGTAGGCCAAGTTTGAAATCAAACTGTACAGTGCTTTGCAAGCCCCATTGCATCTCTAGCAAAACCCTGTGCACCAGACTTTGTAAGCACCGACAATCGGCTTTAAATTGGACATTGTTTGACCAGGATAGCCTTCCAGGCCAAATGGAGAGTCCCAATGAGGCCCACGGGCTGGAGGTTGCCCACTACTGTTTTAGATCCTGGACTTAATGGTGCTATTGGGTGGCGCTCCTAAGATGGCAATGTGCATTACATGCTTCAAAATGTGAGCAGCCAGCTCTACTGTGTTTGAAGGGTGCCCTTCTGCTCATTCTGCAGAGTGGGCCTCTGATCTTCTATCCTAAAGTCCTATCCTGATGGTACCACTGGAGGCATATATAGAAAGAGAGACTGAAACGGAACTGGAAGGCTTTTGCATAGATGTGGCAAAAGCTGAGTCCTACCGGCTGGCCAGTGTTGTGCTTTCTCCATGGCTGGGGAGATAACCTGTAGCCTCCACCTAAGGATGCCAGCTGGCTATGCATGATCTCAGCCTGGAGTTTAATGCCTGGCATGGACACGTTTGTGAAATGCCTGGCATTGATGTTGCTGTGGCAACTGCCTCTGAGCCACGGCTTCTTTTTCAGGCTGCTGTGAATAAATTCCGGAGGGGGATAAATATTTCACAGGCTGCTGTGGGTTTGGATTCCTTTTGTGCAAGCGGTTTGCCAGGATCGAGTTTCTCTCCCTGCCTCTGTTCCTTTTGTGTGTTTGCTCCTTCAGTCTCCACTGGAGGAAGGGAGGCTTCCTCTGGGAAGCAGAGTCTGGAGGAACTCTATGGTATGCTAATTAGCTGTGGCCCTATGAAGAGTGGGGATATGGCTCAGCAGCCCTGCCCCATGCATGTGTGGATGTAGCTGGGCTTCATTTCTCAACATGGCTTTGCCAAAGACTTTGTCCGTTGACCCTCCTGTGAAAAGGGCAGATTCCATGCTAGGGGTCATTGAAAATAAAATCGAAAATAAAACTTTCAATATCGTAGCGCCATTATACAAATCTAAGGTACAACCACAACTGGAACATTGTGTACAGTTCTGGTTGCCTCACCTCAAAAAGGATACAGTGGTACCTTGGGTTACAGACGCTTCAGGTTACAGACTCCGCTAACCCAGAAATAGTACCTCGGGTTAAGAACTTTATTTCAGGATGAGAACAGAAATCGTGTGGCGGCGTCACAGTGGCAGTGGGAGGCCCCATTGGCTAAAGTGGTATCTCAGGTTAAGAACAGTTTCAGGTTAACAACGGACCTCCAGAACGAATTGAGTTCTTAACTTGAGGTACCACTGTTCTGTAGAGTTTGAGAAGGTTCAGAAATGGCAACTAAAATGAGTGATTCTCCTATGAAGAAATGTTGCAATTTTTGGCACGTTTTAGTTTAGAAAAAAAAGCAAGCATCAGGTGACGTGATGGAAATTTGCAAAATGACGCCTGGCATAGAAGAAGAAGAAGAGTTTGGATTTGATATCCCGCTTTATCACTACCCAAAGGAGTCCCAAAGCGGCTAACATTCTCCTTTCCCTTCCTCCCCCACAACAAACACTCTGTGAGGTGAGTGGGGATGAGAAACTTCAAAGAAGTGTGACTAGCCCAAGGTCACCCAGCAGCTGCATGTGGTGGAGCGGAGACTCAAACCCAGTTCCCCAGATTACGAGTCTACCGCTCCTAACCACTACACCACACTGGCTCTAGAAGACCTGAAGGGACCATCTCATCCAACCCCCTTCAGGAATATGCAGCTCTCCCATGAGAGGATCGAACCTGCAACCTTGGTGTTACCAGCACCACGCTCTAAGCAACTGTGTCACGCATGATGCCATGCTAGCTCACCAAGCTCCACCCCTGAGCCATCAGCCACTTCCCTTTAGCATTGAAACTAGACTTGGGATGGAGGCAGTGGACAGAGAAAAGCTCTTCTCATGAAGTTAGAACTGGTGGACATCCCCATGAATGCTAGAACTATAGACCTTACTCTGAGGCAGAGATGGCCACAAACTTGGGTGGTTTAAAAAAAGGATTAGGCAGATTCATGGAGGAGGGGCCCATCAATGGCTACTAGCCATGATGACTGTGCTCTCCCTGGACAGTCCAAGACTATAATGCTTCTGAATGCCAGATGCTGGAAAATACAGGAAGGGAGAGTGCTATTGTGCTTGTGAGTTTCCGCAGGCATCTGCATGGCCACTGTGAGAACAGGATACTGGACTTGATGGGCCATTGGTGTGATCCTGAAGGATCTTCCTTTTTTTAAAAAATGATAATTTTTATCTGGTTTTGCAAATATAGAATTATAACAGTACAATACAAAATACATATCCTTATTTAGAGATTTGTCTGAATCTCTGGACTTCACACCTTCCCCTTCATGGGTCTTATTGTCATCCTTTTCAACTGCATATTATTTCATAATCCACATATCTCTCTATTTTGTCCATAATATTTGCTACATTACAAGTGTTATTGAACTCCTGCTAGTGTTTTCATCTGCTTACAGTGGTCCCTTAGATAAATTTTAAAAAATTCCCATTCTTTGTTGAAGTTTTGATCTTCATGGTTCCTGAACTTTGCGTTCAGCCTTTCCATTTCAGCACAGTCCAACAGCTTAATTTGCCATTCCTCTCTGGTAGGGACTTTATCTTCTTTCCATCTCTGAGCTAGTAGTATCCTTGCGGCTGTTGTCGCATGCATAAAAAGTCTTTTCTGCTCCTTTGGAATATCAGTACCCACAATTCCTAATAAAAAAGCTTCTGGGTTTTTTTTTACAAAAGTTTTTTAAAAACATTCCCCCCCCCATTTAATTATGTGAGGGAAGAGTATGGTTGCTCACGAGTAAACAGCCAGGACTCTGACCTGCCTTTTTACAGGTTTTATTTGGTGCAAACTATGTACAGTGCAGACACCCAAAGTTCATGTCTCCCTCAGTTGCTAGCAGATTCCGAGAGTGGGCTTTTCCTGTCCCCCCCCCCCAGCATAAGAACCTCCACACGCCCAGTCTCCACCTTTTTCCCTTATGCTTGACACCCCTGCCAAAACTAGGCAACGGAAGTTGCATCTCTTTTTGCCTCCCTGGGATCGGTGCTGGGGCTCTCAGATAAGTCTGTGAGCCTTTGCCTCCCCTCTCCCCATCTGTCTTCTTCCATTTCGCCTGAGGCTTCGCTGACACCAGTCTCTGACAAAGTGTTGTTGTTGTTTAGTCGTTTAGTCGTGTCCGACTCTTCGTGACCCCATGGAACAGAGCACGCCAGGCACTTCTGTCCTCCACTGCCTCCCGCAGCTTGGTCAGACTCATGCTGGTAGCTTCAAGAACACCATCCAACCATCTCATCCTCTATTGTCTCCTTCTCCTTGTGCCCTCCATCTTTCCCAACATCAGGGTCTTTTCCAGGGAGTCTTCTCTTCTCATGAGATGGCCAAAGTATTGGAGCCTCAGCTTCACAATCTGTCCTTCCAGTGAGCACTCAGGGCTGATTTCCTTAGGAATGGATGTGTTTGATCTTCTTGCAGTCCATGGGACTCTCAAGAGTCTCCTCCAGCACCATAATTCAAAAGTATCAATTCTTCGGCGATCAGCCTTCTTTCTGGTCCAGCTCTCACTTCCATACATCACTACTGGGAAAACCATAGCCTTTACTATACGGACCTTTGTTGGCAAGGTGATGTCTCTACTTTTTAAGATGCTGTCTAGGTTTGTCATTGCTTTCCTCCCAAGAAGCAGGCGTCTTTTAATTTCGTGACTGCTGTCACCATCTGCAGTGATCATGGAGCCCAAGAAAGTAAAATCTCTCACTGCCTCCATTTCTTCCCCTTCTATTTGCCAGGAGGTGATGAGCCCAGTGGCCATGATCTTCGTTTTTTTTATCACGTTTGGTCAAAACTCTCCACTATGACCTGTTCATCTTGGGTGCCCTGCTCGGCATAGTTCATAGCTTCTCTGAGTTATTCAAGCCCCTTTGCCACGGCAAGGCAGTGATCCATGAAGGAGAAAGTGTTACTGCTGATCAAAGTGAGAGGCTCTCTGTATGTTCCTACCTCCCTCCCACCTCTTGATGGCAGTCCCCTGACTCATTATATATGATTTCTGGGATCCTGCAGGCTCTTCCTAATTTCTTACATGAGAGTGTTCTTGTGCTTGAATCCTGCAGCCACCTGGTCTGCCACTCTGAAAACAAGATGCTGGACTGGATTGGGTCACTAGCCTGATCCAGGAAGGCTCTTCTGAAGTTCTTATGGAACTCTTATACAGAGAGATGGATCTGCCTTGGAATTCAGTAATGCAAGGAGTGCTATGCCAAAGACCCATTTAGTCCACCATCCTATTCTCACCAGTTGCCTGTGCGATACCCACAAACAGGACCTGAGTGCAATATTAACATGGGCACTTTTGAATTTGTTAGGGTTCTGGTCATTTCTCTTCCCCCGGTCCCGGATCAGTCCCCCTGCCCTGGGAGAGAGAAAGGGAAAGGGTACCATATATAGACTTCGCTTTTCCAGCAGATCTGGATCAAAGTTGAATCCAGTAGAACCAGTCTGAGCCTTGAGAAGTTCATAGAGCTGAAAGAGGAAGTGGAAAAACTTCCTCCTTCAACTTTTATGTACTTTTCGAGGGAGAAAAAGATAACCACCCTTAGTGCCTCATAACTAAGAGGGAATTGTGTGGGTTGTGGTGGGTCTGAGGCTTTGTGGGTGTTAGAGGAAACCTCAAGGAGACCCTTGCACTGTGTGGCAACCTCTCCATGTTTCTCACTACTCTTCAGGTATCTGGCAAAGTGGTCTCCAACTTACGGAAGCATCTGCATGCTTACCTGGGAGTGAGCCATATTGAACTCAGTGGAATTTTTATTTCTTTTAGTAGGATGATGCTGCAAATCTGCTAGCCTTAAAAGCGGCTCTAGATCCTGCAACAGTGAGCACCGCTACCACCTCCTTGGAACGTATCTGTGCCCATGGCATGATTTTTCTGTATGTTTTGCAGACACGATGACCTGAAGGAGATGCTGGACAGCAACAAGGATTCTCTGAAGCTCGAGGCCATGAAGCGGATTGTAGCGGTAAGTTTCCTGCTTGCGACTTGGCTACGGCGTGAGAATAGGGAATTGTACTCTTGGGGTGAAACCTGGAACAACCAACCGAGCTTTGCTGCTGACAGTCTTTGCTGTTGATGCTCTCTCAGTGCTTGGCAAAAGGGCCCTGCCATCCACCTGTACAGTGGTATCTTGGTTCTCGAATGGCTTGGCTCCCAAACAAATCGGCTCCCGAACACCGCAAACCCAGAAGTAAGTGTTCCGGTTTGTGAACGTTTTTTGGAAGCTGAACATCCAACGTGGCTTCTGCTTGTCTGCAGGAAGATCCTGCAGCCAATCAGAAGCTGTGCCTTGGTTTTCGAATGGTTCCAGCAGACTCCTGGAACGGATTAAGTTTGACAACCAAGGTGCCGCTGTATTAGGCCCTGGCACTAATGCCTGCAGCGTTGCCCTGGCACTTAATAGGTTGTCTGTTCCTTGTACACAGCTGTGAGTACCACTCCCTGCCCCACCCAATACTCCAAAATTTTGATCTGAGGCCTCGATCATGAGAGTCAAACCAGACAAGATATAAGCAATTGTGCACATTAAAAAAAAGTAATTGGCAGCTGTGGAGGGCCCATGATGCTGTTTACTTAAAACACACATTTGCACACTTGCTGACTGAGTGAATAATGTCAGGTCCAGAGACCCAATTTGTACCATCTTCACTATTCATTTAAAGCAGGATCTTACTACTTTAAACAGTCACGGCTTCCCCCATCTATGGGAGAAAAAAGGCTAAGGACTAAACCCTACACAAATCCAGAGTGGAGTCCCTAAGAGGGTTGGATGGCGCCTTGTGGTGTAGTGGTTAAGAGCGGTAGTCTCGTAATCTGGGGAACTGGGTTCCCGTCTCCGCTCCTCCACATGCAGCTGCTGGGTGACCTTGGGCTAGTCACACTTCTCTGAAGTCTCTCAGCCCCACTCACTTCACAGGAGTGAAGGGGGAGGAAGGGAAAGGAGAATGTTAGCCGCTTTGAGACTCCTGAAGGGGACTGAAAGGCGGGATATCAAATCCAAACTACTACTCCTCTTCCTCCTCCTCCTCCTCCTCTTCTTCTTCTTCTTCTTCTTCTTCTTTGCCTCCTTCCAGCCAAGCTGGTGCCAAAGGTATTGCCTTGCTTTCCTCTGGACCACATGAGTGAGGCCGAGAGAGGGGACTTCTTGTCTGGGTAGCCCAGGACCTCCAGCCACAGGCCTGTGTCCCAGAGAGGTCACTTCAGTGCTGCTAACACAGCAAAAACTTCCTCTAAAGAATCCTGGGAACTGTGGTTTGTTAAGGTTGCTGACAGTTGTTAGGAGACCCTGTGCCGCTCACGCAGTTCCAGTTCCCAGAGTGGTTTCACAGTTTAGTTGCATTTCCTAGGGAACTCTGGAATTGTAGCTGTGGGAGGGGGGAATCGGGATCTCCTAACAACTTCCAGCATACTTAGCAAACTACAGTTCCCAGGATTATTTAGGGGGATGAGACTGCTTTAAATACAGACTGCAGATGGGCCCTCTGATTGAATTTTTGAATTGAAAGATCCACGGTCATCTGGTCAAGCTAAGTGCAGGAGTTTTGTAATTCAAGTGACAGATGGCCGTCACGTCTGTGGTTCAGCAAAGGAGAACCCACTCCTCATTTTGTTTTGAGTTTCCAGGCCCCATCAGCAACCAGTCCTTTCCCTGAATTTTACGGGGGTTCATCCTTTCTCTATAGCTCCCCTGCACTCTCTTGGAGAGGAACACCTAACCGCTGCAATTTTAATGGGCTTCTTGGGAGGTCAGGAATAGCAGTGGGCGATGTGTAGTTTGATGTGTTTCCTACTATAAAGATACTGGAAGTGACAGGGCACCAGGGTACACACGGGAGGGGTGGTAGCAACTGACCAATTAAAAGTGGGGGTGCTTAGTTCAGATTTCTTGACTAGCTACCCCACTGCTGTTTCTCTTCTCCCAGATGATTGCACGAGGCAAGAATGCATCCGATCTCTTCCCAGCTGTGGTAAAAAATGTGGCTTGCAAGAATATAGAGGTAAGCTGCTGTTGTTATTACTTTCCTTTCTTTTTATATGCTGCTCAATGCTAAAATAGGGAAAATATCATACAATCCCTTGCAGACAACGGCAGCAGTCTGGGGCAGTTTATCCATGTCTTTTTCTTAAGTGGCTGCTTTTAGCTTGTACAGATAGTCTGGAAGAACATGGGCCCTCTGAACATTGTTGGACTCCATTAGTCTAGATAAGTCTAGATAAGACTTTTCCCAATCTAGGGTGACTAGAGAACAGCTATCCAGCCCACATGAGACCTTTAATGCATTGATTTCTGTACAACAGAGGGACTCTCAGAGAACTGCTGTGGTTTCCTGGAAAGAAGGTTGCCGGGTAATTTGAGCTGGAATAGCAGGGATTGGGAACACGTGTCCCTCCAGATATTGCTGGACTACAGCTCCCATGGGTCAGGCTGGCTGGGGCTAATGGGAGCTGGAGTCCAGCCACATCCTGAAGGCTACAGACTCCATGTGATATAATGTCATGGCTTATAATGGGAGCAACAAGCCAAGAAGTCCCTGGTTCAGTTCCCCATCTCCACTCCTGTCCAATCTATAATGCTTGCCCTACCCTTACAGTGTTGTTTTACAGATTTCTGAGATCATGTACTAAAATATAAGGCTGAGTCCTGATTACCTCAAGGAACATCTCTTTCCCACCCCCACTCCAACATTTAAGATTGAGTAATGTGTCTCTGCTTAAAATCTCATATTGCATGGTGACCACTCTTCTTTGTGGTAGCCCCAAAACTCTATCTCACAGGAAGCCCCCTGGGATCCTTCCCTTTTGTCTTTAGTTATGTCTATTGCTGGTTCTAATTGTTTTGAATTTCTTTTTGTGTTCTGTTAAGATAATTATGATGTAAAATGCATTTAAATAGATTGTGATTCAGTTGTCTTCTATTTATCTTTATGCACCCTTTTGGAAACTGGCTCCAAAATGTTTCAAGTAAATAAAAAAGGAAGAAGTATTTTGCTTTAGAAGTGCCGTTGCTGTCACCGTAAAGACAAGGTGACCAGCCAATCTTCCCCTAGGCGTTGAAAGTGATTCCAAAGTGCAACCACGTTGGACACTAAAATAGATGGCCTTGAGGAAAGTGTGGCACAAAGGATTCTGGGAGAAATCCACTCTCCTGGAATGCTTTTTGCATGGCCAGACATTGCTCAAAGTGCTAAATTGAGGGTGGGACACTGTGGTCCTCCAGATGCTCTTGAACTTAGTTCCCATCATCCCTGACCTTTGACCATTGTGGATTTTGCTTATTTTCCTCTTCCCTCCCTTTTCCAGGCCAATGGAAGGTGCCTTGCTGTATCAGCGCTTCCTCCTTGCTGTCCCTCAGAAAGCCTTCATTGTAGAGTTTGGGGTGGGGGGAGCAAAAACTGGTGGCTTGCTTAGTTCCAACTAAGGATGCTTTTCCTCTGGCAGGTGAAGAAGCTTGTGTATGTTTACCTGGTCCGATACGCAGAGGAACAGCAAGATTTGGCCCTGCTCTCCATCTCTACCTTCCAGAGAGGACTCAAGGTTGGATGATTTTTTGGGAGGGGGGAGGCAGAGTCTAAGCTTTGCTTTTGTCATTGAGAGTTGCTCTAGGGTGGAGCGAATATATGACAGACTTCTCAAACTGCTTCCTGAGGTCCAAAGTGGGCACTTTCCACCTTGCAAATAGCAGGAGGTGGGGAGCTTGATTGGGTGTGTGACAGGGCAAAGGCTTCATGCTCCCCCTACAGTGGAGGCTGGTCCATTTGGATGAATGGAGCACTGCCCCATTAACCTCACTCTGCCTTCCTCCAGGCCCTACCTGCCTGCCTTCTTACTACCTGGGCAACTCAAGATCCAGGTCAATTTCAAATAGTTATTTAGAGAGATAGCTGGATTGCCTATGCTTGTCAGTTTCCCCTTCCTAAGTCTTGGTAGTTCTCTTCAGCAGGAAGAAGAATGGGACCAAACTAGAATCAGTTGATTCTGCTGGTCATTGGCTCTAGCGCCACCTACTGTTGACCTCCCTTTTGCCCCACCTCTCCCAATGGCCGCTAGTCATCACTGCCCTGCTCCCAGCTATTGTTTAGTTTTCATTTTTACAAAAGGCTGCTATACAATGCCAAGCTCCATGGCAAACATCACCTCTAGTTTGATCATTAGATTATTCTGTGTTTTCAGAGGGTAACCTCCCCTTGCCCCCCTCCAAACATGTAACATTTCCTCTTTGCCAGGATTGCCAAACTAGGCTTCCTAAGATGCTGCTCTTTTTGTGAGTCGGGTTTTAATCTTCTACAACCATCGTTGCCAAAGGAGACTTGGGAGTTCGTCTCTGAGTCTCAGTTGACAAGCTCAGGTTTCCTGCTGGGGTATAAATCAACCAGGCACGGCTGAGTTTGACCGAAGGAAACATGACACTTGTGAACAGAAGGAGAGACCTCATGAAAGAGATCTGGAGGAAAGGGGGCTTCTTGATGTTGCTGGGCTATTTTACATTGAACTGGCTCCCATGTAGCTTGAGAGAATTCCTTGTGAATATAGAAACACAGAAAGCTGCTTTACACAGAGTCAACTCTTGGTTCATCTAGCGCAGTTTTGTCTAAACTGACTGGCCGTGGCTCTCCAGGGTTTCAGGCAAGACTTTTTCAACCCTACCTAGAGATGGGCTTTCTGCAAGCAGGGCAGATGTTCTGCCACAGAATGAATTAATTTTTACTGCTAAAAGCTATAAGCCATCACAATTTGTCACAATGCATAGGATACAAATAATTGATTTAAAACTGAACAACAGCAAAGCAAGCATATAAAAATGCAAAAATCACTCTTGCATAAGTTTAGGATCATTGGACAGCCAAGGGTTCCACATCTCTGGTCTAATGTAAGGAGACGGCAAGAGGAGGAACCAAGCTAAAAAAAGGTAAAAGGACCCCTGACCATTAGGTGCAGTCGTGGCCGACTCTGGGGTTGCAGCGCTCATCTCGCTTTATTGGCCGAGGGAGCCGGCGTACAGCTTCCGGGTCATGTGGCCAGCATGACTAAGCCGCTTCTGGCGAACCAGAGCAGTGCACGGAAACGCCGTTTACCTTCCTGCCGGAGCAGTACCTATTTATCTACTTGCAATTTGACGTGCTTTCAAACTGCTAGGTTGGCAGGGGCAGGGACTGAGCAATGGGAGCTCACCCCGTTGCAGGGATTCGAACCACCAACCTTCTGATCAGCAAGTCCTAGGCTCTGTGGTTTAACCCACAGCGCCACCCGCGTCCCTAGCTGTATGTAAAATACAGCTTAGTGGTTTTATTCTTTTGCCTCCCTAGCAAGGAGTTGTCTCTCCCAGGAACAGATGGTGTTGTGGCTTAGGGACGAGGAACCTTTGACCTTTGAACTACAACTCCCATCAGGCATGGCAAGCATGGCCAGTGTCCACAGGTTGGTGGGAATTGCAGCTGAGCAATATTGGAAGAGCCAGGAGTTCCCCACACCAGCTGTAGATTTATTGGGATGGAGATTATCCTGAACCCCTTCCTGGTGGAAAAGGTGTGCTAGGCTTGAGTGCCTGATGCAAACCTCCTCTTTGCCGCAGGATCCCAATCAGCTGATCCGAGCCAGCGCCCTCCGCGTTCTCTCCAGCATCCGTGTGCCCATTATTGTGCCCATCATGATGCTAGCCATCAAGGAGGCGGCTTCTGACATGTCCCCCTATGTACGCAAAACGGCGGCTCATGCCATCCCCAAGCTGTACAGGTAAGTTTGAGCCTCTTCCTTTCGCTTCTTCCAGCCTCTTTTTAAGGCCCCAGAACCCAGACTGCCTTTACAGACTTGCAGAACCTTCATTCATTTGTGCTATTGGAAAGTGAAAGCAGCATGCTGTGTTTGCATGCTGGAATTCCATGGTTCCTTTTCCTTTTCCTAAAGCTCCTTTTGCACTATTGCTTAACTAAGGTAAAGGTAAAGGGACCCCTGACCATTAGGTCCAGTCGTGGCCGACTCTGGGGTTGCGGCGCTCACCTCGCTTTATTGGCCCGAGGGAGCCGGCGTGCAGCGTCCGGGTCATGTGGCCAGCATGACTAAGCCGCTTCTGACGAATCCAGAGCAGCACATGGAAACACCATTTACCTTCCTGCCGGAGTGGTACCTATCTATCTACTTGCACTTTGACATGCTTTCGAACTGCTAGGTGGGCAGGAGCAGGGACCGAGCAACAGGAGCTCACCCTGTCACGGGGATTTGAACTGCCGACCTTCTGATCGGCAAGTCCTAGGCTCTGTGATTTAAGCCACAGCGCCACCCGTGACCTCCTAATTCCTGTTGTTCAGGAATTGTAAACAAACAAAATCAAGTGCAGTTTTTAATGATTCAGTTTGACTTCCTGATTCAAAATGGTATCCAGTTGTATCCAAACATAGAGGAAAACCTGCTCTTTCATCTCAGGAGCCATCATACAAAATCTGGTTATGATACCTTTGGTTGGTTGGCATCCATCTGTCTCAGGAGACAATGGAAGAGTATTCCTTTGAGGGTGAAGTCAAACTGTTGGAGACTAATATTGCCTGCTGTGGTTGTAGAAGAGACAGTTTTGTTGTGCAGACACATGTGTACTGTTAAGTTGTGGTTGAACATATCAGAAGACACAGCGATTCTTCAAACAGCTCTTGTTTATTCACAGGCCACAACAGAACTGAACTGAAGGGTTCAGCCAGCCTGCTTATATAGAGCTCCACTACAACGCAACAGTAACCATTTTCTGTAACTATCCAATCACTGAACGTCACTTTCAATCCCTTATTTGCATATGTGGACCTGAGTGAAAACTAGCTACAGTATCCCCCTGCTGGCCCAGGGTGAGAATTTCAGTACATAACATGTACCATGGCATTCCTGCTTTCTGCGCTTCAACCTTACGAGTTGGAAAGCTAGACGATAACTCAATTATTTTCTCTTCATCAGGCTATAGGATATGCCTTCCTCCACCCCCAGAGACAACTACATTGAGTGCCACCTCGTGACTGAAGTGTATAATAACACTTATCAACACTGATTTTGTCTTTCTTCTTTTCAGCCTTGATTCAGACCAAAAGGACCAATTAATAGAGGTCATCGAAAAGCTTCTGTCAGATAAGACAACTGTGAGTAAGCAAGGCATATCTGAAGCATTTTTTATTTGGGTGGGGATGAACACATTGATTTAAAAAGCACTAAAGGTATTGTAACACCTTAAAGACCAACCAATTTATTATGGCATACATTTTTGTAGGCTAGAAAATGCAATTCTCTAACCCAGCAAAGGGAAATCTGTTGCTCTCCAGATTTTGGACTACAACTCCCATCACCCTTTACTGGCTGAGGCTGATGGGAGTTGGAGTCCCAACAAAGACTGTAGAGTTACAGGTTCCCTTTCCTTGGTTTAGTTCATGAAAACCATAGTAAATATGTTGTTTTTTAAGCTGCTGCAAGACTCCTTTTGTAGATTTTCCTGCAACTAACCCACCCAACAACTACCCTATGGAATTGTTATTATTTTTGAATCTCTTTCTTCCAACTGCTCCCATCTCCCCAGTGCTTAAGGCTGTTGCTGAATTTTCTAAGCAGGCTGGCAAAGTTTAGCCTGTGAAGGGCTGGGTGAGGTGCAAAGATGCTTCACCTTGCCTATTCATCCCATTTTTTACTGTTGATTTGTTGCCAGCTTGGCACCTGCGTTTCCATGCCTGGTGGGGAATCCTTGTTTCAGTGACCCAGATCCTAGGTCTGCAAACCCTCTCCTTTTGGAGTTGCATGAGCCCCACAAAGTCTCTGCATTGGTGCGCCTCATTTTCTCCTCTTTGTTTTTTATATCTAGAATTTTTTATTAAATTTTCTGTTTTACAATTTAAAATACTCATTTTACATCCCTAAGATATCCATGACTTCCTTTCCTCTCTTTCCACGGTTCATTTTACATATCATAAATCCCTGCGTATTTTACAAAAACTATACCATTCAGTATTCCATTATTGCAGCCATCAAAACTTATTTACACTGCTGAATTTATCTTAATGCTGCCAGCGTTTTCAGCTGTACATAATTATTTCCCATGTATTCAATACAGTCATACTTCGGGTTGTAGTTGCTTCAGGTGGAGCCTTTTCGGGTTGTGCTCCACAGTGAGTCGGAAGTAATGGAACACATTACTTCTGGGTTTCACTGCTCACGCATGTGCAGACACTCAAAATGACATCACGCGCATGCACAGAAGCAGGGAATCGTGACCTGCGCACGCGCAGATGTGGGTTGCGTTCTGCTCTGGATGCGAACGGGGTCCGGAACGGATCCCGTTTGCATGCAGAGGTACCACTGTAAATGTTTTCCAATCTTCTTTAAACGTATGTTGTTCTTGTTCTCTTATTCTATTTGTGAAGTCTGCAAGTTGTGCATATTCCATCAGCTTAAGTTGCCATTCTTCTTTGGTTGGGACCATGTTCGCTTTCCATTTTGGGGCTAAAACAAAACACGGGCCGCAGTAGTGGCATACGTAAACAACCTGTTCTCCTCTTTGTGTTTCCCTTGGCCAGCTGGTGGCTGGCAGTGTTGTGATGGCCTTCGAGGAAGTCTGCCCCGAGCGCATTGACCTCATCCACAAGAACTACCGCAAGCTATGCAACCTGCTGATTGACGTGGAGGAGTGGGGCCAGGTGGTGATCATCAACATGCTGACGCGTTATGCTCGCACCCAGTTCCTCAGCCCCAACCAAAATGTGAGTGGAGCAGATAAGAGAGAAGCCCGTGCATTCGCTTGCCTGGGTTCTGGAGATAAGTTATCCTGAATCTGGGGCATGGATGTTGTAGCTCAGAAGGCCACAAGTACAGCCCTTGGTTATATTCAGCAGGTGGCATTTTCCATACACAGATACATTTTTTTGGAGGGGGAAAGCTAATAGCTCAGTGGTAGAGCATTGCATGCAGAAGATCCTTAATCCCCAGCAGCTCCACGCAGGGCTGGGATAATCACTTGCCTGAATGTCTGGAAAGGTGCTCCCAGTCAGTGTAGGGAGTACTTTTTACTATTATTATTTTATTTATGATTTTTCAATTTTATACATTTCAATAATTTTACGATCATTTTAACATTTCAGAACTTGACTTCTTTCCCCCTCCTTCTTCAGTTGCTTAGGTTTATTTTTAATATTTTCTGCATATCCAAATTAGCTTAATTTGCTCATTTAGTCATCTGCTTTAGGTCTATGCTGTTATAAAACTGCAGGTTATTACAATAATCCTGCCAATGTTCTTACCTGTTTACAGTTTATTTGTAAATATTCAACAAACCATTTCCATTCTTTTATAAAACGTTTGTTATCTTGATTTCTTATTTTCACCATTTCTGCATATTCCATAGGTTTTTGTACCCATTCTTCTCTTGCTGCGACTTCTTCCATTTTTGACCAAGTAACATTCTTGGCGCTGTAGTCACATACATAAATATATTTCTATACAGTTTGGGTAGTTCTGTCCCTATAATTCCCAAAAGGAAAGCTTCTGGGTTTCTTTGTTTTTTACAAACGTTATTTTAAACATCCTTTTCAATTCATTAGATATCATTTCCTAGTAAGCTTTAACCTTGCTACAAGACCACCATATTATAAAAAGAACCTTCTTTCTCTTTACATTTCCAACACTTATTTGATTTGGATTTATACATTTTTGGCAATTTACTCGGTGTTAGGTACCATCAATATATCATTTTCATATAATTTTCTCGTAGACCATAACATGCTGTGAATTTTATACCCATACTGTATTCTACAATCGTTCCCATGCTTCCATGTCTATATTATGACCAATATCTATTGCCCAGTGCAGGGCCGGATTTAGGTTTCATGCGGCCCTAAGCTACTGAAGGTAATGGGGCCCTTTATATGTCCTTTGCCAACAACAAATTGTCGCTGTTTTTTGTGTTGAATATGTGCTATATGGTAATTTATGGACCTAACAGGTATCTAAGGCCACTTGCACATAACAAAATATTTTATCAAAGTAATTGTTGAACTGAAATACAATTAAGAAGAAGTATATTGATAGTGAAATAGTTATTAAGCTCTAACTTAAAATGATTTTTTTTATTCTTAACAAACTTAATAATGCAAACACATTGGCATTTGGCAATAACAAAAGTTCCTTTAGAAACACAATTTACAAAGACTTATAATCTAGTCTCTAGAAACTTGCTATAACATGAAATAATAATAGCAAACCAGTGATATTTTTCGGGAGCAGGCTAGCAGGCGGGGCCCATTACTTACATCATAGAAGCCTACACAACACAAAACAAAACACTGTAGCTGTATGTAGGTTTTATTTTATTTGTTTTTTATCTTATATTTTGGAAATGTACATGTGGGTTTTTTCCCCTTTAAATTTTTTTGGGGGCCCCAAGAGAGAGGGGCCCTAAGATATAGCTTGTTTAGCTTATATGTAAATCCAGCACTGGCCCAGTGTATCATTGAGAATTTTACTTGCTCATCCTTTGCCTCCCAGTAGGCAGTTCTGAGTTAGAAGGACCAACGGTCTGACTTTATATAAGGCATCTTCCTATGTTCCTAAGAGGGGGAAGAGATGAAGAAGGGATTGGATGGAAGAGAAAGAGCAATGCTGTGCGGCAAGCTTCATCTGCCAGTAGATATCGCTACAGCTCCCAGTGGACTGTTCCTTTTTGTCAGTTGCTCTGCATTGTGTGTGTGTTGCGGGGGGGGGGGGAGAAGTTTCCGCCCCCCCCCCCAAACCATGAGGACCCATTCCTCTGTCCTCTGCATTGCCCTATGTCGGTCCGAGGGTGACATTCCCATCTGGACAACTTTCCAGGGTCCCCACACATCAGTGGCAGGTGGGGGAAGAGGGAAAAGCAGGCAGAGCAAGGAATTCATCTTCGTGCACTATTATTATTATTTTTTATTATTTATCTTATAAAATTTACATGCTGCCTTTTTGTAAGAAGCCTCAAAGCGGTTAAACTAGGGGAGGCTAGTTTCCACACACCCCTCCCTAGGCTCGAGGCAGCCCAAACCGCAATGCCATGATCAGAATCCAAGGATGTGAATGTGCAGAGCATGTGTGGTGACAGGATGTGGCTTAATAATAATAATAATAATAATTTATTCATACCCCACCCATCTGGCTGAGTTTCCCCAGCCACTCTGGGCGGCTTCCAATTGAATGTTAAAAACAATACCGCATTAAATATTAAAAACTTCCCTAAACAGGGCTGCCTTCAGATGTCTTTTAAAGATAAGATAGCTGCTTATTTCCTTGACTTCTGATGGGAGGGTGTTCCACAGGGTGGGCGCCACTACTGAGAAGGCCCTCTGTCTGGTTCCCAGTAACCTCATTTCTCGCAATGAGGGAACCACCAGAAGGCCCTTGGAGCTGGATCTCAGTGTCCGGGCTGAACCATGGGGGGGGGGTACTGAAGAGTACTGAGGGGGGCCTGAGGTTCTCCGACCCAGCGGAATGCAGTGCCCTTTTCACCATATTCTGGGAACGGGGCGGTAAAAAAATAAATAAGCAAAGTGACACGATCCGCGCTGGTGCCTCTGTGATGTAGAGTTACTGTATTTTTCCATGTAAAATGTGCCCCCCGTGTATAAGACGGGGGGCACATATATTTTTGGGGACTACAATTTAAGAAAATGGGGGAAGATGGCCCAGAGTTTTGGGGGAGGATTGCCCAGAGCTTTTTTGGTGGGGGGACGACCAACAAAAATCATTCCTACGACTGAAAAATGCAGCCAATAACTCGCGATGCCAAAACCGCCAAGTGTCCGCCCACTCGCAACTAGCAGCCGCAAATCGCGCGCCCAATTGTCGCAGCGGCAGCCAATCCACAACAGCCCTTGCCGCAGCCACCAATCACCAACCCAATCACTGCTCACAAGCTCCTGCTTGCGGCTGCAACCAATTGCCTGTCCCCTTTCTGCACTACCCATGTATAAGACGACCCCCGACTCTGAACATTATTTTAGAGTAAAAAAACCTTGTCTAATACAGTGGTGCCTCGCAAGACAAAAAGAATCCGTTCCACGATTCTCTTCGTCTAGCGGTTTTTTCGTCTTGCGAAGCAAGCCCATTGACGGCTTAGCGAATTAGCACTATTAGCAGTGTAGCGGCTTTTAGCGGCTAAGCGGATAAGTGGCTTAGTGGCTTAGAAAAAGGGGGGGGGGGGAAAAACCCCGCAGGAACTCGCAAGACATTTTCATCTTGCGAAGCAAGCCCATAGGAAATTCGTTTTGCGAAGCACCTCCAAAACGGAAAACTCTTTCGTCTAGGGAGTTTTCCGTCTTGCGAGGCATTCGTCTTGCGGGGCACCACTGTACAGGGGAAAGTACGGTAACTGTTATACAGTGGTGCCTCGCAAGGCAAAATTAATATGTTCCGTGAGACTCTTCGTATAGCGTTTTTTTCGTCTTGCGAAGCAAGCCCATTGACAGCTTAGCGGATTAGCGCTATTAGCGGTTTAGCGGCTTATCAGCGGATCAGCTGATAAGCGGCTTAGCGGCTTAGGAAAAGGGGGGGGAGGGAAAAAACCCCGCAGGAACTCGCAAGACATTTTCATCTTGCGAAGCAAGCCCATAGGGAAAATCGTTTTGCGAAGCGCCTCCAAAACGGAAAACCCTTTCGTCTAGCGGGTTTTCCGTCTTGCGAGGCGTTCGTCTTGCGGGGCACCACTGTACCACTGTTTCAACTCTAGGTGGCAGTTACAATGAAGCTGTCCCTCTGTTAAGCAACCATTTTTTGGCCTGGCCTCTTCTCTGAAAATACTCTGCGTGGGGCTACCTTTGAAGGTGACCCGGAAACTACAACTAATCCAGAACGCGGCAGCTAGACTGGTGACTGGGGGCAGCCACCGAGACCATATAACACCGGTCTTGAAAGACCTACACTGGCTCCCAGTACGTTTCTGAGCACAATTCAAAGTGTTGGTGTTGACCTTTAAAGCCCTAAATGGCCTCGGTCCAGTATACCTGAAGGAGCGTCTCCACCCCCATCATTCTGCCCGGACACTGAGGTCCAGCGCCGAGGGCCTTCTGGCAGTTCCCTCACTGTGAGAAGAGAAGTTACAGGGAACCAGGCAGAGGGCCTTTTCGGTAGTGGCGCCCGCCCTGTGGAACGCCCTTCCAGCAGATGTCAAAGAGATAAACAACTACCTGACATTCAGAAGACATCTGAAGGCAGCCCTGTTCAGGGAAGTTTTTAATGCGTGACATTTTAGTGTATTTTTGTTCTTTGTTGGAAGCCGCCCAGAGTGGCTGGGGAAACCCAGCCAGATGGGCAGGATACAAATAATAATAATAATAATAATAATAATAATAATAATAATAATAATAATTTTATTATTATTATTATTATTATTATTATTATTTTATTTTATTACTACAGTGGTACCTCGGGTTAAGTACTTAATTCGTTCCGGAGGTCCGTTCTTAACCTGAAACTGTTCTTAACCTGAAGCACCACTTTAGCTAATGGGGCCTCCTGCTTCTGCTGCCGCGCCGCCGCTACACGATTTCTGTTCTCATCCTGAGGTAAAGTTCTTAACCTGAAGCATTATTTCTGGGTTAGCAGAGTCTGTAACCTGAAGTGTATGTAACCTGAAGCGTATGTAACCCGAGGTACCACTGTATTAGGAAATATACTGACAGCCTCCTCTCCTTCCCTTGTGACTGGCAGGAGTCCCTCCTGGAAGAGAGCTCTGAGAAAGCTTTTTATGGTTCCGAAGAGGAAGACTCCAAGGACGACAAAGCAGAGCCGGCGTCCTTGGTGAAGCGTAAGCCGTACGTCATGGATCCTGACCACCGCCTGCTTCTGCGCAACACCAAGCCCCTGCTGCAGAGTCGCAATGCTGCGGTGAGAACCACCATCTCTAGCACGCCCCAGTGCTTCCCCTGCGGGGAGGCAGAGTTCCTTAGGAACAACAGCTCCCCTTGCCACCACGATCCCTGAAATGGGTGCAGGGAAGAGGAAGGTAGAGCAACCTAACTTTTCCCAAGTGCAAGCAAGGAAAGCCCACCAACCCCTGTGCAGATTTGCATATGTTAATTGATATGTATAGATGCATGTTGTGCATGTTCAGCTACTCTGTAAGAAAAGTTTTCAAAAAAGAGGGGAAGGGGCAAAAGGTCTTTGGCCCAGTGCAGACGACCTGGGGCTTAGAACAGAGCCCCCGATGGTGGATTTTATTTTATTCACTTAAAAGCATACATATCCCGCTTAATGTTTCAAAGATCTCTAAGCGGTGTACAGTCTAAAAAAGAACAGGCAATATATCATTGAAGCAAAAATGAAACCTAAAAGCAGTAAAATGGCAATGTAAAGACATATAAAGGCATGTACTGTGGTACCTCTGGTTATGTACTTAATTCGTTCCGGAGGTCCGTTCTTAACCTGAAACTGTTCTTAACCTGAAGCACCACTTTAGCTAATGGGGCCTCCCGCTGCTGCCATGCAGCCAGAGCACAATTTCTGTTCTCATCCTGAAGCAAAGTTGTTAACCCAAGATACTATTTCTGGGTTAGTGGAGTCTGTAAGCTGAAGTGTATGTAACCTGAAGCGTATGTTACCCGAGGCAAACCCAAAGCAAATCCAGAAGATTCAGACACATAAAACGGGGTCTGATCTTATAGATCAGGGATAGCCTGGGCAAAAGGAGAAGTCTTCACAAGGCATCTGAAGCAACAGGTGGTTGCAACTTCAATTATAGCAGAGGGAAGGGCATCCCTCAGTTCAGGGGCAAGGGCAGAAAATGCCCATTTCCAGGCCAGATGATCTTAGTGGTCTTCCAGGTCTATACAGGGGCAAGCAGTCTTTCTGGTAGATGCAGCAAGCACAAATGAATCCTGTTTCCTTGCTTCCAAGGCCTTGTGGCACAAACCCTTTCTCTCTGCAGGTAGTGATGTCTGTTGCTCAGCTCTACTTCCACCTTGCTCCAAAGGCTGAAGTTGGGGTCATCGCTAAGGCACTGGTGCGTCTCCTCCGGAGCCACAGGTCTGCAAACACCTCCCCTCCTTCTAGTCTCTTTCCCTCTATTTTTCTCTCTCTCTCCTTTTCCTGAAGATGCGCCCTCTTCCTTGGAAACATCCCAAGGACAGGGCAGAGCTGTGCATTTCTGTGAGCGGTTAGGAAACCAGCTAAGCTCTTCACCACGGTTCATTATATTTGCTGTGTCTGCAAGGGACGTGTGAGATCTGCAACAAAACATTGCAGTGTGGCACACTCCTGTTCAGGGTTCTAGCCAGCCTGTGCCTTTTTCTATAATATAGCTGGATATATAAGTGTTGAGATGAGTCAGTGGCCAGTCAAGTGAACAGAGCCAGTCCAAAACCAATAAAGGTAAAGGGACCCCTGACCATTAGGTCAACCAATACAGAGCTACAACTCCAAAGTTCCCTTGCCAATTTGGTGTAGTGGTTGGGATGTTGGACTGGGACTTGGGAGACCAGAGTTCAAATACCCACTCTGCAGTGAAGCTTGCTGGATGACCTTGGCCGGCTGCAAACCCTCAGCCTAACCCCTAACTCAACCTCGCAGGGTTGTATGGAAGGTAAAATGGAGAAGAAGGAGACAATGCACAGCACCTTGAGTTCATTGAAAGGAAGGTGCACTGGGCAGAAGCATATTTATTAGGAATTTTGAATAAGGATATTCCCAAAGATAAAATTAACATATTTCTTGTCAGTGTTTGTAAAAAAAAGAAAAAGAAAAAGAAGGTTCTGACCTCCCTTTGTCGCCTCGGCCTGGTCCTTGGACCCTTGTCGGCATAAAAGAGTCCACGAGAAAAGTATCCTTGCAGAGTACTTTTTGCTTTTATTCTTAAAAGTCTTTCTGCAAAAGTGACTGACCAACTGTACACACCTCAACACTACCAGCTTTCACCAACCAACCCAACATTTCTCACTCTATATATACAACCACTGCAGGCCACTGACTCATGCTGACCCAGCTTTTTAAGCATTAAAGAAACAGCGGCCAATTTTTAGCCGGGACATTTCTGTACGCAACAGTGGCAGCGAGAATGTTGGTAGCCAGTCATTGGAGAGGAAATTATATTCCAACAAAGGGGGAATGGTTAAGTAAACTTTGTGAGTACCTGGAGTTAGCAAAATTGACGGATTTAATAAGGCATAAATCAAAAATTTTAATTCAGAAACAATGGAAATGTTTAAATGATTATTTATACAAGCAGGGCTCAAATATGAAAGTTTGGTTGTGTCTAGACTAACCTTGTGAAGATTTGATTGATTATGAAAGAATCTAAGGCAGGGAAATGATTGAAGAACAGATGTAAATGCGAGCAAGACAACTAAGAGATGTGTGGTGAATGTGGTGGAAGTCTTTTATAATATTTTAACTAAGATTTATATATTGCAGTATAGTATTTGAAGCAAGAATTTGGTTATATTTCAGGTTATGAAAAGTATTTTTCTTTTCTTTTGTCTTTTTTCTTTATATCTTCTATTTTTGCTTTTCTTTTTTTATTAGTTTTCATTTTGGAAAATATGTACACAAGTGTGTTTACAGTGTTATGTATTGTTCTTTGTCTAATTTCTATTTCTTGAAAAATTTAATTTTAAAATTTTTTGAAGGAAGGTGCACTATAAATGTAATAGTAATGAACCACCGTGCCCTCAACTGCCTAGCGCAGGACTGGGGCCTCAGGACCCAAATGCTGTTGAACTCCAACTTCCATCAGCGCCAGCCAGCATAGCTAATGGTTGGTGGTCATGGGAGTTGTAGTCCAAAAGGCTAGCCCTGTTTCAGGGAGATGTACTTTGTGGATTACCACAAAGCCCTGCCTGAACTTGGGGGTTTCTGTAGCTTTTCAGAGGCAGTCAAGTTTCTGAATACCAGAGACTGGAAACCGCAGAGAGAGGAGAGAGCTCTTGTGCTTCGGTCCTGCTTGCAGGTTTCCTACAGACAGTTGGTTGGCCACTGTGAGAACAGGATGCTGGGCCACGTGAGCCATTGGCCTGTGCCAGCAGGCTGTTTCTACGTTCTTACGGTTCTCGCTTAGCAACTACCGACAGACGTCTCTGGATGACTTTGCAAGCAAAGCAAAGCATGCTGGGATAGCTGTCAACCGTCCCTTATTTGGCGGGGAACTCCCTTATCCCAGCGCCGTGTCCCACTGCTGCCCCTTATTGATGATGTCCCTTAAATTTCCTGGGTTTCAAAGGAAGCAGTTCCTCTCCCTCCCTCCCTGCCGGCCAGGGAGGAGGGAGGCTCCAACTATGTTGCTTGGCTGCCCGGCCCGCCCCCCTCCGGCCTCCTCTCATCAGCCTCGGCCCCTGGGAGCCCCTCCCTGCCGGGACTGAGGAGCCTTGAGAGGAGAGCGAGGGCAACCATAGGGAATGCAGTTCAGAGAGCGGAGGCGGAGGCAAAGGCAGGTGTTCCAAGAGCTAACCACAGAGGGGGAAAGCGGAGGAAGGACCGCAAGCACTTCTCCCATAGATTTGTAGTGGTAGACTAGCATAGATGTTCTGATCTGCGGGTGCTGTTTCCCCGCCCCCTTCCTCCCGCCCCACCTGATGGAACTGAGAGCTGCAGATGGAGGACGAGAGAAAAGATACAGAACTGCAGCAGCATCTTCGTAGCTTGGACTTCGTTTTGCGCGAAAAGTGGTTGCTGCTTGTAGTTATTTAATTGCAGTGTTTCATCAGCTGGTGTCTTGAGCAGCAACCTCTGGAAACGAAGGGCTAAAAACCGGCGCTGCTCTCCAAAATTGTCTGGTCCCTTTTAACTTCGTATTTCAGCTGGTTGACTAAAATCCCTTATTTTGGCTGCTGATCCCTTATTTTCGAGGCTGCTGGTCCCTTATTTTCAAATCTGTAAGTTGACAGCTATGATGCTGGGGGGGGGGGGGAAAGCATTCCCTCATTGTTTGTCCATGCAGCCACTAATCAGAGGCATACTGCCTCTCTGAATACAGAGGGTCTGGTTTTGTCTCTTAATGACCATTGGCAGATCTGAGCTTCATGGCATTTGTCTAAACCTTTAAAGAAAAAAAAGGTGGTCATCTTTACATCTGCTGGCGGTGAATCCTGCAGTGTTCCTGCCTCGTTGACAAATCCTTGTCTCTCTTATTATGGCAGTGAGGTCCAGTATGTGGTGCTTCAGAACGTGGCCACCATGTCAATCAAGCGCAGGGTGAGTGCCTGTTTCCTTTATTAAATGGGGTGGGGTGGGGAGGGATTCACCTGGGCTGGGAGACGTGAAATGCCAGGACTCTAGATGTCTGCCACATTACTGCTGCTGCTTCTGCTGTACTTGAACCAGTGATGGGGAGCAGCCCAGATGGCGTGAAGAGAGGTTTTCTGGGTCCTTCTGTAAATCCAGAGCTCACCATGGGATTTTCCCAAGGATGCTACTGCTGCTGCTGATCCTGCTTCTTTCTCTCGGCAGGGAATGTTTGAACCATACCTGAAAAGCTTCTACATCAGATCCACAGACCCCACCCAGATCAAGATCCTCAAGGTGTGTGAGATGCACCCATAGATGGGTGCTAGGCTGCACTGAAGATAACAGCTTTTTTTGTTTTTTGTCGTCGCCTAGAGTAACTCCTCCTTTTTCTCTTCTGCCCTGCTAGCTGGAAGTTCTGACCAACCTTGCAAACGAGACCAACATCTCCACCATCCTGCGTGAGTTCCAGGTATAGCATGACCAATGGGCTGGAAGAAGGTCTTAGCAAAGGAGCTGGAGCTGGAGCAATATGTGCAGAGCCAGGAATGCCTTTGTACTTGCTAAATTCCTAGCATCCTCAGTGACAAAACCTAGTTCCTAACCCACTGGAAGGTCAAACCACATCACCCGCCCCAGACAAGCCACCAACATTTAAAAACGTATTCTCGCACTGCATTCTGTAACCCAGTTAAGATGGGGCATTTGACTTTAAATTGGGTTTGAATGCCACTGAACTCCTCAACCCATATTACTAAATCCAATTTTAAAATGCAAGAATTACATTACACAAAGGCCCCATTTGCACTGTACATTAAAAAGCGGTATACAGTGGTACCTCTGGATACGAACAGGATCCGTTCCAGAGCCCCGTTCGTATCCAGAGCAGAACGCAATCCACATCTGTGGGTTGTGATTCACTGCTTCTGCACATGCGCATGACGTCATTTTGAGCGTCTGCACATGCGCGAGCAGCGAAACCCAGAAGTAACACATTCCATTACTTCTGGGTCGCCGCAGAGCACAACCCGAAAACGCTCAACCTGAATGCATACTGTGGATGGGGTGTAAGAGTTCATCTGATCCAATGTATTGATTCTGGCAGTGACCAGCTAAAATCCACACAATATTTTTTTTAACTACCCTTAAAATAATTATTAAAAGACGAATAAAATTATTAAAACTTCAAAAACCAAGATGGACGACCAGATTACATGTCTTTGTAATCTTGCTGAATTAAAAAAAGTTTTCCGCTTGCGTCTAAAGTGATAAAGCAAGGGCGCCTGGCTAATGTCAACAAGCTGGGAGTTCCAAATATCAGTTTCTTGCAAATCTGGAAGACCGTTGTGTGGCAGGTTCTGCAGATCAAGGCACACATGGGGCAAAGCGCTGTCTTAAGTAAATTGGTCCCAAGTTGCAAAGGGCCATATATATATATATCAATAGTAAAACCTTGAACTTGGCCCAGTAACAGTGCAGCTGTTTGAGAAGAGGCATTATATGCTGGCAGAATTTCAATCCTGTCCGCATTCTGCGCTAACTGCAGCTTCCAGATCAACTTCAAGGGAAGCCCCACATAGAATGCACTGCAGTAATCCAGTCTTGAAGTTACCAGTTGCTAAACTGCTATGACCAAGGTATCCCAGTCCAGGAACAGTCACAACTGTTTTACTGTTTGTCCCCAGCATCCTATAATCACAGGGCAAACTGCTTCAAATCAAGAAGTTTCTGTTTTTCTTATCCTGGCTTAAAGGGTTGTGAATGAGGTCATTAGAAAGAGACTTTGGTGACAAGGGGGCTTTGCTTTTGACACATTAGGGGAGACTGTACAGTTTCATTAGCTGAGTCTCCTGGAAGTCACAGAAATGCAGCTTAAGGAAGGAGAAAAGGGTGGACTTCTCGGAGCTGTATCCCAGCTGTTGTGATTCCAAAGTTTATCTTAAAGACCATTAAAGGTGCCCTTAATCTAGCTGTCCTTGAACAGGGGTTGGCTTCTGTTCTATTTTTGCAACTCTAATTTATTTGCTTTTCTTTGTTTATAGCAGGTGTGGGGAACCTTTGGCCCTCTAGGTGTTGCTGAACTACAACTCCCATCAGCAGCAGCAAGCATGGCCAGTGGCCAGGGATGACAAGAGCAACATCCAGAGAGCTTAAGGTTCCCCATGCCTGGGAGAGCAAGAGTGTGAGAGAGCACTATAGCACAATTCATGCATGTTATAAGAAATAATAAGCTAGATATGGACATATAGTATATAGGAGAGGAAATGAAGGCCAGGGGTAGCCTGCAGATTTTATAGTGACTTTTTGACCAGTATAATGCCATGTGCCTTACTGAATGGGCATTGCCAGTGTAACTACATACCCAATACAGAAACTTATTAAAGTTGTCTAGGAAACAAAGGAAGATGCCTTATAACAGCTCAGATAGTTTTGTCCTATTTAGTTCAGCGCTGACTGTTACTTTTATGTATTTAATTTATACCCCACCTTTCCTTCCAAAGGAGCCCAGGGTAGCAAACAACAAGTGATTAAACCATAAAAGAAACATTTAAAACAACGTGCAACATTTAAAACAGATGCAGATTTGGAAAGATCTCTGCTGGAAAAGTTGTTGGGAGTGGAAGGTATCCAGTAGTCACTGAAAAGGCAACAGAGATGGTGTCTGTCTAATATGGTAGGGGACGGAATTCCAGAGGCCACCTGGGACTCTAGTGACACAGATAGATCCAGGAGCACCTCCAGACTGCTAACGTTCTCTTTAATGGGGAGTACGACCCCATCCACAGCTGGCAATTGACTCATTATCATGGTTTGGGAATCGCCTGCCCACAGCATCTCCATCTTGCCAGGATTCAGCCCCTTAACCGCCATCATCCAGCCCACCACTTCACACCCACTCCTGATTCAAACAGAAGTAGAGCTAGGTCATCAGCAGAATGTGGATGAGACCTCATCCTAAATCTCCTGATGACCGATCCCAGCAGCTTCATATAGAGGTTAAAACAGCTCTGGTAAAAAGGATGGTACCCTGCCACACCCCAAAGAACAGCTGCCAGGGGGCCAAAAGATAAGTACGTTTCTAAGCACAATTCAAAGTGTTGGTGCTGACCTTTAAAGCCCTAAATGGCCTCGGTCCAGTATATCTGAAGGAGCGTCTCCACCCCCATTGTTCTACCCAGACACTGAGGTCCAGCGTTGAGGGCCTTCTGGCAGTTCCCTCACTGCGAGAAGCCAAGTTACAGGGAACCAGGCAGAGGGCCTTCTCGGTAGTGGCACCCGCCCTGTGGAACGCCCTCCCACCAGATGTCAAAGAGAACAACAACTACCAGACTTAGAGGACATCTGAAGGCAGCCCTGTTTAGGGAAGCTTTTAATGTTTGATGTATTACGGTATTTTAATATTTTTTTGGAAGCCGCCCAGAGTGGCTGGGGAAGCCCAGCCAGATGGGTGGGGTATAAATAATAAATTATTATTATTATTATTATTATTATTATTATTATTATTACTACCACCACCCAGTCCTATTCACCCTGGAGATAGGATTGGAACTACTGTGGAAGAGTGCCTCCAATACCCACCCCTCTCAGTTGGCTCAGAAGGGTACCATGGCCAATGCTCCTTTGAGAGATCAAACAAGAAAACAAGGGTTGCATTCTCCCTGTTCGTCTCCCAATAAAGGCCATTCCATTCAGGCCAATTCAGCCCCATAACCCAACCTGAACCCAGAGTGAAAAGGTTCAAGAAAATCTGTTGCGTCTAAGAGCACCTGCAATTGCTACGCTGCAACCTTCCTGATCACCTCCTCTGAAAAGCTGGCATTTGTGACCGGGCCGTAGTTGTCACAAGCTTTTTCAGAAGTGGCTGGATCACCCCCTCTTTCAGGATGGCCAGGACCACTTCCTCCCACAAGGATGCATTGACCACACTTTGTGTCTACTCAGACATGCCTGCTTAGCAAGCTTTAATAAGCCAAGAGGCGAAGGGTTCAAGGAGACCCTTTCCTGGGTGACATGAAACTTGTGCACCTCACCAGGCTGCATCAACTGAAACTGATCCCAGGAAGTTTGCAGGTGCTGTAGTGAGCATAGATGTGGCATCGAGATTGCTATGAAGGCGAGCAGCCTTACCCTCAACGTACTTGTAAAAAAAATCACGGCGGGCTTCCGACTGGCAGCCATGCTCCAAGGTCTCAGGCTAGGGTATTCTCCCTCACCTGATGCCAGGGAGGTTCTGCATGCACAACATGAGCTTTGACACTGAGCTATGGTCCCTCCCGTTATAATTATGGTGCATTTGGGGGCTAGCATGCAGCCCGCATGGCACAGGTCCAGCCACACCCATCTCTGCATGGGCATTCCCAGACATCTCCTTGTGTCTTTTTGTTCCCACAGACTTACATCCGGAGCATGGACAAAGACTTCGTGGCAGCCACCATCCAGGCCATTGGCCGTTGCGCCACCAACATTGGCAAAGTGCGTGACACATGTCTCAATGGCCTTGTGCAGCTGCTCTCCAACCGAGATGGTGAGAACCCTTTTTCAGCTAGGAAAATGGGGGGGGGGGGGGTTGGTTGGTTCAGAGAGTGGTGGCTTGAAATGCAAGAGCTCAGTTCTTAGTATACAAGTTGGCATATAGTTTGTGAATTTTTTATTGGAGCAGAACTCTGTGGAGCACTGAAGCTCTACCTTATGGCTGTGAGAAGGGCTACACACCCCTGAGATTGCCCAGGGCACAATCATGAGATCTACAAACTTGGTTGCTTTTGTTGGAAGTTTTTAATTGGAGGCTGGGAGGCCACCTATCAGGGTTCCTGTAGGAGTGGATTTCCTGTGTCAGCAGAGGGTTGGACCACATACTGTGTGATTCTACAAAAGGAACACTGCCACTGGGGAGATGAGAGGCAGATTGAGCATCCTTGCATACAGCCTTAACACTTTCCCCATCCTGTCACCCTTTACTTAGAGCTGGTTGTGGCCGAGTCTGTGGTTGTCATTAAGAAACTCCTGCAGATGCAGCCATCTCAGCACAGCGAGATCATCAAGCACATGGCAAAGCTGACCGACAACATCCAGGTGGGGGCCTGAGCTGGCAGAAGATGCTCTCCTGATGGGTGATGAGGAAAGGGCGGGGGGAGTGGGAAAGGCTGGTCTGGTGATCTCAAGAGGAGATGCAGTGCTGTTTCTTGTGCATAGGTACCCATGGCTCGTGCCAGCATCTTATGGCTGATCGGTGAGTACTGTGAGCATGTGCCCAAGATTGCCCCTGATGTGCTGCGTAAGATGGCCAAGTCCTTCACCAGCGAGGAGGACATTGTGAAGCTGCAGGTCATCAACTTGGCAGCCAAGCTTTACCTGACCAACTCCAAGCAGGTAAAGATCTTTCCGAGAATTAAATAGGAGTGGCAGCTTTCCTGTTGAATGTAATTAGCGGGGTGGGTAGGATTGCTGTCTGTGCTGATCAGAAGGTCGGTGGTTCGAATCCCCGTGACGGGGTGAGCTCCCGTTGTTCAGTCCCTGCTCCTGCCAACCTAGCAGTTCAAAAGCACGTCAAAACGCAAGTAGAAGGTAAACGGTGTTTCTGTGTGCTGCTCTGGTTCGCCAGAAGCAGCTTAGTCATGATGGCCACATGACCCGGAAGCTGTATGCTGGCTCCCTCGGCCAATAAAGTGAGATGAGCGTCGCAACCCCAGAGTCGGCCACGACTGGACCTAATGGTCAGGGGTCCCTTTACCCTTTACCTCTGGTTTTGTGCTGAAGGTGTTAATCATCTCAAGGCAGAGGAACTTTGGACTTGGGGCTGGGGCAAATGTGGCCCTCCAAGCCTCTACTTGGCCCTCAAAACTCTCCAGTGGCCCTGCTTCACATACGCGTTGAGTGTTTTGCCTTCCTGGAATCCTATAATGTCTCTTGCTTGCCTGGATAGAGGAGAAATGTGTCTGAGAGAGGGAGGGAGGGTGGGCAGGCAGGCCACAGAGTCTTAACTGACTTGGGCAGTTCACCTTTCCAGAGCTGGAGATGAAGTCTGGGACTCATTTTGCCACTGTGCTTCTGAGATGCTCCAAACACCACTGGAGTGCGGTTCTGAAACAAGCCTCAGCCAGTTATGTTTTAACACACGTATGTTATTTATGTATTATTTCAGAACATCTCTCTCCCACCTTTCTCGACATAAATAGATTTCCCAATTCTCTAGCGACTGAATGTGTGTGATAGAAATAATGAAAACCACACATCCAGCAGCTGTAAAAACAGCAAGAGTGGCATTAAAATATAATTTGTGCAAAAACACAGGAAAATAATGTGGCACCAAAACGTAGGTCCCAAGTGAGTTCCATAAGAAGGGCAACCCACAATCAGTGGGGCTACAGTCAGGGGGCTGTCACCAAGAAGGCCCTACCTTTGGTCTATCTGTTTCTGCTGGGCCGTTTCCTCCTCTCTTCCAGCTCCACGCAAAAGGGGGGTTGCACCAAACACAGAGAAGCAAGAACAAGAACTGAAGCTTCAGAACGGTGCTGGTTTTCGAAAGACATCCATCTTTTTTAATATAAATTGGTTTCTATGCATACACACACACACACACACACCCCACTCCTTCCAGGCAAGCAAGAAACATTGTTCAAGTACGGGGATACATTCCAGCCAGGGAATACGCATGAGGAGGGTGTGTCCTGGGCAGTGTTCCAATGGCCAGTTAGAGAGGCTTGGAGGGCCACATTTGGCTTCCAGGTCTGAGATTCCCCGCTAAGTTCATAGTAGACTCATTGAAATCAGTGAATCTAAGGTGGCCGCGCCAATTTATTTGGACACCCAAAAACTGATCCGACTGTGTGGACTGACTTGTGTTTGTGTTGTGGGGGGAGCAAGAGGCAAAGGACATGCCTTATAGGTGCAAGAATGCACTTGAGACCATATTCTGTTATGCCCCTATTTTATTTTAACATACTTCTTAATGCCGAAATAGGCTTCTAAGAAATTTGCAAGGTAAAAAAAAACCAGTCGCACCAACATTAAAATTTAAATATTCATAATTAAAATACTCAATGAAGCAATCCCATGAATGCATTTTTTTAAGCACCCTTTTTGCTGTAGTTCTGTATTGGTTTGTTTTCTGCCTCTGGCCTAAGAGACTGTCGGGGAGGCCACTGGCTTGCCCAACTCTTTGCCAGGGCCCAGTTCCTCTTGCGCAATGCTGTCTTCTCTGGCACAGAGCAAGCTGCTGACCCAGTATGTGCTGAACCTGGCCAAGTACGACCAGAATTACGACATCCGGGACCGTGCCCGCTTCATCCGCCAGCTCATTGTGCCCACCGAGAAGAGTGGGGCCCTCAACAAGTACGCCAAGAAGCTCTTCCTGGCCCAAAAGCCTGCCCCAATCTTGGAGTCGTCTTTCAAAGGTAGAGTGAGGGGCCGCGTATAAAAGGAGCAGCCGAGGGAACAGGTCATGGGTGTGTGGATGGTAGCACAGCAGGGAGAAATAGGTTCTCATTCAGAATTAACCTACAGGTTATATAAACAGAATTTATAGACGAATAAATGAGTAAGTGGGACGCAGGTGGCGCTGTGGGTTAAAGCCTCAGCGCCTAGGGCTTGCCGATCGAAAGGTCGGCGGTTTGAATCCCTGCGGTGGGGTGCGCTCCCGCTGCTCGGTCCCAGCGCCTGCCAACCTAGCAGTTCGAAAGCACCTCCGGGTGCAAGTAGATAAATAGGGACCGCTTACCAGCGGGAAGGTAAACGGCGTTTCCGTGTGCGGCTCTGGCTCGCCAGAGCAGCAATGTCACGCTGGCCACGTGACCCGGAAGTGTCTCCGGACAGCGCTGGCCCCTGGCCTCTTAAGTGAGATGGGCGCACAACCCCAGAGTCTGTCAAGACTGGCCCGTACGGGCAGGGGTACCTTTACCTTTTAAATGAGTAAGTTAATTTGGAATATGCAGAAAATATAAAAAAAATTAAGGAACCGCAGAAAGAGGGGAAGGGAAGTCGAGCTTCAAAATGTTAAAATGATTGTAAAATTATTGCAATGTATAAAATTGAAAATCATTTTTTTTTTAAAAAAGAATTTATAGTTAGCCAACCAAGAGGGGTGTTGGGTAGTGTTGCCTAGCAACCGGCATGATCCTTGCTGAGGTAACTCTTGCTCTGATTGGTTGTGTAGTTCTGTGGGAGTTTCCCCCCTGTAAGTGTAGTTGTTGAACGTCTCCATGCTATGAATTAGGCCTGTAAATAAAATGAAACCCCCCCCTCCGTTTGTTTCTCCTCGCATTTTATACTGTTTTTGACCAGTTTAAATTATTATCAGCATTTATGTTCTCTCTGGGCTCCACCTGCTTTACTCAAATCTCTCTGCCTAACGAAGGGCCACGGGTGGCGGGGAGGCGGTGCTGTTGGGTGGGCTTGTGTGAATGCTGACGCTTTGCTGCTCCTTGCAGACCGTGACCACTTCCAGCTGGGCTCGCTTTCGCACCTCCTCAATGCCAAGGCCGTAGGCTACCAGGAGCTCCCAGACTGGCCCAGCGAAGCTCCTGACCCATCCGTGCGCAACGTGGAGGTATTGGCTTCCCCTCTGCCCAGGAGTAATGGGAAAGCTGGCGTTTCTCTGAGAAACATTGTGAAATGGCTTGCCAGCCCTTTGCACCTGAAAGGGAGTAACCTGTCCTTGCTGACAATGGCTGCCAAGACAATGGTTCTGCCTGCCCTGCCTTCCTTACAGTGGTCATAGTAGTAGTAGTAGTAGTAGTACAGGTGAAACTCAAAAAATTAGAATATCATGAGAAAGTTCATTTATTTCAGTAATTCAACTTAAAAGTAATTCAACTAATATATGAGATCGACTCATGACATGCAAAGCGAGATGTGCTTCCACTTCTCAGAGGTCCAATCTTGCTCCATTTGCAATCCTTGTTTTGCTGATGTCCTTGAATATTCTAATTTTCTGAGATGGTTAATTTGGGGTTTTCACCAGCTGTACACCATGATCATCGCAAACATAGGCTTGACATATCTCGCTTTGCATGTCACAAATCTATCTCATGTATTAGTTTCACCTTTCAAGTTGAATTACGGAAACAAAGGAACTTTTCCATAATATGGCATATTTTGGAATGGCTTATCTTCCACGGTAAGGCTTGGCATATCTTGCTTTGCATGTCATGAATCAATCTCATATATTAGTTTCAACTTTTAAGTTGAATTACTGAAATCAATGAACTTTTCCACGATAGTCTAATTTTTCGAGTTTCACCTGTAGTAGTAGTACAATTTTTCTAGAAAAAGAGGTGCTGGAACTCGCCATGAATGCCTCCTTTGTTCTCTTAGAATGGCAATGTGCCCACCTGAAAGTTCTGGCAAGTTCCAGCTGAAAAAAGTTGTTGTTGTTGTTCCTGCTGCTGCCCTAGCCACTCTGGGCAGCTCTTAACAAAATATTAAAAACACAATAAAGCACCAGCCATCAAAAACATGCCTTCAGATGTCTTCTAAAAGTCAGATAGTTGTTAATCTGTTTGACATCTGATGGAAGGGCGTTCCACAGGGAGGACCCCACCACCTTGAAGACCCCTGAGTGTGGGCCACTCTCATTGTGGACTTCCCATAGGCCAAGGGTAGGGAACAATTGGCGGCCCTCCAGAAGTTGCTGAACTGCAACTCCCGTCCACCCCAGCAGGCATGACCAATGGTGAATGGGAATTGTAGTTCAGGAACATCTGGAAGGTTCATCACAGCTGCCACAGGCATCTGGTTGGCCATTGTGCTGGGCTTGATGGGCCTTTAGCTTGATCCAGCTCTTGTGAATCTTACCCACACTCCTGCTTTTTCGCCCTTCCCCAGGAAGAGTCAGTCGGCCCCATGGAAAGCAACATTGGGCTGCTGGGCGAGCGGATAGAGGTGGTGTTTGCTGGTGCAGTGATGTTCTTCCCCTCTTGCTCTCATGCTGCTATTTCCTTCCTCTTCCTCCTCCTCCTCCTCCTCCTCTAGTTTTCTTCTCTGCACTGTAGCTCTGACTGTGTGTGCAGTGTGTTCAAACTAACCTTTAATTGACCAGTTAGGACTAATGGATTGATATGCCTTTTCTTCAGCTAAAGATTGCCCCTTTCAAAAACAGCAGGTGGTAAAGACAATCTTAGCAAAGGTATTCTCATGTTCTCTCTCGCCCGGGAGGGAATGCTTTTTCTGAGATGGTGACTTCCATGATGTGTGTGCCTTTATTTATTTTGCTGCAGAACTGTTTGGTTTTACCCCAGTGCAAATCTAACCCAATTTTAAGGAATCCGTTGAACAGCTAAGCTGCATTTAACTGGGTGACAGATTGCCTTGAGGCTTTCAAGCAATTCTGCCGTCTCCAGAAGTGTGAGCCAGCAGGGTCAGGTGATACATGGTCCAGTACTGGGTGTAGATCAGCAGGGAGCAGAGGAAATCATTTCAAGGCCTTACTCAACCATGGAACTTGCTACAGCTTCCTTCCCTTAGATGGAACCTACCTCACTGCGTTGTTGTGAGGAGAAAATAGAATCAACTCATGTTTGCTACTCTAAACTGGAGGGAAGATAGGATGCAGAACCTCTAGGTACATGTACAGTGGTACCTCGGGTTACATACACTTCAGGTTACATATGCTTCAGGTTACAGACTCTGCTAACCCAGAGATAGTACCTCAGGTTAAGAACTTTACCTCAGGATGAGAACAGAAATCGCGCGGCGGCAGCGGTAGGCCCCATGAACTAAAGTGGTGCTTCAGGTTAAGAACAGTTTCAGGTTAAGAACGGACCTCTGGAACGAATTAAGTACTTAACCCGAGGTACCACTGTATACATGTCTTCTTCCGGCCATCTCACCATAGCAGGCCTTAGGGAAAGGCTATAACTTTCTGTGCAGAATGATCCAGATTTAGTCCTTGCCATTTCCTGTTAAAAGGGTCAGGTTGCAGGTTATGAGGAAGATTTTGGAGAGCTGCAGTCAGTCACAGGAGATGTAGTACTTTGATCTTGGTGTAACATGCAAGTTCCTGTGTTGCACCAGAACCAGGACAGGCTGTGCTTTGCTGCAGTGATTCCCGCCTGGATATTATCATCACCATCAGTTTATTGATATACAGTGGTGCCTCGCAAGACGAAAATAATTCGTTCCACGAGTCTCTTCGTCTTGCGGTTTTTTCGTCTTGCGAAGCACCCCTATTAGCGGATTAGCGCTATTAGCGGCTTAGCGGCTATTAGTGGCTTAGCAGCTAAGCGGGTTAGCGGCTTAGAAAAAGGGGGGGGGGGGACTCTCAAGACTCACAAGACGAAAACGTCTTGCGAAGCAAGCCCATAGGGAAATTCATCTTGCGAAGCGCCTCGAAAAACGGAAAACCCTTTCGTCTAGCGGGTTTTTCGTCTTGCGAGGCATTCGTCTTGCGGGGCACCACTGTACCACTTTTTAGCTAAGGCCCCTGAAGCAGTGAACAGATTAAGAGAAAATAAAATATAGTAAAACTGCAGTCAATACACAAGTACAGTAAATCAATAAAAATATAAAATAGCAAAAACCCAGGTGTATCATGAACCACACTCTGTGCATTCGTGAATTGGATTTGTGCTGTCACTGCAGATGCTAGCACAAACAATAGGCTTCTCCCTGGAAACAACTGCAGTTGTGGCAAAGTTCTTGCAGTCGCTGTCCATGAGTGGGACTAGCTGGCTCAACCTGTGAATTTCCTGCCATAGAGCCATACGCTCTTTGAGTGCATCAAGCATGATTCCGAAAACCTTGACTCATCTTGGCTCACCCTTCTGAGGGCTGCTCCAGACAAGGCTGTATTCCTACATGGATATCAGCGCCATGTAGAAAGTGCACATCATATGCCATGTGCACTCCTTATGTGCAACAACTGCATGTGTCTCTGTTTCACCTTGTGCACACATGGCATTAAACAACCTGCCTTCAATTGCAGCAAATAAGCACACTGCATGCTACAGTGTGACATTGCACACTTATTTTTTATTTTGTCTGATGCAGGAAAAAATTAACTCCCTTTGGTATGATGTGGATCTAAGTCTCTCATTCTTCTGAGCTGTTCTTTCTGGTCCCATTTCATTCACATGCAGGCCTTTTTAATGTGCTCACTTCTGTGTAGTGAAATCTCTCTCTCTCTCTCTCTCTCTCTCTTTTTCTGCTCTGGCCAGGTTCCAGAATGGACCAAGTGCACTAGCCGCGAGAAGAGGAAGGATAAAGTTGAGAAGCCCTTCTATTCTGATTCAGAGGGAGAGTCCGGGGCAACAGAATCTGCCGACAGTGGTGAGAGGAGAAGGGGCCATTGCTCAGGGTTAGAATACTTGCTTTGCATGCAAAAGGTCCCAGTTTCAGTCTGACATATTTGAGTTTAAAAGAGATAAGATAGCAGGTGATAGAGAAGACCTGTGTCTGAGACTATGAAGAGCTGGCAGTGATGAACTAGCTCAGGCATAGGCAAACTCGGCCCTCCAGATGTTTTGGGACTACAACTCCTATCATCTCTAGCTAATAGGACCAGTGGCCAGGGACGATGGGAGTTGTAGTCCCAAAACATCTGGAGGGCTGAGTTTGCCTATGCCTGAGCTAGCTAGATTAATCCATCTGGTCTACTATAAGGTAGCTTGCTGTATTCCAGCAGTTTTCACCAGTTTGTAATGGTGAAACACCACCAGCACACAAACACTAGAGGGTGCAGTTTTCTTCAGTCAAATGCAAGCACTTTCCAGACTTTATTTCATACTGTCTTGTGTGTTGGTGGAAGTGGGTGATCAAGCTTAAACCAGCAGCTCTGACATGCGTGAAGTTTGGAATTCTGAAATCACCATGGCTTCTGTATGTGGGCACCACATACCATATTGGGCTCCACTCTTAAAGGGAAGGGACGTAGTATTGGTGTTTTGCAACTTTTTGATCTGTTGCAGGACCTTAGCCAGACCTTAGCAGAGTATACGCAGAGTTCACGAAAGCAATTGGTTGCAGGATGGACGAAGCAGGAACCAGTAACTTGTTACTTATAGGTGTTTATTATATACAGTGGACTTCAAGTTACTATTTACAGGAACAGAACAGAACAAAACAGAACACGGATCTTTAACTAGCTCTCTCACCACACGACTCTCACGCTAACTCTTAACTCTCAACACTCTACTAACACATTCCAGTCTGTAGGCCATAAAGCATTATTCCTGTGAGTGAGCTTGACCAATGAGAAAGCTGTCTCCAGGCCTCTATATCTCCAGGCAGATTTTACTCCTTTACAATGTCTTGGCTGTCAGCCAAACTCCTAATTGACTCTGTGTGAAGCTGCACGTATTCAGACTCCCAGCACGTAGTTCAGTGGTAGAGCACATGGCTTTGCAGGCAAAAGGTCACAGGTTCAATCCCCTGCCTGAAATCCTGGAGAGCCTGCCACTGGTCCATGTACTGAGCTATGTGAACCCAAAAGTCTGACTTGGTATAAGGGAGACCAAGGAAGACCAAGGAAAGGAGCTGGGCACTTGGGCCACTGAAGATGCAGGTCAGTTGCCAGTAGTTATTTTGAGAATTAGTTGGATTGCCTATGGGACACAAGGATGGTCCATAGTAGTGCAGTGGTGGCAATGACCCACCAACCTCAGTCCGTCCTCAGCTAGTTCCTACCTACCTATTTACAGCTAGTCCAGGGAGCAGCCCTCCCTGTCATCTTCCCCTTCCATTGTCTCAGAGGAGGACAGGAGCAAAACTAGAATTGATTGGCTCTGCCTATCATTAGGCCTGACACCCTGCCTTCCAGCCACCCCACCAGTCTCAATAGGCACCAGCTACTGCTGTGGGTGTTCTAACACAAGGTGCACCCAACTGCAATGTCTACGAGGATGTGAACGACTTCCGTGCAACAGGGAGGCAGGGTCTTTTCTGTGGTGGTGCCCCATGTTTGTGGAATTTCATCTCCTAAAACAAGACTGGGGAACCTCAGGCCTGGGAGCCAATGGCAGCCATCCAGCCCTCTCTGTCTTGGGGCTCCACTCACACCCTCCCAAGTCACACCTTCTAACCTCCTCTAGTCATCTTACCTGGTTGGAATGAGTCTTTGACCTAGGCTAATATCACCACCTTGCCTTGGTGGAGGATGGTGTGTGTGTGTGTGTGTGTGTGTGTGTGTGTGTGCGCGCGCGCGTGCATGTGTGCAGCTACTTTGGCCACACCCACCATGGTACATGGCCCCTGGGACATTACTCACAAGTGAATGTGGCCCTCAGGCTGAAAAAACCCAAAAGGTCAGCCTGGCATCCAACCTGCATAGTTTTTAGGCTCCAGCTCTTTGCAGTTATTTTTTAGCCAGATCTTTTGATCGGTGCCTTCATCTTGAGTTGCACCTCTTTTCCTGTGTTTTATGGTTACTGTGATGTATTTATTTATTGCGTTTATACAATAAATGCCCCCCCCCTTTCCTGCACAACCTGTTGCATGTGTGTTTGTAAGTGTGGGGCTCCTCCCCCTCTTTCTCTCTCTTCCTTTTTTTGCCAGAGCCTGAGACGGTGAGTGGGTCTGAAAGCGAAAGCGGCAGTGAGAGTGGGTCTGGTTCTGGCAGTGAAGAAGAGGAGGAGGAAGATGAGGAGGAGGAGGAGGAGGAGGAAGAGAGTGGGGACCAGTTGGAAGAGGAGGAGGAGGAAAAGAAGAAGAAGAAGAAGAGAAAGGAGGTCCTAAGGAAAAGATCCCTAGAGAGTGCTGGAAGGTATGAAAGGAATGACTCTCCACCCTCAACATACACAAAGTAGGGGTTTTTTTGTATTTTTTTATAAGAAGTGAATGTTCTAAGCCACTTTGCGTACAGCTCACTGTGGAAAGGCAGCATATAAGCTCAACTAATTATATGGCATTAGATGCAGATGAAAAGAGGCAGTTTTGAACACCCATTTCTAAGGGCATGCTGTGTCCAAATAAAATAAAATAAAATAAAAGTTCCAGATAGACAGAGCCATATCCAAGAAAGTCATTTTATTAGCACAGGGGTGAGGAAGCTCTGGTCCACTGTTCAATCTTGGCTCACCAGGGGGTGCAAGTTGGCCTGCAAGGCCATTTCCCCCAAATCATACCCACTTGTCCATCAGCTGATGACATTGGGTGATGTCGGATGATGGGCAAGAGGGATGGGGTTCAATCCTGCTGCATGGCACTTTGGCAGAACATTCCCTACAGCCACCAGGATTGAATCCTTTCCTTATCAGCCGATGAGCAGAGAGTGCAGCTCTGGAGTGCTCTGCTTTGACAGTCAGCTTGGACATCCTTTAGTCACCTGATGTCATTGTGGTGTCGGAAGATTGACAGGTGGCTGGCCCTTCGTCGTCTAGTGCCATCTTCTCTTGGGCTTCAGGCAGCAGAATGTCTTGAGCAGACACTGCATGCCTGCACACGTGTGTGTGTGTGTGTGTGTGTACACGAGTACAGACATGCAGACTGATCTATGCACCTATTAGAATAAGGACACTGAAGAGTGAATTGGTAAAGTGGAGTGTACCACTCCAGACTGCAGGTTGGTATGGTTAAAAAACACACAACTTTGTTCATGTTGAGCATTAGCAACTGAGGAACTAACTGGGAAGAGATCTGTACAGTGGTACCTTGGGTTACAGACTGCTTCAGGTTACATATGCTTCAGGTTACAGACTCCACTAACCCAGAAATAGTACCTCGGGTTAAGAACTTTGCTTCAGGATGAGAACAGAAATTGTGCTCCGGCGGTGCAGTGGCAGCAGGAGGCCCCATTAGCTAAAGTGGTGCTTCAGGTTAAGAACAGTTTCAGGTTAAGAACAGACTTCCGGAACAAATTAAGTACTTAATCCGAAGTACCACTGCACAAGCATGCACTAGCTGCTGAGTGAATTGCTGGAGAATTTGGACCAAAGACATTGCAGTATGCAGATCAGCAGAATCTCCAACCTCCTGCTGCACCCCAAGAAGCAGGAGGCCCCAGAGAAACTGCCTAAGGCTGCACACATGCCATACACTTAATGCATGTGACTTAGTTGGTTAAGGGCTCTGTGAGGGGTAAACTGCAGATCCCAGGATTCATGTGCTTTAAATATATGGAGTGCATGCAGCCTAAGCCTCAATTGGCTTGGTTTTTTCCTTTCTAATAACACCAGTGAGGAGGAAGAGGAAGAAGAGCGGAGCAAGAAAAAGGTGCTGGCCATGAAAAGGGGCTCAGAATCCTCGTCTGAGGAGGGCAGCCCATCCGAGAGCAGCTCGTCGGAGTCTGATTCTGGCTCCGAAGCAGAGGAACCCCGCTTGGAGAAGGAAGTGAAAAAGAAAAGGACGGTGAGTGGCGTGGGGTCATGAAATCTGTCAGCTCCGGTGTCTTTTTGGTGCAGCCACTAAGCTTGGTCAGTCCTCATTGGGCAATTTTATGTGCTTGCCCCTTTCTAAGAATGATTTGTTCCCCCAAGCCTGTTCAGGCCTCCCTTATTGGCAAAACCTATTTGGTGTTTCACGACTTTCTGACTAGTTGCAGGACCTTAGCCAGACCTAGCAGAGTAAATGCAGAATCCACGGAAGCAATTGGCAACTTGGCTGCAGACAGGATAGACGAAGCAGGAGCACACAGAACTCTGAACACTGAACTAACACATTCCAGTTAGTAGGCCATTAATTATCACTCCCTTGAGAGAGCTTGACCAATCAGGGAGTTGTCTCCATCTCTCTGTTATCACCAGGCAGACTTACTCCTTCACATGACCTTCTGGCTGTCTGCCAAACCTTAATTGACTCTGTGTGAGTAGCTGCACGTACACAGTTTCCCAACATCCCTTTTGTGCCTGGATGGTGCTGTTTTGGCTATATGAGGACTGGCACTCAAAGAATCAGAGTTGGCTATTAGTAGCATATAATATGTTGGCTTCAAGTGGCGAGTGACATGGATGAGTATGAAGAGTGCTGTGCCTGGCAGAATTGACTGGGTTTAGAACTGGCTGTGCCAATGCGGCAAACACAAAGTTAACACTTTCCTAATTTTTCCTCTGTCTTGTCTTTCAGCCTCCCAGCAGCAAGCTTGCTCCAAAAGCCCCCAAGAAAGGGGTAAAGGAGATTTCCTTGCTCGACCTGGATGACTGTAAGTGTTGCCCCCTTAACAGTTTCCCCCTTCCCAGGAAACACTGGGAATTGTAGCTCTGTGAGGGGCATAGTGGTCTCCTAAAAACTCTTAGCCCCCTTAAGAAATTACAGTTCTCAGGATTTTCTGGAGGAAGCCATGATTGTTAAAAGCATAATGATACTTCTTTCAACATACAGTGTGGATGAGGCCTAAAAGCTCACCTGATGCCACTGGTTTCAAGAATTAGCACTATTTTTGTTACTGAGTATTTAAAATACTGTATTTTAAATAGTATTTTAATCATTCATTTCATAGTTGTAAACCTCTTAGAAGCCATTTTGCCCTGTAAGTGGTATGTAAACAATGAAATATATGAACATTCATGGTCAGAATCACAGGGCATGTTTAGGAGCTTAACCCAGTGTTTCTCAAACTTGGGTCCCCAGCTCTCTTTGGACTACAACTTCCATCATCCCTGACCACTGGTCCTGCTAGGTAGGGATGATGGGAGTTGTAGTCCAAAAACAACTAGGTACCCAAGTTTGAGAAACACTGGGCTTAACCTATTCCCACCATACCATGGTCCCAGCAGAAATCGTCCCCTTCCCCTGACATTCCTTAGGGCAAATGCTGCAGTTGACCCCTTCCGCACTTGGGGAAATCATTTCCATTTTAATGGCGGATTCCAATCCTAAGATTACAGAAAATGCAGCCAAGGATCTTGCTTTAGTCAAAAACATATTTTTAGAAAACTATTTCTGCTTATTCGTGGGTTTTTTCATATTTTGCTTTTAAAAGGTACAACTTGTGTGCAGGTATATTTAGTCTTTTTCACTGCTGAGGCTCTCTTGATAAAGCTTATGCTGTGTTTGGTGCCCATGGCCTGTAGACCAAATAAGCTGAAACCTGGATTAACTATTTACACCAAAAAAATCCTACGTTAAATAGCTGGGAAGTGGAGAGGGTTGCATCAAGGACACAGTGTGGGCAACAGGCTAGACACACCTGCAGCTCTGATCCTGATTAGGGGGGTGGGTGGGGGAAAGTGTAATGATAACTATTTTTAGAAGAGAAAAAGCAGACAAATTAAATGCATGCATGCCTCCTCTAATTTGGGAAAGGGATGTGGTTCTCTGATGATAGAAGATCCCAGATTTAATCCTCAGCATCCCCAGGTAGGTTAAGGCTGGAAACATTCTTCTTGGAAATCTTTGGAGAGGGAGCTGAGCTAGATGGACCAATGATCCGACTTGCTATAAGGCAACAAGTTCCTGTGTTGTCCTGAGATGGGTCTGAATAATTGTTTTCAAAGAAGGTCACCTGCTATGAATTCACTCTGTGTCCTTTGTCACTGGGAGGAAGCCTGTCCTTGCAGAGATGCAGCAGGTGACGACTTCTTCTGAGGTCAAGTTATGCTTAGCAGGTCTGTCGGCAACTGGATCATTTAACAACTCCTGGTAGAGAGTGGCAACTGTTACACTGCAGCATATTGGAGCCTCATAGGGACCCATGCTTAAATTCATGTTCTGTGCCCTGGCCAAAGTTTTGGAATGACTGCTTTACAGGTTGCCATAGAGCAGGTGATCTGTCCATGGTGCTGGAAACTTTTTTTGTATACTGTGTGTGTGTGTGCGCGCGCGCACATTCACATCTGACTCTAGACACTTTTATTTTCCCCCCATAGAGCAGGTCTTGTTGACTTGCCATTCTCTCTTCCCAACCCAAATTGTGAAAGTCGGGATCTAGAAGTTTATTAAGCCTTGTTTCCTGCTTCTCTGCCCCCCAGTCACACCCCCTCCCCCACAGCCAGTTGCCTCCAGCCCTGCAGTTTCCACCAGCCTAGTGACCGACCTTGAGGGACTCACCCTGACTGACACTTCTCTAGCAGCTGCTGTAAGTGATCTCAGTTTATTTATCTCTCTCTCAATTTACCTGTGTACCTTTTTAGATCTTCTCTTTCCTCCAAGAAGCTCACAGAATGCCCGATTCTTTCTTCCATCTGTTTGACAACAACCCTGTGAGGTTGATTTGGCCTAGAGAGTGTGATTGGCTTAGGCTCTAGGGCATCCACTGAGCATCACAGTTCAGTGGGAATTTGAACATAGCACTAATATAATGCTACGTCCATGTTCCGGCAGCTCTCCCTCTCCTTCCCCGCTCCCAACAACCCTCTAAATATCTTCCAGGTGTCCTCCCAACCCTTTGGAGCAAATTTGGAGTGTGTGTAGAGTGAACATAAGGGGAGGAAAGTGAGGGACACTGTTGCGCAAGTGGAAATCCTTGCACTGATGGGATGAGTTAGTTGGATACTGCCCTATTCCACGATGGTTCTTTTTTGTTGATAGGACCTTAAACGAGATTTTTAGGGTGCAGGACCTTATAATTATGTGGCTGGGGAAAGCTAGAGGCCTGTGGTACGTTTCCTTAGCTGTCTTTGTCAGGGAAATAAGTCTCCCAGGTGTGCTGTCCAAGATCTGAAGTGGCTAGTATAAACTATATGGGAATTTTATAGCTCACTGATAAGAGTGCACATTTTGGTTGGAATGAAGTTATGTGGTTTTAGCAGAAATGTTATAAGGGTTTAAGAAAATATAGACTGTTAATTGGTGAAAGGAGGGAAAGTAAAGTTACATCATATTGAGATAAATTACAGAACAAAAATTGGAAAAGATGGAAAGGATTTGCTGAAATAGTTAACCGAATTGGAATACAAAAAAGGGAGGTGTGAGGAGGTCAAGGAAACAAGCAAATGAAAGATAAGTTATGGGGAGATTAGTTATGGTGTTTTTTTTTCTTCTTTTTTCCTTATTGTGATGTGTTGTTTTGTTTTTGTTTAATATGGTGTTTTTACTTTTGCTTTTTGTAACCCTTAAAATTTTTAATAAATATTATTTTTTAAAAAAAAAAGAGTGCACATTTTGTAAACAGAAGGTCCTGGGTTCAATATTTGGCATCTCCCAACTGGGCTAGGAAACCCTGGTGAGCCATTGCCAGTAGTGTAGATAAATGCTGAACTAGATAGACCAATGATATGGCTCAGTATACGGCAGCTCCTTGTGTTCCTGTGCAAGACACATGATTGGCCACGGCTGTGCTGTGCTCTGGCAGCTGCCACGCTGCCTTCCAGTGAGAACTGCACTGGACGTTCCCAGCTTTTGATTTCTAACTTTATACATTTTATTATACATTTATACCAAGAAGAAAGTAGCATTCAAACAAAAAAATAAAAACGGAATGTAGGAAAGGGAAATATGATGTTTTGACCATATAAACTAGAAATACCAATATATACTAAATGGCCAACTGTGATGCATACCGTATTTTTCGCCCTATAGGACGCACTTTTTCCCCTTCAAAAATGAAGGGGGAACCTGGGTGCGTCCTATGGGGCGAATGCAGGCTTTCGCTGAAGCTTGGAGAGCGAGAGGGGTCGGTGCGCACCGATCCCTCTCGCTCTCCAGGCTTCAGGAAGACATCCGCAGCCTAGGCAGCCCTGCGGGAGTTCCCACAGGGATGTCTAGGCCGCGGATAGCAGCCTGCTTCCTGGAGCGCGGGCGCCCTGAAAGCAGAGCGCCTGGCGCTTCGGGAACACATCCGCAGCCTAGGCAGCCCTGCGGGAGTTCCCCACAGGGCTCCCCACGCTGCGGATAGCAGCCAGCCGCCCGGCGGGCCTAGCACCCTGAAGCAGAGCGCCCCGTGCACCAGACAAACATCCGCAGCGTGGGGAGCCCTGCAGGAGTTCCCCGCAGGGCTCCCCACGCTGCGGATAGCAGCCTGCCACCCAGCGCGCCTAGCACTCTGAAGCAGAGTGCCCCTCGCGCTGGGCAGACATCGACCAGCCCCACAAGCTCGGGGGACAGCAGGAAGGCGCAGTGCCGCCATCCCACTGTTCCTCGACCTGGTTCGGTTTCCCCGACCTGCTTTTGGGGGGGAAATAAAGGGAAAAAAAAATTCCCTTTATTTCCCCCCCAAAAAACTAAGTGCGTCCTATGGGACGGAGCGTCCTATGGGACGAAAAATACGGTAAATTTCAAGAAAAGCTAATCAAATGCTTCTTGTATTTCTGTTAATTGTGCTTATGTTGATACGGTGCCACTTCAGATAAGGAGAGGGAGTGCAAATCGTTAACCCATTGTATGGAAGGCGACTTTTCCATCCAGATTAGAAGCTGTTAAAATACCTGTTTTTTTCCTAAGGGGATTTAGGAAGGCGCATCTGGTTCCTTCTTGGGCTTCCTCCTTCCATCCTGCCTCTCCTCGTTGCACTTTAGCCTGCCTGAATCTCCCCATTTCTTCCTTCCTTCCTTCCTTCCTCCCTCTCCTGCTTTGCAGATGATCAGTCCTGTGTTTGGCGCTGTGAAGACGTATGAGCTGCTGCATCGCATGACAGGAGAGGGGCTGTCTGTTGAGTATTACTTCAGCCGACAGCCTTTCACCCCTGATTCCCGCATGGTGGCTGTGCAGATCCAGATCTCCAATAACACCGCTGCTGAGGTGAAGAACATCCGTGTGAATGAGCCCAAGCTACTCTCAGGCATGCGTGTCCAGGAGTTCAAGGAGATCGGTAGGATCTATGTGAGCATGGGTACATGCATGCGCTTGGGACTCAGCAGGCAGCCATGCTTTTTGTTGGCTCCTTCTGGGGTAGTCAGTTGGGTTTAATAATGTTACCTACCCCCTAGCAAGCCTAGCTGATACTTATTTATATATTTTATTCCATTTATATCCTACCTATTCTCCAGGGAAGGGACGCGGGTGGCGCTGTGGCCTAAACCACAGAGCCTAGGACTTGCCGATCAGAAGATCGGTGGTTCGAATCAGTCCCTGTCAACCCAGCAGTTCAAAAGCACATCAAAGTGCAAGTAGATAAATAGGTACCGCTCTGGCGGGAAGGTAAACGGCGTTTCCATGCACTGCTCTGGTTTGCCAGAAGCGGCTTAGTCATGCTGGCCACATGACCCAGAAGCTGTACACACCGGCTCCCTCGGCCAATAAAGTGAGATGAGTACCGCAACCCCAGAGTCGGCCACAACTGGACCTAATGGTCAGGGGTCCCTTTACCTTTACCTTTATTCTCCAGGGATCTTGAGGTAGCTTATGTGTTTCTCATGGTTCTGTCTCTCATTTTTATCCTCACAACAGCCCTGTGAGGTGGGGGAGAGAAACAGAGAGAGAGAAACTGACGGGCCCAAAGTCACTCACTGAGCTTTGAGGCTGAATGGGGGTTTAAACTCTGGTCTCCCAGGTTCAACACTCTAACCACTACACCATGCACTAGTCTGAGTGTGTCTCTTGTGGTTAGAACCACTACTGTTTGGCTTGGGGGAAAGAATTGCAACAGCATAGGAGTTGGGCCATTTTCCTTTTATTCTAGCCTCTGGGCCATTTGGAACAGCAACATTGGCACTGTTTCTAAAGTTCAGGTGCGAGTGCCGTCGCACCAGAGGGAAATATCTGCAGACTTGTAGGAAACCAGAAGTTTTCAGAAGTGCAACCCTATCCCCCCAAACCCACTAGGGGGCTGATCCTCAAAAATCAGCCTAGTGATGACTCAGCGTGTACAGTAGCCATAGAAAGCATTGACTGACTTTTGGGTGGAAATGGGGTTTGGGATGGAGTGCCCAGACTTTTATCGCAGGTCCAACATGTATTGCTTAATGAAACTGGAGGGGTTGTTGAACCCACCCTAAGGTACTTTGGAGCCTCCTGGTGCAAGGTGCGAGATGGGGGCAACCCTAACAGCTCACTTGGGTCCTTTTCTCCTGGGCTTGCAGAGTCTTTGGCACCTGGTGAAACAGTCAGTGTTGCTATGGGCATAGACTTTTGTGACTCGACCCAGGCAGCCAGCTTCCAGCTCTGGTGAGTACCTCTTCTCCTTCAATTTGTGCAAAGTAATGGCTGTGTTCTCAGCAATGAGCAGACCAAAGAATCTCCACCATAACAGAATAGCAGGAGCTCTGCTCTGCTCTCAAGAGTACAATAACTCCATATCAGCAATATTTTGCCATTCTCTCCGCTAGCTTCATGTCTACCTTGTCCTTGCTACCTCACTGATAGGTCGATCCTTTCTGTGCTATAAGATGAATGTTGCTGCTACTAAATAATAATAATATTTATACTTCTACTTGTTTGTTTGTTTGCAGCAGGTGGGGGTGTATGAGAGAGCTCCCTGCAGGTCACCTTAGTCAATGGGCTGCATGTCATGAATTCTACTCGTATTGATCCAGAGCAGATTCCAACATATAGTTAGCAGAGTAAAAACTTAAACACATTGCAAGATTCCCAAAAAATAGATCAGAGGCAATTAATACTTCATCCAGCAGAGCTTTACTGCTACTGAAGGCAAATGAGCATCATGGTCACAAATCCAATACATTCAGGATTGGCACTGCCCATAAGGAATCCAGTTGCAGTAGACTAAACTTAAACTTGCAATAACTTACAATAAGATTAAAACCCTAATACTAAGCATACTATATACAGAATGCCACACAAGAAGGAAAGAGAGATAGAAAGTGAAACCCAGGCTCCTTCTGGCCCTACTTTTATATTCAGCATGACCTTGACAGAAAGAGATAACAGAACTAATTTAAGCCAGCTGTACTCAGCTTCTCTGAAGGAATAACCCAAACATCATGAACCTGCAGCTTGTCTCTGGGCAGAATAGAAACTTACGTTTCAGCTAGAAACTTCCAGCTTTCACCAGTTTCTTTCACACAGAGAAGCTTCCAGAACCCTCTTGAATTACTTCCAATAGGAAAGATTTATACACATCAGATCAATACTTTCCGTACCAAGAAATGCAAACTGACACTGTGATATGCTTTGGTTTTACTTTCTTGAATATATATATATATGTGTGTGTGTGTGTGTGTGTGTGCAGATTAGAAGGAGGCCTGCAAAAACAGATAACATATCTGTTATCTGCTTCTTATAGAGTGGGAGGGAGACTGACTCGTGCAAATACAAAGAGGCAATGAGTCCCACATTTAAGGAGCTGCCACCAAAAATGGATAGATGTGTGAGACCACAGACACAACATTTTGGTTTAAGTTAGAGATTGCTGTGCAGAGCAATAAAAGAGCAATTTGAAGTTTAAAAAAGGATAAACAGGGGAACAAAATACAAGTGTTTGAAAGTAAGATTTTAAAACGATCTCAGGAAGATAGAGGAAGACAATTCAAGGACGGAAGACGGGGAACATGGCCATATCAGTGGAAATTGGTGGCTGCTGAGACTGGAGTGGGTTGCACCCAACAAAGTCCAACTCAGAGTAGACCCATTTGAATTAATGGGCCGAGTTTAGATGTGTCCATTACTTTAAATGGGTCTACTCTGAATAGGTCTAATACTGGATACAAACCAATGACAGACAGAGCCAGTTAATTCTAAGTTTTGCTTTCCTTCCTCTTCCTCTTCCCTGCCCATGGTCTATAAGGGCAACAGGAAGGAGCTGACAGGCAGTGGCCACCTGTTGGACTGGTTGCAAGTAAAAAGGAAGGTAGATGGGGGAATGGTTGAGGTTAGTGGGCCAGTGCCCCATTTGCCCTAAAGGCCATCATGAGTAGGAAAGGTAAGATAACTAGCCGAGGGTACAATAGCTGCAGGATAGATTACAGTGGTACCTTGGGTTAAGTACTTAATTTGTTCCGGAGGCCTGTTTTTAACCTGAAGCTGTTCTTAACCTGAAGCACCACTTTAGCTAATGGGGCCTCCTGCTGCTGCCACGCCGCCGGAGCAAGATTTCTGTTCTTATTCTGAAGCAAAGTTCTTAACGTGAAGCACTATTTCTGGGTTAGTGGAGTCTGTAACCTGAAGTGTATGTAACCTGAAGTGTATGTAACCCGAGGTACCACTGTATAGTGTCCTGTTCTTGGTGAATTCTTGGTGAAGCCAAGCTTCTCCTTTGTGTTAGCTCACCTTGCACGGTCTCTTTCTGTTTCCAGCACACACACACGCCAGTTCTATGTGTCCATCCAGCCCCCAGTGGGGGAGCTCATGGCTCCTGTCTTCATGAGCGAGAATGAATTCAAAAAGGAGCAAGGTAAGTGTTATTTCTCCCCCCCCCCAAACCAGCTGTAAAAGGAAGCAGGGCAGATTCTCAACAGCAAGCTCCAAACCTATAGCTTGGCAATGAAGACAGGATTGCACAGCCCTCTTCTCTGTTCGCCCACTCTGCCCCGGAAGAGAAGCGAGATCATACTAGACAGGGGAGAATTGCCCTTGGCCATTCGGGCTTCCCTCCCCTCCCCTCAGCCCCCCCCCCACTGCCTCGCCCTAGTATAGGCATCTGTGGGGTGCTTTCTCCCTACAAAAAGGCAACCAGACTCAAAATCGTCATGGCTGTTTTCCTGCTGCATCAAGGATGCGATCTTATTCACATGTTCCTGGGAGTAAGCCCCACTGGGCATAGTGGGCCTTAATTCCAAGTAAACATATATAGGATTGTACTGCATTTTGCATGCAGACCATGCTTCTCTTTTTGTGGGTTTGAGAGTTTCCCTACTCCTGTGATTTCCAATGGTTTTTTGCTCCGGGTGTAACTGGCCAGCGAGAGAGAAATGGGAGAGAGACCCACATGGGGAGGGCATTCTTGGTGCCGCCCCCATTCAAGAGCTGCCATCACCCTCTCGGGCTGGCCGTGGCTATGGGGGGAGCACTTTTGGTTGGGGGCCATGTTGGCAGCTGACGCTAATCATGTGTTTTGTTCTCCTCCGCTGCCTTGTGCATTCTTGCTTCTTCTTTTTCTTTAGAGCAACTGTTAAGGATGGGTGTGGGTAAGTCCCAGCACAGGTAGCTACTTTCTGTGGATGCTGCAGCTGCTGTCTGCTCCTTGTAGCCGTAGTGCTAGCGCTGCTTCCACTGGGTAGTTTCTCTCCTTTTCTAGCCGTAGTAATAGCACTGCTTCTACCCTGGGGACTCTTCCCAACCCACTAGCTGCAGAGCCTTTAATTAGCACTGCTTTCACCACAGACACACACACATCCTTCTCCTAACCTTAGCCTGGTGCAACTTGCACTGTAGACACACCCTATTTCTCCTGCAACTTTCCCGATCCCTTGCCCCTTTTCCCCATGCCCCCACCTACCAAACTCTGTTAATAGGTCGCAAACAGGGTAATAGAGGTCAGGAAGATGTAACCTTTCTAGCTTGCTAGTGCAATAAAGCCGTGTTCCCCAACCTTGGGCCTCCAGCTGTTTTTGGACTACAACTCCCATCATCCTTGACCACTGGTCTGGCTAGCGAGGGATGATGGGAGTTGTAGTCCAAAAACAGCTGGAGGCCCAAGGTTGGGGAACACTGCAATAAAGGATTTCCCGGCAGGCTGTTTGTCACCCCGGCAAGTAAGAATTGTCTCCATTTAACTAGTACAGTGGACGCTCGGGTTGCGGACGTGATCCGTGCGGGATACACGTTTGCAACCCAGAGCTGCGCGCGCGGGAGTTGCAGTTTAGTACTTCTGTGCATGCGCGACTGCTGAAACCCAGAAGTAACTCGTTCCGGTACTTGCGGGTTTCGGCGGTCCATAACCCGAAAAAACGCAACCTGAAGCATAACCCGAGTTACGACTGTATAGAAAACATGTTTGAAGGAAGTACTTGTTGGGTCTCCCCACCCCAGCCTAGTACAGATGTCAATACACATGGGGAAACATTTAGGAAAGACTTCACTAACCTAGTGCCCTCTAGAGGTTGTTGGACTATAACTCCCATCAGCCCCCTGGGGTTGATGGGAGTTGTAGTCCAATAACCTCTAGAAGACACCAGGTTGATGAAGGCTGATTTAGGAGGCTAGCAACTCTTTCTCGGTAGTGGTGCCCGCCCTGTGGAACACCCTCCCATCAGATGCCAAACAAATAAACAATTATCTGACTTCTAGAAGACATCTGAAGGCAACCCTGTTTAGGGATGTTTTTAATGTTTGATGTTTGATCATGTTTTTAATATTCTGTTGGGAGCCGCCCAGAGTGGCTGGGGATACCCAGCCAGATGGGCGGGATATAAATTATTATTATTATTATTATTTCAAAAACTTTATTTTCAACTTTGCAAGGATTATAAGAATTTCTACACCATATCAAATTTTAAGCTACTGCCCAGATGTTGGGTGTCAGCTGTACATTGACACTACACACAGCAATAGGGCAGTAAAGTTAGCAGTTATTAATTAATATTGATTAGCTAATTTTTTTAAAAGTTCTTATGGTTCGGTGTAACCTATGAAGGCGTGCCAGACACTGGAGTGCGTGGCTATTTTTAAGCTTTACTTACTGAGCTCCACCGGAGTTTGAGATAGACTCTGACAGAAGATGGATGACGTATTGGCCCAGGGCTAAGTTTCCAAGTATTGACCCAAAAGCAAGGGGTGTTATTGGGTCTTTAATAACTTTGTTGAGAGGACCCAAAGGATCTGGCTCTTGATCCAAGTTGGGCAGAAGTAAGGTGAATTCCAGTGCAGCAGACAAGGATAAAGGGGGCTAAAGCTGGAGTCTCCCATCACCCTTGACCACTAGCCATGCTGGCTAGAGCTGAATAGAGTTGGACTTACGGGCCACAGATTCTTGGCCTTGGGCTAGAGGAGGATGCATCATCAAAACTGGACAGGGGCCAAGATCCAAAAGCACAGGCACTCCCACACAGTTGTCCTTGCATCAGAGGCATGTTGTTCTGATTCAGGAGCAAGCGCAGAGGCTAAGAATATATAGGCCCTGGCAGAAAGGAATTGGCTCTTGGGCATCAGCTGACAGAACACACAGGCAAGCTGTTCTGCAACCGAGGGAGCATCCTCAGAACTCAGTTTGCTAGGCTCTCAATGAAAGGTTTTGGCATTGAAGCTTTGGTAAGGACACCAATGCCCGCAAGCGTCTTTACCTTCTGATGGGCCACTAGGTTTTCTGCCTCTGCAGTAGAGTTGCATGTACTTTTGCATGCTGCTCCCCAGCTGTGAGAGAGACCAGCAGAGGGGTGGACCTGCTCCTGAGCCCTTTCTGTACCTTCCCCTCCGTCTTCCCTTCTCCTTTTACCTTGGCAGAGCACCTGGCATCCCGTCAGCTGACGAAACTCCCTGCATGGTCCAGCAAGGCAGCCTTTTTGGCATGTTAATGCCCGGCACCCAGGCACCACTGCCTCTAATAACACTCCAAGCTGCACACCACTTTCTGCAAGCAGGGGGGCTTTCTGGGACAATTAACCCAAAGCCTACTAGTTTGGAATGGCTGTTCGTAAGAACACTAGAAATATAATCCTCTAGGGTGGGGTGTGTGTGCTAAAATGCTTTTGCTTTATGAGGGTCCCTTCCTGAATATTATAAAACACACACGAAAATACACCTATACCCTCCCTTGGACACATAGTACACTTCCATTTGGGAACTCTTGGCTTATATAGGTATTACAACATATATCGATCTTATGTCTTCTTTTCAGATAGCCCCCATCAGTACCTCTTGTTCAGCTAAGATACAATGGGGACTCATCCTGGATAGAACGGGGTAGGGTGTGTCAAACTAGAATTGCCCTGAACTCTGGATCTTGTCAGGATGTGCCCCTTGCAGCTCTCTCTGCAGCAATCAGAAGCTCTTAGGTCTGTCCCACAAGCCTATAAGATGTGTTGGCAAATAAATAAAATAAATAGGAATTGCTATCCACAGTGGAGTGTAACCACACAATTGTATTGCAAAACCCAAGGTCGGTTTTATATTCATCAGAATCAACTTGCGAATCTTTTCCCGACAAGTATCATGTAGGGCTGCAGGTGTTGCATTACATATTTGAATGTTCAGGCATATTTAAAACCAAAACAAAACAAAAAACCCACCCTGCCTGTAGAAAATTAGCAGGACACGGAGAACAATTTAGCCTAGCTTTCCGCTTGACATTCTCTCTTTTTTTTTCCTATGGAAACTTTTGATTATGCAACATCCTCCTCCCACATTTGCAGAATGAAGTGATTCAGTCCATGAAGTCTTTCCACTTGGCTCTGCCTTGGAAGCCTGCATTCAAATCCTAGATTTAGGGTTTTGAATGCAGATCTGGTTCTAACCGTGGTCAGTGAACCATCTGTAGTGTAGACAACAATAATCCTAATCCAATAAGAAGTAAGGGGTTGAATATGGACAGGTTTAGGCAAAATATTCAGGATCAGGGCCATCCTTATTAAGCAAGTGCAGATAGCTACGTACACTGCGAAGGTACAACAAATAGTGCTGCCACTGTTCATGAAGGCCTCTAACACTGCTGCCCCTTCACATTATTATTTTAATAGATACTCTGCATGCATCCAAAATGGCAATTGTATGTAAACATTTATTCACTGCAAATATTTTATATGCTGCTTTTCTGTTTAAATATGCTCCCAAAGTAGCTCCACACACCCCACCGAAAAAGCTAAAGCTTGAAAACTAATTTTGCTTTAGTTTTATAATAATATGCTAATATACTCAGGGAGACACAGCATCATTTGGGGGCCCTACCTCCCCACAGCAGCAGCAAACTTGGAACCAGTTTATAAGGTCACCCACTGGTTGTATCCACTATCAGATGGTAACCTTTGGGGCTGAGATTTATCTGTTTATTTATAAGAAGTTTCTAGCCTTCCCTTCACCATATGATCCCGGTGTGGATTGTGAAACAATAAAATGGTAAAGCAGCATTATGATAAAGCCAATTTAACGCAGCTTCTAAATTATTGTTATTGTTGTTAATTAAATTTGTGTACCACCCTATACCCGCAGGTCTCAGGGCAGTTCACAAAAGCCAGATACAAATAGAGCATAGTCCTATAGTACTCAGGGTTCCGGGTCTCGGGTCTTCTCACTTGCAGCAGGAAAAAAAATCCATTACCCCCTGGTCAAGGTTTCCCAAACTTGGGTCTCCAGGTGTTTTTGGACTACAGTTCCCATCATCCCTGACCACTGGTCCTGCTAACTAAGGATTATGGCAGTTGTAGTCCAAAAACAGCTGCAGGGCCAAGTTTGGGAAACCATGCGCTAAGGCAGTGTTGGCCGAACTTGGCCCTTCAACTCTTTTGGGACTACAGTTCCCATCATCCCTGATCACTGGTCCTGTTAGCTAGGGTGATGGGAGTTGTAGTCCAAAAACACCTGGAGACTCAAGTTTGGCCAACACTGCCCTAAGGGAACAGATGAGTTTTCGCCAAGCACCAAAACACCAAAAGTGTCAGCACCAATTGTGCCTCTAGCCCAGGGACAAAGAACCTATGGCCCTCTGCACAGCGCTTTGCACGTGGCAACAATCAGCCGCTCATCCACATGGGCAAACACAGGATACCTGTTATCATTGTGATATCAGGGGCTTGACAAGTGGGTCACTCCACCCACCTGTCGGACTCGCACTGCAAGGGGTAGGGGAGATAAAAATCTGGCCCACTGGTCAGATCCAGCTCCCCACCCCTACTCTAGGCAGAGGGCAATCCATTGGCAGAGCACCAACATAGAGAAGACCCCTACCTCAAAGGTTGACCATGTGGTGCCTCCAGGTGTTCTTGGATTCCCAACTCCCATCACCCTCAGCCAGCACAGCCAGTGGCCAGGGCTGATGGGAGTTGTAGTCCAACAACATCTGGAGGACGCCATGTTGGCTTCCCCTACCCTATTCCATATCTCCATATAATGCCCTTCTCTTGGTGGTGGAAAGACAAGAAGGGCATCTCCTCTAGACCTAAGAACATGGGCAGGCTGCAACAGGAAAATGTGTACCGTTCAGAAATTTGCATTAGCTATTGAGATTGCATTAGTCACTGTGGGCTGATGCCTTTTTCCTTAGAGGTACAGGCACGGTATCCTATAGGGTGGAGTTGACCAGAAAAAAAATTGAATAGTTGCAGACATTTGACCTGCAGATCTCAAGGATAGAAGCAGACATGAGGTGGCGAAATTCAAATCCTTCAGTTGACAGTATCAAATGTTTTTAGGGAATGGGAATTCCAGAGTTGCATATGCAACCTGAAGTGGGAGCTGACGGGAAGCTACGCATAGCATAAATCTCCCATTCTAGATTGGTTTGTATCCTAAACAGCCAGGGAAACCTGGACCTTTTCCTCCCAAGTCATACACTGTCTCCACCCAGGTGTCTACTGTTCTTTTTCCCCCTTTTCTACCTTCTGTCCTCCAGGGAAGCTAACAGGGATGAGTGAAATCACAGAGAAGTTGACTCTACCTGACAAATGCCAGAGTGACCACATGATTGTGCAACAGGTGACATCTGCAGCCAACGTTAGCCGTGTGCCTTGTGGCTCAGACAAGGAGTATCGGTGAGAAGATGGCTGCCATATGCCAAGATCAATGTTGTCTCTGCTTCTTCTAAATAGTGAGGATTGTGACCTGCCAGAGGTTGCTGGACTACAACTCCCATCATCCCTCACCATTGGCCATGATGGCTGGGGCTGATAGGAATTGTCCAACAACACATGGTGGGCCTCCAGTTTTCCATCCCTGTCCTAACCTCATATTCTTGGGTCACTTCTAATCCCCATCTGGATGTCTGACAACTTCTATTACTGGTTCTGTTCTCAAATACTTGCCCTTGATGCCCACAAATTTGCAGCTGTAGTTCCAGACTTTGATGGAACAAAGGAAATGTTGAAGCTACACAAAGCCAGGATACCACACATTACAGCTAGGGCAATTAAATTACTGTCTACCTAGTGTTGCGCAAATCTCCCCGAATAGTAACATTTCAGAGCCTCACAGGTCTGCAACATCAGCATTCATTTTTTTCTGAATTCTGGATCTAGCAGCCTTTAGTGTAAGAATATCTAGGGCGCTTAAAGTCTAGACAGCTGGTTGCCCTTGAGAAAGGATGTGGATTGATCTTCACTTCTTAAAAACACCACCCTCTCTTTAGTCTTTTAGCATTTCGTACCTCTCTAGGGACTGTAATCTCTATTGTCCTAGCATTTTCTGTATAGACAAAAATCTAGACTCATTGCTCAGGTTTCAAACCGCTTTTATGTGCTATTCTTTTGGTCTTTGGAAACCAAAGACCAAACTACAGAAAGGCTTGGCAGATCTTATGATGTCTTCTTTTAGGCAAATGTTCTTTAGGTATAAACAGCCCAATAAAAATGAAAACATGCTGAGGATGTAAGGGAGGGATTATTATTAATAATACTGTAATTTCATTTCTATATGGCTTTATATTTTAAAGAAAAAAAATCTCAAAGCAGTTTAAAGGTAAAGGTAAAGGACCCCTGACAGTTAAGTCCAGTCGCAGATGACTCTGGGGTTGCGGCGCTTATCTCGCTTTACTGGCCGAGGGAGCCGGCGTTTGTCCACATACAGTTTTTCCTGGTCATGTGGCCAGCATGACTAAGCCACTGGCGAAACGGAAAGGCCGTTTAGCTTCCTGCCGGAGCAGTACCTATTTATCTACTTGCACTTTTTGGCGTGCTTTCGAACTGCTAGGTTGGCAGGAGCTGGGACTGAACAACGGGAGCTCACCTCGTCACGGGGATTCGAACCGCCGATCTTCCGATCAGCAAGCCCAAGAGGCTCAGTGGTTTAGACCACAGTGCCACCCATTTAATGTGCAACACATTAAAACATCAAATAAAAAATGCAGAATAAAACATTACTGAAGAAAACCAAATATAAAGCATACATTCAAAGCAACATAATTAACAGGAAACTAAAATATTAACTTAAAGATTTCAAAATAGTACATTACAAAGAAAGTCAGCTACAGAATACACATTTAACACAGCAGAGTTAAGTGGGGGCGGGAATGAAAACATTGCTAAAGCAAGTTAAATATAAAATGCACATTTAAAGGTAAAGGGACCCCTGACGATTAGGTCCAGTCGCGGACGACTCTGGGGTTGTGGCACTCATCTCGCTTTATTGGCCGAGGGAGCCGGCGTACAGCTTCCGGGTCATGTGGCCAGCATGACTAAGCCGCTTCTGGGGAACCAGAGCGTCGCGCGGAAACGCCGTTTACCTTCCCGCTGGAGTGGTACCTATTTAACTACTTGCACTTTGACGTGCTTTTGAACTGCTAGGTTGGCAGGAGCAGGGACCGAGCAATGGGAGTTCACCCCGTCACGGGGATTCGAACCGTCGACCTTCTGATCGGCAAGTCCTAGGCTCTGTGGTTTAACCCACAGCACCACAACAGCACAATTAACAAAAGAATATAGCTGCTGCCAATCCTGCCAATGGTGGTTCAGGGTGGGTGGCACCTATGGAAGCTCAGGCTCAGCAACCTACATCTGCACTGAAAGGCAGCTGAGATGGTCTGTGACCACTTCAGCAGCCTCAGGTTTTTTTGTAGCTGGAATCAATCAGGGCACCTCCTTCCCAGGTCAGGTGGAGGAAGGCCTGCAAGGCAGGGAGCAGGTCTTCCAGGACTCACAGTGGGGAATTGAACTTGCCTTCCCCAACCTGGTACCCTGCAGTTTATGAACTACTACTCCCACCCCATGCTGGCTGGGGCAGATGGGAGTTGCAGTCCAGAGCATCTACATGGCACTAGGCTGGGGAAATTGCACTAACTCAGGGTTTCCCAAACTTGTAGCTATCTTTAGACTACAGCTCCCATCATGCATGGCTAGCAGCACCAGTGTTCAGGGGTGATGGGAATTGTAGTCCAAAAACAGCTAGAGACCCAAGTTTGAGAAACACTGCTCAGACTACTGCACCATACTAAACCTTGTGACGTGCAGTCACCTTCTTGTTGGGGTTGTGTTCCCTCTGAACAGGTTTGCCGCCAAGACGGTTAGCAGTGGAAGTCTCATCCTCATCATGCTGGAGAAGAAGGCGGGCAGCGTGGCACAGCTCACTATCAATAGCGAGAAGATGTTGATTAGCACCATGCTAGTAAAGGACATTATCCACTCCTTGACGCAGTGACCAGAATGCTTCCTTCTCTCGTCATCACACCCACTTCAGTCATCCAGCTGTCCTTCCTTCCTGGGCTCAGCCATCTGTCTCCCTCCACCCAGCTTGTTGTGTCTCCCTGTCCCTATGTAAAATACAGGTCAAAGCTGAGATCAGGCAATGGGAAACAATCCACGGTAGAAAATAAGGTGCAGCCTCTGATGTGGATAAGAGACATTATTAGCTCAGCAACAAATTAGGGAAGCCTTTTGTAACCTGGTGCGTACTAGAGTTTTTGGAGTACAACTGGAGGGCGCCAGGTTACAAAAGGCTGAAACGGGTTATTGGGATGCTGAAGATGCCCTGTGACTCTGCCATCCTTGTTGTGCAGTGAGTCTCCTCCCTGTTTTTCTGTTCTATGGCTCTATTTATTATGGGCAGAGATCGTTCAATAAAAATTCTTCCTGGAATTGCAAATTCTGTTTCCTGGCTCGTCTGTATGGTGGCAAAAGTGAAACCTGAGACATCTCCTTTTGTTGCTCTTTCCCCATTACAACCTCCTCCAATGTAGAGCAGAAGGGCAAGAAACCACATATATATGAGGACTGAGATTTCTGTTGATCTAACAACTGCCATAGTATTTTTAAAACACAATTGGTGCACATATAATATTGGTACATATGCAGACATATCTATCCTGAATCATCATGTTGCTATTCCATTATTCAAATACCCAAAACGATGAGGGTTTTTAAAAATTTAACTTATTTCCAAAAATGAAATAATAATTAGTTCCCATTTCTACTCTTACTATTTCTTTATGACAATGGACAACTTGAACTTGAGCTGCAACTCAGTTGGGGTTCCTCCAGTTGACCTTATTTATTCAGCACAGAGATGTAACATTTCTGGATATTTTGAAGCCATGTAGGATTTTTTTTTATTTTAATTGGGGGCGGGGAGAATGAACACTTGGGGGGGGGGATTTTTTAAAAAAAACAACAACAACAAAACACTTTTTATGTATCAAAGATCACTGTTACTTTAGGAACAAAAAGTGCATTACATATAAATTTACCATAGAATTATCCTGTCTGATATATTAAAAGTATAATTTATTCAGGCAATAATGACAAACTGAATTTATTTTTTTTACATTTTTGTTAGCTCCATTTATAAGGAAACTAGAATATTTTTTGGTTTTCCCAGTTCATGAGGAGCAGGCAAAATTTTTTTTAAAGGAACCATCAACATTATAGTTTAAAAAATTATATTCTGAAAATTATTGTGTCTCCTCCAGTTATCCACAGCATCAGTCAGATATAAAGCACTCATTTCTATAACAAGAACTGAGGAAAAGAGGGGAGGGGGAACAAAACTCATGAATGTTACATGAAATTTAATCAGTCCCTCTTTCTAAGCCAGTAGTTATCAAACTTTTTTCTCTGGGCCAGACTTTCAGAATAAAAACTTGCTCGCAAAACACCAATTTTTTTATTTATAGAAAATATATTGGAAAACAAAAATAACAACTAGCAGTATTTGATTTATAACATAGAATGCAACTACTTTATAATACGACCATGGGACATCCAGAAGATATAAAACAATGCAGCTACATAAGAACATGAATCATTCTCAGAATATAATACTGATTGGCTTTGACTCTTCCTGCCATACTTGCTGTCGTCTCCTGCCACACCCTTTTGGGAACCACTGTTCTAAGCTATCACTATGAGCGTCTGTTTCCCATATTTCTCATAATATATACCATGGACTTCTATAAACTGCAGGTTTGCCCATATTGAAACAAGCTCTTTCACGTGACAATTTATTTTTTGAACTGGTGTGTTTCCAAACATAGGCCAGTTTCTTTCACGTGCTTCAGAAGTTGGAGGAAGAAGCAAGGGGAGTTGGAGGTTGTGTTGTGCAAAAACGTTGGCCACCATGTTGCAGGAGGGATATGCTTGGCATAATCCCTGAATTCCTTGGCCAAATACTGGAAGATGGTCTGTACTCCGCAACAGTGGGGGGGGGGGGACCTTTCCAACAAGAAGTTCCAAGTGTGCTTGTTGGTTGTATGCAGAATCAGTGCAGCATTGGATGATGACAAAATTATGTTGCACTTACTCCCAGTCCTTTGAGACTTAGTCAAGAGGACAAATACACAAGTGCCAGCAAAAGGAAGGCTACGAGCAAAGAAGTCATTAAACCCTTCTTCTCTTGTGACGGCAGTGCCCTCCATAAGGCAGAAATGCCTCTTGCCGTTGCATTTCAGTCATACTCTGAGCACACCACTTTCTTGTCTGCAGTACAGTATACAGAAATTATGATGCTGTGCATAGTCTTGTAGCTGGCATCATCTTCTTAGAAGAGACGTTGCTTCTGTTGTGAGAGAAGGGAGAAAGCTTCCAATATCTGCAGATCTTGCCATCTGCAGCTTTAGTCTGCGCTAGTATTAAAAATATAAAATATGCTTCTCGGTTAAATGGGGCATGTGCTTAGTCTTTCAAAGGATTTTTTAAAAAAACTCATCAAACTGACTATTCAACTAACCTAGCCTTCCTCAAACTGGTGCCCACCAGATGCAATTCCCATCAGCTGCAACCAGCATGTCCAATGACGAAAGCTGAACTAACCATTCCAGGCCTAGCAGACACTTGCTATGATGATCCCTGGAGAACACAATACCGGCTGCAGAAGGAGAGAGAGACCAGAAGACTGCAGGCTAGGAAGGCTGGTCCTTTGAGGCTCTTAAAACATTTTTTTAGTGCTCTCTGACCTGGGGGGAGGCCAGCAGCAATGATCGGTTAGGTACAGCTATCCCATGGGCCCTGCTTAGAAGAAGAGTTTGGATTTGATATCCCGCTTTATCACTATCCGAAGGAGTCTCAAAGCGGCTAACATTCTCCTCTCCCTTCCTCCCCCACAACAAACACTCTGTGAAGTGAGTGGGGCTGAGGGACTTCAAAGAAGTGTGACTAGCCCAAGGTCACCCAGCAGCTGCATATGGAGGAGCGGGGATGCGAACCCGGTTCACCAGATTATGAGTCTACCGCTCTTAACCACTACACCACACAGTGCAGCTCAGCAGAACAGGGTGTTTGCCCATTTATGCTGAACAACTACAGTAGTTTTCTCTTTAATAAGCTCTCTGTGCCTAGTGGTATAGCACAGGCTTTGCATGTAGATGGTTTTAGGCTTAGTTCTCACCAAGTTAAAAAAGGGGGGGGGCAGGTAGCATGTAAAGTGCAAGAAATCTGCCTGAGACTCTAGGTTGCTACTGCCAGCGTTATTAGTTGGAATTGCCAAGGTTTTGGGGAGAGGACTTCCAGAGACACCTGGCTTTTAGGCTGCAAGCTGATTTACTACTATATGCAGTTGTATTAAAACTGCAAAATAATAAACTCCCCCAAAGTCTAGCAAATCATGGAATTAACCGTGCCAACTTTCCATTGCACCCCTTGATGGTTAACTGGTTTATAAGTTTTTATTAACCAAGGTCCCTTTTGCCCCCCCCCCCCCCGGGCAATAAAAATTTTGAGCGGGCCTCCCTCCCTAAAAGTTAATGGGCATTGCCATTCAAATGATGTGTGTGCACCGCATCATGCGATCGATTGTGCAGGGCGGGGCCCGGCCCCCTCAAACATTTTATTTATCGGCCCCCAGCAGTTGGCTCCTATGAACAGAGGTGTGTGTGGATTGTGAGGTTGGGTGTTCACACTACATAAATGAGACGGAAGGAGCACTTCTTCAACACACAACACATGCTTCCACATAGCCTCCAACTTGGATGGCTTCAGAAGGGCATTAGATATATTGCTGGAGCCAATGTCTACCTCCACAGGAGGAGATGGTTTGCCTCTGATTACTGGTTGCTGGGGGGGGGGGGGAGATGGGATAAAGGGGAAGCGTCCTGTTACTCTTATGTCCCTTGCAGCCCTTTTTTTTCTAAAAAAAAAAGTATGTTTGGGTTATTTTCATTTTGACTCAAGAAAATCACAATTTTATAGTTGAAATCTGGAAAACAAAATACAGTAAATGGACATCAGGGGTAGCAACAGAACTGACGATTCACCGTGCTAGAGAATAAACTAAATTTTTAAAGAATTTTAGTTTCTTCTCCCGTTAGATTCACAAAACGTTTAGGGGTATGCGTACTCCTGCGTCCCCCCCCCCCCCGAAAAAAAGCACTGGTCCCGTGTTTTTCCCAGAGGGATCTAGCTGGCTATTGGGAGGACGCCACAGCTGTGGTCTCTGCATGCAGGGGCTTCCTCATAATAATAATAATTTTATTATTTGTATGCTACCAATCTGACTGGGTTGCCCCAGCCACTCTGGGCAGGTGCCAACTAAAATAATAGTAAAAACAACACCACACACTAAAAGCTTCCTTCAGATGACTTTTTTAAAAAACTATAGCTGTTTTATCTGTTTGGCTTGGGAGGGCTCTTGGCAAGGCGTTTTAAGGTTTTTTACAGTGCAGCCTCTACTCAAAGGTAAGGCCTACTGTATCCAGCGGATCTTGCTCCCAAATCAGCGAGGTGCGCGTCCTCAGCTGTTGCAAATTTGTCGTGCAAACCGCCTTGCACCGGGTGGTGAGGCCCACAGCAGCGGAATAAAAGCACATATGCATGCGTTGTTTTTTTTTTCCAAATAAACAGGTTAGAAATGCCTTGGTGCATTTCTAGGGGTGGCGTTGCGCAGTTAAAAATAAATCTAATTTAAGCTTTTGCGTGGCCATTCGAGCCACGGGTGGTGAGGCCCACAGCAGCGGAATAAAAGCACATATGCATGCGTTGTTGTTGTTTTTTTCCCAAATAAACAGGTTAGCTTGCTAGCCTTGGTGCATTTCTAGGGGTGGCGTTGCGCAGTTAAAAATAAATCTAATTTAAGCTTTTGCGTGGCCATTCGAGCGCGCCAAAGTATACGTGAGGCACTGAGGCAAACGGCTGATTAATTAGCCGGCCTCCTGCGCTGAAAACTACTCCCTTCTGGCGGGCAGGGAGCGTTTGCAAACTCCTGCAGGCGAGGGTGGGGCAGACCCGGCGACGCTTCGCCCGATCCCCCGGGGAAGCAAGCGCGCAAGCGCGCGCAGGGCTTTGCTTCTCGCTGTTTTTAACGACGACCCCCTAAGTAGCGCCTTTCCCCCCGCCCCGTGGAGGAGGGGAGCGGGAGCCACGTGCGGACGCGCAGGTATAAGTTTCCCGCGTGCAGCGCTCGCGCGGGGTTTCCGAGCGGGTTGCCTTGGGATGGCTTTTACGGTCCCGGTGAGTCCGAGGCTGGAGCGGGGAAAAGGAGGAGGGCGAAGCAACGGCGGCGCAGCGAGAGGCTCAAAGCGGGGATTGCAAAACCCCCTCGGTGACCGCGGCGGGTGGGCAGGGAGCTGCGGAGGGCGGGTGGCCGGGGCGGGTCTGGCTTCGCCAGCGTTCTCACGTGCTCGAGCCGCGCGCGGCTTCTGGCTCTCCGCCCCGTCCGCGTGCAGGTGTTTCGTTTCGGTTTGGGAGTCGCCCCGAGCCAGTCGCCCTGGGGACCCTTAGCGGGGCGCGGCGGCGTCCACACGACCTTCCGCGTGAATATTGACTATTATCGTAAGCACATAAAAGGGCCGTGCAGAGGGGGACGCATAGGGGCGGCAACACTCCCTCTCGTCTCCGCTCCCCTACTTCGCTTTGTGTACTAATGGGCTTTGCTTTCTAAGAAGCGAAGTTGCTCTTAATTCCGAGGAACACGGGCGTGGAGTTACCTCCCTTTCTTATTGTGCGCATCTGTGCCTGTCTGCATTTTCCCCGTTGGTTTCGTTTTTCTCTAGCTGGCTCCGCTTCTCTTGCCCCACCCGCTTTTCTGTTTCCCAAACCCCCAGCCGTCTCCCCCCCCCCCCCTTTAGGCTACAATCCTAACTCGTTACCTAGGAGTAAGCCCCATTTAATTCAGCATGACTTACTTCTGAGTAGGCGTCGCTAGGCGCACGCTACTAGTTTGCAAACCTGTGTACAAATGACTGGGAATACGGGCCATTGAACTCGGTGGGACCCCCCCCCCCTTTAGGCTACAATCCTAACCCCAGTTACCTAGGAGTAAGCCCCATTTAATTCAGCAGGACTTACTTCTGAGTAGGCGTCGCTAGGCGCACGCTACTAGTTTGCAAACCTGTGTACAAATGACTGGGAATACGGGCCATTGAACTCGGTGGGACCCCCCCCCCCTTTAGGCTACAATCCTAACCCCAGTTACCTAGGAGTAAGCCCCATTTAATTCAGCAGGACTTACTTCTGAGTAGGCGTCGCTAGGCGCACGCTACTAGTTTGCAAACCTGTGTACAAAGGACGGGGAATACGGGCCATTGAACTCGGTGGGACTCGAGTAGAAAGTCTTCGCACGTGCAATAAGTTGCACATCTTTCCTCCCCATGTTCTGCTTCTTTCGCTACAAAACTTTTTAACACAGCAAAATTATAATAATGGTGGTATTGCTTGTATGGGTTCTGGCCAGGACTATTATAGAAAAGGTGCCGGGACTCAACATGAACGCTTCCTTTGTTCTCTTATAATGGTAATGGGGCTCACCTGAGAGGTGCCGGAGCTGAGCTCTTGTGAAATGCTGCCGAAAAAAAGCCCTGGTTCTGACCCACTGTCTGAAATCTGCTGGGCTTTTCAGTTATTTTATCCTGTGTTTTGTGGGGGAGGGCGTGCTTTCCTTCCAAGTGCTTTTCTACCCAACGCTCACAGTTTCAGTTTGTACCATGGTGGAAAAAATAACCTTTTCTGCTAGTAGAGAAAGAATAAGTTCCTTGGAGGTGAGTTAGTGGACGCTAAGACTAGAAATTCTGAGATAGCTCAAGCTTCCCCGCAGAGAGAAGGGACTTCTAAAGCACGTTTGAGGCACGTTCTTTGCCTCAAAGGATTCTGGGCACTGTAGTTTTAGGGTTGTTGGAAATTGTAGCTGGAGAGGATACTTGAATTGATAGTGCATAAATAAATTGCTTGTGTACTGCATATGAAACTTAATAAGAATGTACCACTGTACAAGTTTGTTTTTTTTAAAAAAGGCTGGATAGCTTAACTGATTTTGTATTTCATTGTTGGCCCTAAACTTAAGGAACAGGGGTGGTGGAGTCAGGAATAATACTAGCTAGATGGTGTTATCCTCCGTCAATTGCCTGAAACTCAGTCAGTTGTTTTCATTAGCTGTTGACTCTAGAAGGGCTGTCTGTGGTGTGTTCTGTGATAGTACAGATACTTTAAGGACTGTGCTATGTTCAGGTTTTTTCCTTGCTGGTGATTGTGCTGCTTGCTGATTACCACACAGTAGCTGCAGCTGTGTGTTCTAGGAGAAGCTGGAATTCAACATTGCCAAGTCCTGATTTCATTAAGCATTGTAGTCCTCATGGTGCAGAAAGCTTTGGAGACTCAAGCACAGAGTCCCAGAACTTAAGAAACAGTTGCAAGAGTTACGAGGTGCGAGTTTAGATCTGCAGCCACTGCTTTATTAATATTCTGCACTTTAAGCAGTCAAGCCCCAATCCCCCAGGTCTGTTCTTGGCAATATCTGAAAACAGATTTGTGTGCCTGTGTTGGTGTGTGGAGGATGCAGCCTTGAGCAGGCGCGGTTGGTGGAGTAGAGCAGTGTTTCCCAACCTTGTGCCTCCAGCTGTTTTTGGACTACAATTCCCATCATCCCTTGCCACTGGTCTTGCTAGTCAGGGATGATGGGAGTTGTAGTTCAAAAACAGCTGGAGGCACAAGGTTGGGAAACACTGGAGTAGAGGACACTGGAATCATTGGATTAGTGGTATGAAAAGACTACATTGACGGGAAGCGAAAATCACCCTAGCTCTGAATCACCCACTCTCACAAACTTGGAAATGCTAACTTGAGAGTATGCTAAGTATTTGGTTTATTACCATTGTGTGGCGCAAATAGTTTGATTCCAAAGCTGTTGCGGCTGACTCCTTAAGCACATTCTGAAAGTGTTCAGTTAAAATTTGTTGCTTGTAGCATCACTTTCATTATGCTGTTCCAAGGTGGGTAATCTATTTCAACCCAAGCATTACATACCCTTTGAGGGGGGTGGGACAAGCCTAGTGGCAGGCAGAGCTGGAGGCAAAAGTCGGCAAAGCAAAGGTTAAGAGCCAGTGTGGTTAAGAGTGGTAGACTAGTAATTTGGTGAATGGGTTTCATGTCTCCGCTCCTCCACTTGCAGCCGCTGGGTGACCTTGGGCCAGTTACACTTCTCTGAAGTCTCTCAGCCCTACTCACATCACAGAGCGTTAGTTCTGGGGGAGGAAGGGAAAGGAGAATGTTAGCCGCTTTGAGACTCCTTAAAGGGAGTGAAAGGCGGGATATCAAATCCAAACTCTTCTTAAGAATCCTGCCTTTGTGTACAGTAGGCTATATTCCAGCCATAGAAAAGTCAAAAGGTGCCTTTCTATGTTCACACCTCTCTATTCAGGCAGGCAGGAGGCAGGGTGGCAGTTCAAGGATAACCTATGTCAGACAAAAGCACTTGAGGATGTTGTGTGAAGCTGGTGACTGGTACAGGGCAGAGAGTCTTGGAGCTTGTCTAGAGCGGAGTTTTATTGTGTGTTTGCAGTTGTTTGTGTTTCCATTTAATTTGCATAGTCCCCATGGTGTTACTCTCAAACAACAGTCTCAATGCCTTTCCTCTGCAAATTCAGGGATAACTCAGTACAGGGATGATCTGATAAATTGGGCTCCAACCCTCTCCATTTAGGCTTGCAGATTGTTTCAGTGTTTCGGGGTGTGGATCCATTGTCACATTCTGGTACTCCCTATTTCCACACCTAGTACTTCCTCAATGCTCTCATTCCTTTTCCAGCCATTCTGGTACCTATTTCCTGTGCATTCCTTAATGGAGCAATATTTCCCTCCCCTTGATCCCAAACACTTGTACCAAAACCAGAAAATTGCACAAGCAAACCAAATTCAAAAATTCTGTCTCGGATACTGCACATTCTGGCCCTTGAATTTGTACAAAACCGGAAAACTGCAAAAATGTATGCTGAGAATTTATAGTTGCCTGTGTGCTTTTGCGCAGTTCCGGGGAGAGATTAAGAAAAGGAATTGAGGTGTGTATACAGCTATCCTTATTCCTGCACTGTCCGTACTTAATTGGCATAGAATCAACACACCAAAAGCCAGGGGCAACACACAAAAGGGAGTGAAATATACTCAGAATCGCAAAGTGATTTCATGCTCTTTATTCAGCTCATAGTGGTGAGGAGGAATGAATGAATGTCCCCTCAAAGTATCTGCTTTATATACATTATTTACACAATGGGCTGCACATGATTGGCTAATTCTGGAATTCTACTGTAAGCCAATCAGGTTGTGGATTCACTTATATCTGGAGCATGATTGGGTGGTTCCTGCCAACCAATCATACTGCTGCATTGTTCTAAGACCAATCAGACTGCTGCATTCTGAATCCTATTGTTCTAGGACCAATCAGACTGCTGCAGTTTGGATCCTATTCAACTCAGTACATAACAGGGAGCAACTACACTTATGAATGGGAAAGATCACAAAGTTGCTCCTTGTACACTACTCTTCCCCCTCCATTCAAATTACACCAGAGTAGTCCAAATGCGAACAAGCACTCAATGACCAAATGGAGAGGCATGGAGGACTGCATTCAGGCTCTCTGACCTAAGGTCCCCCTCCCTTCTGTGGTGCTAATATGGTCGCTTTTGTTTCCAGAAGGACAGTACTGGAAGGACCATAAAAGATTGCTGGGACAACTCTGACGTTCCAGCTTTGACCACGTGCAGCAACGCAAAGATTTTCCGACAAATAAACGGCATGCTGGGGAACTCACTTGACTTCAAGGGAGTCTGCACAACACCCATTGCAAAAGAAAGAGATCTATTATCAGGTGACTTAATGAGCTGATTATAATATTTTAACATATGGGGCGTGTTAGTCTGCAGGCTTCTATGGAGTTGTAATATTTACAGTCAATGTGTGAGTTTCCTTGATGGTTTAAATAGCTAGCAAATAAGTTGGTAGCAAGGTGTGCGATCTGGAGGAACAGCTGGCAGAGTCAGATGAGGATTATATTCCTGATACTGTGGGTAAACTTCAAGTTCCCAAGCACACCTGTTCCCTACTTTCTGCCGCATGACCAGACCCATTCCATAGGTAAAGACTGTTGTATTAAAACACAAGCCAAAGTGCACCATCATTAAAATAAAACAAATGCTACTACCCAATGCTTCTAAATGGTTAAAAATTGGCCCTGTCTGATGAGGCTGGAAAGCACACATTTGTTTTCATTTTGTGCTTGTAATGAGCAGTGCAAAAAATAAATCAGAATTGCAGGCATAAATAGTTTTTGTAAAATTAGAAAAGCTTCAGTTTACATTGTAGTTGTGTAGCTGAAGTGCTCTTTTTCTTGAATGTGCCAGTATAACAGGCAAGTCAGTGTTAAATTAGTCGTAAATTAATCCTTAAATCTACAGATAGCAAATGAAGAAGACACTAATCCAAGGACAATGAGCAAGCCTATGAAAATGATCTGAGTCTTGTTCTGCAGCCTTGATGATTTGGAAGCAGGAAGCAGCCAGGGATTTATAAATCTCCTGAAGCTCGAGCCCAAAGTTGGTAATAGTATTTAGAGAGAAACAAAATGCTCCACAAGTAGTTAAATATATGTAAGCTGTACCCTGGGTGCTCATTTAGCTAAAATCCCCCATCCTCACTGTATAAGTAAAGCAATTAGCAATTAAGTTATTTTTATCAGAAATAACTATGATCTCTACCTGCATTATGTTTGGAGAAAATGGAGGCAGTGGACCTTCTTGGGTCCACACGTTAGATAATAAATATCCAGATGGCTGTGAATTATCCATAGCAAATCCTGTTTTAGGAGACAGATAACGGACTGTGTGCTGTTTAGGTCCTTTTGATTATATACCAGGCCACTTCAACAGGTGGGTGGGGAAGCCCACCTGTTCATTAGCTGATGTCACTGCAATGCCAGGTGAACTGTTTTCTTTCCCCAAGTTTATATATACTACTTCTTCTGTACGCCTGCTCCCTTGGCCAGTAAAGTGAGATGAGCGCCGCAACCCGAGTCGTTCGCGACTGGACCTAACGGTCAGGGGTCCCTTTACCTTTACCTTCTGCCCAGGTGGGTTGAAATCAAACTATGCTGGCAAAGGAAATGTTTTCCTGTAGGGTTTGCTTTTGGTACCCATCAACTGATTGATGCCGACAGGAAGCCCTACCTCCGGCAGAGATTGGCTGCATACGGTTTCTGATCAGGATTTCTGTAATGCAGTACGATCCTGGTAAGCTTATTGGAACTTAACAGCAACACTCACTCACCAAGGATCAATTTAGAGTGTACTTAGAGTTCATGGTTGTTTCTTTTTAGTCACGGCTTTCCCTGCTCCACACTTGATGTAACACATGATTTCAGGTGTGCATGGTTTGAAAAATAAAGAAAGCCTGCCTTGGTGACCAGATTAGGATGCCTTCTAATATGCTTTTTTGTTTTTTCACCTTTTGTTTGCTCCTCTGGGTTCCTGTGGGAAGAAAGGGGGGATATAAACTTAAATAAATAAAATAAATAATAATTTGGCCCATGGGACAAAGGTTCTTCACTGCTACAGGACAGAACAAAAAACCCACCTAGAAAGATAGAATAGATGAGTTCTTTCCAGCATTCAAGGCCCTACCTTTTCAGAGCATTCATTACGTATCAGATTTTATGGGGCTGTATGGATTTGTTGTTCGGTCAGCCTTAACCTTGAAACACGTAAATATAATGTGGGAATAATGTCTTCTAATTAATGTTGGTGGTATTATGTGCACATAGAACTGTAGCCCGCCACCATGCACGTGGTAAATTCCCTTATCACACACCCACAGTAGTAATTTGCGTGCAGTTTTTTGACTGTGAGAAGTTAAGCTGTAAAGTGCATTCGTCCGAAAATGCTGTTCCTGGGTCAGTAAAACTGTTGATGGAGCCTTAAATCTCTGCCCGTAGCCATCTCCAGGCCCTTTTGATGAAAGTTAAATTCAGATTGTGCAATCCAGACCTGGGCTAACAAGGTCTTTTGAATACTTTAAGAGGATTACTTCTTGGGAGGTTGAACAACAGCTTTGCAGGAGCTGAGCCTTCTTTCATAAAATGAAGCATTTAACTGGTTCTGCTCAGGCGGCATCTCATCAAGCATGTGGCATGACTTGGTGAAATTTATTGGCTGCATCTACCCACTGTTTCCAGTCATACTAATTGCTAATCCCAGTGGCACTGCCTTCTCTGCCATGAGCCTCTGAAGGATTTATAACCTGGCATCATTCTCATAGCAATATCACTTGATCTCCTGCAGACACCTGGGGAATACCATCTGCTCCTGTTGATGTAAATGCTTATAGGGCTATTCAGCCTGCAATCTGAAAATCATAGAAGTGGGTAGGGGTTGCTTCCAAAGCTCATATCAGGTTAATTTCTAAGAGAGCCTCTCCCCTAGATCTTGACTCCTTTAAAGAGACCATTGTGTTTTAGGCTGAGCCACTAAGCAACCATGGGATATCACAAAAACATAGTTTTAAAGTTACAAGAAGAAGCCTGGTTTCCTGTAGACTGGCATCCTTCTGTGGTATCGCACAGGAATCAGAGAATTGGAAGGGCTTGAACCCACAACCCTGAAATTAAAAGTCTCATGCTCTACTGACAGAGCAGCTTGTTTTAGAATAATTGGTTTACTGTGTTTTGAATAACTGATGTTTGTCCAGGTTTTCATAACTATGGCAGTGGAAAACATAGACCTTTTGGTAAGTGAAGTGCTCAAACATAAAATAGCAGTTTCAGGACACCAGGCAGAGGGCCCTCTCAGTAGTGGCACCTGCCCTGTGGAACGCCCTCCCACCAGATGTCAAAGAAATAAACAACTATCTGATGTTTAGAAGACATCTGAAGGTAGCCCTGTTTAGGGAAGTTTTTAATGACTGATGTTTTAATGTATTTTTAATCTTTTGTTGCAAGCTGCCCAGAGTGGCTGGGGAAACCCAGCCATTTGGGCAGGGTATAAATAAATTATTATTGTTATTATTATTATTATTATTATTACTACTACTACTACTACTACTACTGCTTGGGCAAATGCCTAGGTCTGTCCTCCATCCTTTAGTCGAACATGCTGATTCCTTTGTAAGTGGAAAAACAAGGTGGCCCTTATATTGCCAAAAGTAAATATGAAGTTTTAGGGTGAGTTCTGGGTTTAGAAAAAGTCATAGAATCCCAATTTGGTAGCTTTACCTAGCTGATTGAGATGTTCCCTCAGCAAATGAAGATTGGGCTTTATTCTCCAAGGGAATAAGCTGGCACTTGTTAAAAAGATTTAAGTTTTACTCCTTTCTGAGAATAGTATTAATGTTTAACGGGCTTTCAGATTAAAGGAATATTATTCCCGCAAAGGAGATCATGTTGAGTGAACATTCACAAATATATGCTTTGTTTCTCTACGTTTTAAGGAAATGGTTGTTCTTGAGAGTATAGCTCTGGAATAGGCTCGTATTCCACACTTGCAGTGTAGCACTTATGTGCAGCCATAGTTCAAAAGGTTCCTGCATGAAGGTACCTGGTCTGTGGAATATACTAAACTCAGTGCACTTAGCAGACATGCATAGGATTGCCCTGTAAGGTTATTAACACAAAGCATGTTTCATGTGGACATAACCTGGGTTGTAGGAGATGGCAGAGTTTAAAGGTTGCACAACAAAGGAATCCAACACAGTTGTGAAACAGCTGTGCAGTCCATTGCACAGCCATCTTTGGTAGTGCATGTAATTTTTCCTTGTGCAATGACGTTCTGCCAGTGCAGCAAATCTACCGCTTAGCGACTTTAATTTAGCAGTAGACTACTGTGAACTGTGCAAATGATATCGGTGCAAGTTTGCATCAATACTTTGCAGTTGGCATAATTCTGCAACCACAAGGAAGTTGGAAAGCCATGTGAGGGCACCCAAGCTCTGCCTTTCACTCTTTTCCCAGGAATAGTATAAATTTTAATCAGCATTCCCTCTGGCTCTGAGACTTCAGACATTGCCCACACATTCAAGAATATCTTGGCAACCATGAGACTGCTGCTTTCTTGCTAAAAACTGAAACTCCTAGGAAACACTTGTGTGATGCCGTGGTGTTATGTGAGTCCCCCCCCCCCCCCCGGTGCCTGCATGGACCTGCAGCAAACACACTACTAAGTCTATTCTCCAGTTTTTAGGTAATTACCAGTTTCGCTCTCAGACTTGGAGCCTTATGCTGAAGTTCCATGATGGACACAAATTCTCCAAGTCCTGCTGAATGCTGGTCAGCCCAGTGCACCATTTGTGGCATCCTAATACAGCCACAGGGACGCAGGTGGCGCTGTGGGTTAAAGCCTCAGCGCTTAGGACTTGCCGATCGAAAGGTCGGCGGTTCGAATCCCTGCGGCGGGGTGCGCTCCCGCTGCTCGGTCCCAGCGCCTGCCAACCTAGCAGTTCGAAAGCACCTCCGGGTGCAAGTAGATAAATAGGGACCGCTTACCAGCGGGAAGGTAAACGGCGTTTCCATGTGCGGCTCTGGCTCGCCAGAGCAGCGATGTCACGCTGGCCACGTGACCCGGAAGTGTCTCCGGACAGCGCTGGCCCCTGGCCTCTTAAGTGAGATGGGCGCACAACCCCAGAGTCTGGCAAGACTGGCCCGTACGGGCAGGGGTACCTTTTAATACAGCCACAAGTGATTTTTTAAAAAAAAATTATACAGACTGTGATCAGATTCAGATGTTCTTCTGAGCACTTCTACCTCTGGGCTGTGGTTTGGCGAAATCACACGGCTAAATATTGCCTGCCAGGGTGTGGGGACTTTATACAATTTGCCTTATAGCATCTGCCCTTCCCAAGCAATTTTCTCATTTTAAACATTGCTGTTGCAGCATATAGTTTATTAGGCATATTCTAAACATAGATAACAAGAAATTGTGTTCCCCTTTCTCCCTTCTATAAGAAATATATCAACCGATATTGCCTTTCAAATGCCACTTTGTGCAGATTTTTAAAATATTGTACTTAGACGTCTGCTGTGTCTAATAGAGAATCCTTAATCAGTGTCCTGTGTTTGCAATAAGCACTCTAAAGGCATGTACAATTCAGCCGCGCAACAGATCCAAATCCCCCCCCCCCAAAAAATGTTTTGATAAAATCTCTACCCAGCTAGCATGCATGTTTAAGTCATAGCTTTTTATAAAATCCCATGAGTTCCAGAATAGGACTTCCTAGCCTAAATTAGCATTCACCTCTAGACGGGGTGAGCTCCCGTTGCTCGGTCCCTGCTCCTGCCCACCTAGCAGTTCAAAAGCACGTCAAAGTGCAAGTAGATAAATAGGTACCACTCCAGCGGGAAGGTAAACGGCGTTTCTGCGCGCTGCTCTGGTTCACCAGAAGTGGCTTAGTCATGCTGGCCACATGACCCGGAAGCTGTACGCCGGCTGCCTCGGGCAATAAAGCGAGATGAGCGATGCAATCCCAGAGTCGGCCACGACTGGACCTAATGGTCAGGGGTCCCTTTACCTTTACTATCTCAAAACTTTCAGAGCACACTTTTTTAAAAAATGGAAATAACATGCAATATGATCCATTTACAATAACATCTCTCCAATTTAATCTTAGCCAACAAATGACAACCTAAATTGCAAGGTTTTAATTATTCTATCAGTTTTTTTAAAAAAACTTCTGAGGGGGAAGAGAAAATAATTCCACAGCTGTGGGAGACCAACAAAAACACAGGACTATTCTAAACTTAATGTAATCAGTTATCAGTAGTTAACAAAGTTATGCATGAATAGTTAACTATAAATGCCAGGAATATTGGGATCCAGCAACCTTTGGTTTTCATTTAGCATCCTAAGGGCAACTCCAACAGTTGCAAATTTCATTTACAATAAAACTCAAAACAAGTGTAATACAGCTTAATTTTTCAGAACATGAGTTGTGGTTATGATGCAAGGCAGTGAATGCCTTATCCCTAAATTGGAGGGGTCCTTTTGTGTGTAGAGATTCTTGCTGGGCTGAAGAGGAAGGATTTTATCAGGCGATAATGCATAAAATGCAAGCTGCCTACTACATAAGTGTGGTGTTGACTTCATGTAATACTTGACCATGAAAAATGGTTGGTTTATTGATAACTGACTGTCTCCCCCTCACCCCCCCAAAAAAAAACCCCTGGATGATTTCAATAAGAAGCTATTTTTGCATTCTCAAAGATCCTCCTCCTTATTCTGTACTAAAAATGTGGCTGCTTTGTAACTCCCCTTTAGGGTTTCAGGCAGCATGTCTGGTCTTAAGTTGAGAATGAAACTGCCATTTCTTAGCAATTCCAGAGGTTGGCACAGGTAGCTGTGCTCTTTGGTGTTTGTTCCAGCTGTTAAATCTCAGGTGGGTGGCAGTGTGAGCAGGATGTTACTGCTGGAACACCTTATGACTAGAGCTTCAAAAGACTCAAGGTTCTCTGGTCTGGCTCCCACCCTGTTCTGCATTATGCTGGAATTTGGAGACTTGCAAAACATAACTGCCTTTTCCTCCTACACCCCTGTGCCATTTATTTCGGAGATATATTTTTTTTAGATGGGAAAGCAGTGTTGTGACAGGTTATGCTTTGGGTGTGGCTGTCCCCCCTCCAAAATAGTTTTTATATATTATTATTATTAAGGCAGGGGGATGCTGACTTTAACCTTAGCACTGTTTAAACGTCAGGCTCTGTTACCACTACCCCTTAAGTGTGCATGCACCTCCCAACGCGTAGCTCAGAATCTCTCTTTTATTTGAAGGTTACCCATAGCGGTAAACAATGCAGAGACTGTGAGGGCTCAGGGTAGCCAAGTTTAAAGCAAACAGACGATGCTAGCAGAATTGTGAAGCTTTGCATTTTGCTGCTTCCAGGGCTTGCGCCAGCAGCTGGAAACATTCCAGGACGAAAGGGTTTTTTGTGGGTGGGGAGGCGGGGCCAGGGGAGCTGGAGAGCACCAAGCCAACAGTGTGATCTCTCTCTATCTCTCTGTCTCTCTCTGTCTCTCTCTGTCTCTCTCTCTCTCTCTCTCTCTCTCTCTCTCTCTCTCTCACACACACACACACACACACACACTCTGTGCCGCTGTGCTGCTTCCTCTGCTGCTCTGCTTTAACTGAGGGGGATGGCTGCTGCCTCCAGCCACCTCCCTGCTCAGAGCTAAGCTACAGCTCCCTGTTTAACTGTGTCCGCTGGCCTCGCCTCTTCTCCCCTCCTGCATGCTGCCTCGGCTCCCATGGGCAGGCTTGCTCTCCACCTCTATCATGTAAGCGAAGATGTGGCTATATTGCATGGCCCAGTGACGTCTCTGGCAGAACGGTAAGCATCAGCAGAGCCTGATCACATGCCGGCCCAGTCACTAGTGCCGGCGGGATAGGAGGGTGGACGTGGGTCTGGGTGCAGGCCATCTGGTGCTCTGCTCCTCTCCTCCCCGCCACCCCTCCATGTCATCACTATCTGTAGAAATAATAGCTGCTGAATATCGTGAGATCTGGTTTGGGCTTCTCCCTCTGCAAAACTCCTAAACTCCCGAGCTCGTGCGTGAGTGTATTTTTATTTGTGTTTTTTCTTTCTTTCTTCCCCCTGTCTGAGCAGACTTCCAGGACTCCAAGGGAGTGGCAGCAAGCAGAATGCTCTTCCCACCTTCTGTGCAGGAAGGTCCGCGTGGCCTCCCAGACACCACTGACCTGTGCCTTGGGCTGCAGTCTCTCAGCCAGCCAGGGTGGGACAGGCCATGGAGCTCCCAGGATTCGGATGCTGCAGCCCAGCCTAGCCTGCAGTCTGGTGAGTGACTCTGCTGACGCACAGCAACAGTTGCCAGATTGCCTTTTTTTGCAGCTTTGTCACCAGGAGATGTTCCTGGCATAACGGCGGGTTCTGATTATTCCCAACAGCTTCTTTCTTAACATTATTGTTGTTATTGTTTTACTAAGGCACCCATTCCCTCAAGAGTAATATTGGGGCGCTAAGTGAGACCTTTTGGGGAAGGGAAACTGTAGCTGCCCCCCTCCCCAATTAATAGAGAGCGATAAGTTTCTAAACCTGATACTGCATTGAGATTGCAATGGTAAATATTGGGCGGGGGCAGTAGTAGTGTTTTCTGTGATGCTCCTGTAGAGCCAGCTGGTTGGAGGACTAAAGTTGTGCTCCCCAAAGTGGCTTTGGATCGTGGGCTGTTGTAATATTTTAGGCTGGTGCAACGTGGGTAGTTGATGATGGCAAGGAGTTTAATTGTATTTATTTAGAATGTTGTTTTTTACTGTGCTTGTCAACCCACCAGAAGTTACCACAGCAATTGAAGCTGCCCCCTGCAGGGGGTGTAAAAACAAAGGAAAGGAGCTTCATTCGGGCTCATTAGCAGATGCCCAAATCTTGACTCTAGGCAGTGGGTGGTACCTCTTCCTGGGTCAAGGGCCTGTGAGAGATGCCTCTATCCCTATTGTGAGATTACTGATCTGTATCTACCAGGTTAGGATAGTATCTCTGGTTGGATGTGAGTGCACTAAACTCTCACATTCCATTATCCTTTTGAAGTTTTCCTTCATGGGGGAGCCAAGCATTTGCACCTGTTTCTTCGAGTGTTGTCCTCTCCTACTGCAGAGTTTCTGTGATTTGCCAGCCTGTGATGAGTCAGGAAGATGAAACTTTGGAGAAGCCAAGCTAAGTAAAAGAAACCCAAAATAGTCTAGTCACTGCCCTCTGAAAACTATTCTGCTTTTGCTCAGCTGGGCTTCTCAAAGTTTACAATGATAACTCAGTACAGTTCTTTGAGAATGTGTGTTGTATTGGCTTTTGCAGAAGAAACCAAAATGTATTTTTATCCTGTTAAAGCCTTGGAAACTACCACTGGCTTTGACGGGTGGCAGGACAAATCAGTATGATGTTTCGCCAGTATTTTTGCTGGTCCCGTCGGGCTGTTGTAAATGCTTTTGGCATCAGCATCTTAAATAGCTTCTGAGTGGTTCTGCAAACTTCTAGCAAGAATGGCTTAAGGAAAGGCTTATGTGCCTCTCCAGCACATGTAATGGGGGTGGGTGGGGAACAGGTGGGTGTTCCCAGGAAGTGGGACGGGTGGGCTTGAAACCACATGCAGAAGGCCCATTTATGTTATTAGTCTCGATTGCAAAAGTTGCCTGTCAGAGAAGTACTTTAGTTCCTTCACCGTTTTCATTTTGGGCTGTGCTCATTTTGGCAACAGATGTGTTGCATTAATACAACTAGTTTCTGTAGGGAAACTAATGCAGGGCTGCATTAGTGGAAGATGTTGGTTGCTCAGAGGACATCTGCGCTACCAAACTGATTCCCAAAGAGCCCTGTAAATGCAGCCATTAACTCTGCTGGGCATATATTGTGCTTTTAACGGGCTTGCTTGTATTGCAATAGAATAATGGCCGCAGTGGGCTGGGGCAAGAGCTTGGTGCAGACATCTTACGGTGGGGCAGTATTGGCACTTGCTCAACTGTAGCCGTCTGTAAAAATTGTGTATGCCACTTTGACAATCTCTGCAGGGGAGGTGGGGACTGTGGTGATTAAGGAAATGAAGTGGTCTGCTGGATGTACCCAATGTCCCATTAAAAGTGCATATAATACAAGTCAGGGAGGCAATGTGTGAAGGGGTAACATATCAGTAAGGATTTCCAGACAGTGTGCATGTGATCAAGAAGGCCTCAAAGAGGCCCAGCATTACCCAGACATGCCTAGGCAACTACCTGAACAAAGCGTGCTCCGTAACTTATTTCTGTACTGTAGACCTGCTGCACTAGACTCCATTGTATTGCAGCAATATATGACTACAGTACTTCTTAACTGCACTGCAACCAGCTGTAAGATACTGCTGCAAAAATAACTTCCCTCGGATGGGAGCCCCGACAAACAAAGCAAACCCTGCTTGAGTATCTTTACAGTGATGCAAAACTTGCTCAAATTCTGCCCGTGGCAGAAGTCTGCTCTGATACCCACAGTTTGCCCTGACCACAAAAGTTAAGATTTCACCAACCTAGATAACTGTTTCCATTGACTATGAGCGTGCAGTTTACAGGCATTCTTGCAATGCAGAACGATCCCATTGGCATTGGGAGCATATTTATGAGACATAGGGCAGAAATAGCATTGTATATGGGCCCAAGCGCCAGTTCAATCTGGGCATCATGTATTGTACATGTGGGCACAGTAAATTAACTGTTCATTGTTCCCTGAAGTGTACAGCCCAGCTTTGTGACTCCTTCTCTACTCCCATCCCTAAGACCAGGAGATGTTCTGCATAGGTCTGTGTTAGGAGTGCTACCAATGAGCTATGTATATAACCTGTTAAATAAATCCATTAAGTTAACCAGTGTCACTGTAGGGCCTCAATTTGTAGCTAAGGTTCAACAGACAATATGCATAGCAAGAGATTTTCAGACCATACCCAATGTGAGAAAAGTCATATTAGAAATAGGATGAGTGGCAACACCCACACATCTATTATCCCACCTTGTTAAAGTAGAGGGCAGGGATTGTATAACATTCAGGGTGTTCCATCCTGTGTGTGTATAAGCACTTATTTTTCTAAAAAAAACCAGCCAGCCCCACATTTCATCCTACAATAAGCAATAATTACATAAACAGTCCATAATAAAAAAAGGGGGGGAATTGAAATCTACATAAAGTTGGTAAAGCATGAGACTCTTAATCTCAGTGTTGTGGGTTCGAGTCCCATGTTGGGTGAAAGATTCCTGCACTGCAGGGGGTTGGACTAGATGATCCTCGTTGTGCCTTGCAACTCTACAATTCTGCGAATCTGTGAAATAGAGCATTAGCGAATAAAGAATGGCATTGGATATTTTGAGAATCTTTCTGCAAAAGGGGACAGGTACTCTGGTGGAAAGGCTGACAGCAGGCCCAAGTTGGCAATATTGTGTGCCTTTTGGTGCATGCAGCTACATTAACTCCTCTGCAAAAACTGAACTATGGGTGTGTTGTCGTCTCGTGGTCTTAAGTCAGCTCTGAATCACATACCACTTTGATTCTCAATCCAAGCACAGAATTGTGCTTGAGGCGGGTGGCCTCCCCACCACCACCTTAAGCAAAAAGAAAGGGGGGGGGTTGTGAGAGTTAAGATTGGATAAAGTAAAAGTGGTTTTAAAAATAAACTAAATTACCTAAATGAGAAGATTAAATAAAAATGAAACTGAGGAAATGGATGAAAGAGAGAATGTAAAATAATAACATATTAAAATAAATTATTAAGTTAAAAAAAATAAGGTGAAAGGACTTGCTGAAATAAAAATTTGAATACAGAAATGGGAGGTGTGAGGAGGTCAAGAAAATAAGTAAAGGGAAATTGATTATGTAAGGGGTTTAACTTGTTTCTTTTTTGTCTTTTTTAATGATTGTATTTTTCTTTTTTTGTCTTTTTCTGTTTTTTTTTGTTTTTTGTCGTATTATGTATTTTTTGTTTTTTTTTCTCTGTAATCTTGAAAAGTTTGAATAAATATTATTAAAAGGGGGGGGGGTTGAAGTGGCTGAACAGCAAGGAAGCAGCAGTGGGTGTCTGCGTTCCCATGCAAAACTCTGCCATTGCATGTTCACTGTTCTAGCCTCCCTTGCCCCTTACTGTTTCTTCTGCTTTGCAATGACTCTGCAGAGCCAGAGGAACAGCAGAAGAGAGCTGATTTTGCCTATGTATGGAAAAGCCTATTTTGGAGAAGGAGTTCAAAATTAAAAACTGTGAAACATAGGAAGCGACTTTATACTGAGTCATACTGTTGGTCCACGCAGTTTAGTATTCTCTGCATGGGCTGGCATTGGTTCTCCAGGGTTCCAGACAGTTTTTTTAAAAGCAAGTAGCAATGTAGATGGCCTTCCCAAGTGCATCATTCAGCAAAGGAAGAAATCTCCTTGAGTTGACTGCTTTAGTAAGCGAAGACTGGATGCTTTGTCGAGAGTCAGATTTCCAGCAGGCAGATTTCCTTTGCCATGTCTTGGTGCAGCAGCTGGCATCTTGGCGAAGTGCTGGACACCAGGACTGCAGCATTGCCCAGATTTGTCTCAAGGCCCCAGCCTGTAGGTTGGGAGGGACAAGCCCTGCCAAGTACCAGGCTATGCTGTTGGTTCGGAGCAGTTTAGAAGCTTCTGTAATGACTCAGCTGTACAAATCTACAGGGAGCTGGCTGAAAGTGCAAAAAGTTCGCAATCATGCTAAAAATACTATTGCTGATCTGTACTCTTGAAGTGCCAGTGTTTGACTACTGATGAGTTCTGAATCCAAGCATGTACTTACTGCTGTGATTCCTTTAAATCGGCATGCAGCTCCTCTGACTCGCTCTCACCATCCAGAGTGGCAAAGGCTGTGTGATCTGTAGCTTTATTATGCATTGCTTACAGCGGTGCGGCTTTCATTGAAGTATATAGTCCACAGCCTTCTATTTCACCAGGTAAGGAAAGTGATTCCTCTGTTGCAGATTTGTCAGCTGGGCTCTGTGACCACCTTTCTCTGGTATATTTAGTTGCAGGAAATGGCACATAGTAAAGGGACCCCTGACTGTTAGGTCCAGTCGCGGACGACTCTGGGGTTGCGGCGCTCATCTCACTTTACTGGCTGAGGGAGCCGGCATACAGCTTCCGGGTCATGTGGCCAGCATGACTAAGCCGCTTCTGGTGAACCAGAGCAGCGCATGGAAATGCCGTTTACCTTCCTGCTGGAGCGGCACCTATTTATCTACTTGCACTAGCATGCTTTCGAACTGCTAGGTTGGCAGGAGCAGGGACCGAGCAACGGGAGCTCACCCTGTTGCAGGGATTCGAACCACCGACCTTCTGATCGGCAAGCCCTAGGCAATGTGGTTTAGACCACAGCACCACCCGCGTCCTGGAACTGTACTGGAAACCTATGGTTTAAATCAATGTTTCCCAAACTTTGTTCTCTAGCTGTTTTTGGACTGCAATTCCCACCATCCCTGACCACTGGTCTTGCTAGCTAGGGCTGATGGGAGTTGTAGTCCAAAAACAGCTGGAGACCCAAGTTTGGGAAACACTGGTTTAAGCAGTTAATGTAGTTGTGGCATCTTGCTTGTGGTGGAGAGGCCATGGCTGTAGAGTGTCAAGTACTACCACTTCTTGGGAGCTAGGGTAGGGACCACTAGGACTTGTCCACTGGTTGAAAGTTTGATAGGAGATGAAGCAACTTGCCCAGCCAACCCTCCAAAGTTTGACTGAAGTGGTCTGAGAGCAAATCCTCAAGAGGTTGCAGACATTTGCATTGCAGTTAAGACCAGATAGCAAGGAAGAAAGGCAGCAATGAACCAGAACACAGTAGGAAAGGGAGGCAAGTTACTGAGCCAACAGTTGAGTTAACCGCCGCAGCCCCTGGTGACTGTCCGGAGCCGTAGCTCACTGGTGTAGAGCACATGCATTGCATGTAGAAGCTTCCTAGGTTCAATCCCTGGTATACCCAGTTAGAGTTGGGAAAGAAGTCCTGTCTATAACTTTGCCAGGCCATTGCTGACCTAGGGGGATAAATGGCTCAGGTAAGATGCACACCATACATTCAATGTAGTATCATACCAGTCATTGTTCCCCCCCCAAAGAAACATGGGCACTGTAGGGTCTCGTAACAGCTCTGGGCAGTTCCCAGGATTCTTTGGGGGAAGCCATGACTGTACCAGAGGTATATGAGTGCTTTAAATGTATAGCATGGATGTGACAGCGGCATAAGACAAATTCTGCCAGAATAGGAATGGGCAGCTGGGTATACCTAAGATCCAGCCGGCCAGTTTTGGGAGAGGGATGCTGACACCATCCCCTCTTACTCTAGTATACTAAGAATATTTCCTAATTTGGCAACTTGTATTCTACTTGCCGTTCATTTCTGAGCTCAAGGATATACCTTATTGGTATGGCAACAGTCGTCCACAACTTCTCCAATTTCCCTGCATCCTGCATCATGGTAATGCAATGTCTGCAGCCACATCGTGTGTAAAGGTCACAGAAAAGCACAGTTTCAGTTGGAGCAACAATGGGAGAAAGAGGTTCAAACCCAGAAATAGCAAATGGTCTGCCTAAAACGAGTAATACAATTTCTCAGTGTCGTTGTGAATGGGAATCTTGTTGAAAGAAGTACTCCAGCCTTGCAATGCTTTAGCGTAACAGCATCACTAGACGTGCCAGGTACCTCCTTTAGATTGCTGCAGCACCTACCATTTTAAAATGATTTTTATTTATGGGTGGTTTCTAGGTCTCGGAATTGGGTTGTTTACCTGCCCTGGGTGACAGTTTGGTGGGCTCAGACCCAAATCCATTGCTGTCACTAGAAGCCCTGGTGACGATTTGTGGCTCATTAGCAGCTTTGCTTGGCGCACCAACTGCAACTGTTCCTGGACAGGGAAGTAAGGATAACCTTGTGACTAAATTACTGTAATATGCTGTAGGTGAGCATATTATCCTTGCCACCTTATCCAGAAGCTACAAGTTGCTGAACTATAATAAACCCAGCATCTCTTTGGTTTTGCCAGTTTATGAGAAGCAGGGAAAAATCAATAAAAGCAGAAACAATCAGTGGTACAGTAAAACAAATAGTGTAGTTCCAAACATAGACCTTCTTATGCGGCCTAGGACCCTCATACTTATGGGACCGCTTCTCCTGGTATGTCCTGCAGAGTACCCTAAGGTCCATGAATAATAATAGCTTAAAGGTCCCAGGCCCTAAGGAAGCCAGACTATCCTCCACCAGGGCCAGGGACTTTTCAGTGATGGCTCCAACCTGGTGGAATGCTCTGTTCCACAAGACTAGGGCCCTGCAGAACTTGATCTCCTTCCACAGGGCCTGTAAGACAGAGCTATTCCACCTGGCCTTCAATTTGAATTAGCCTGATCCTCTATTCCCTTTCCCCTTCACTCTTCTATGAAGAAACCCTTTCTGGGACCCCACATTTAAATTCTTCCCTGATCTCCTTGCTGGCCCTAGTAGGACCAACTTGGCCAGTTAGCCTTGGTGATAGTTTGATGTCTACTGACTGGGTGTCCCCCCCAAAAAAAATGACCCCTGAATTTTTGAATTTTATTGATATTGATGCTGCATTTTATGTTGTATTCTACACTGTTTTTAAGTCGCATTTTAATCAATGCTTCATATTTGTTAGCCGCCCTGAGCCCAGTTTTTAAACCGGGAAGGGCGGGGTATAAATAAAAATTATTATTATTATTATTATTCTCACCCCCACATGCTTTAGAAGATGGAGGAATCTGAAATAAGTAAGAAGCAAGAGGAGTTGGAGGTTGTGTTGTGCAAAGACCTTGGCCACCATGTTGCAGGAGAAATACAATGTGCTATCATCACTTGTATTTCTGCCTTTGACATGGATCCAAACAATTTGCAGAAGCATGAATTTGGTTGGTAACAATATGTTTCTCTGTACTTTTTCCACTCCCGAGTCCTTTGAGGCCTAGTCAAGAGGTCAGAAACAGGTCTACTTAACTATGGCAGCAAAAGGGAGGCCACAGCAAAGAAGGCATCAAATCCAGAGTTCGTCTTGTTCTTGCATTTGAGAATTCTGTGCGCGCTCCCTCTCTCCTTTTAGCCTATCAGAAAAAATAAAGAACAAACCAAAACAGGAATTTGTTTCAAAATGGGAGGGCCTCAAAGTTTATTTGCAAAATAATTACAGCAGTTTAAACTCTGTCGCAGCATTTGAATAATTTGAGTAGCTTTAAGAAAGATATGCGATCTAAGATGAATTAAAAATTAGTCAATCTATGATAGACGTGTGTACTGGCAACAAGTAACATAATTGAAACAGGGAATAGACGGGAGGTTGAGTCTACAGTCCAAAGACCATTTTTTGCTTTATAATCTTGTAATACTGTGTTTATCTCTCTTTTAATTTGTATTTTTGTTTTTTGTCAAAAAAACCCCCACCATTCTGGGGTACTAAATATATGAACAAATTGTCTTTAAGGTTTTGTTCATCGGTCTAAAATACAATATTTCATAATAGTAATATTAAAAATTGCCAATTTGTAAGGGGGGGAAGCCCCACCATTTTTTACCTGTTCCCCACTCCCAGGTTTTCTCTTCTCTACATATAAACGGGGTCATATAAGGCATTGTCAATGGTACCCCAGTCTGGCTGTGTCTTGACAAACATCTGCTCCCTTTTTCAGGCTAGATTGGAATATGATGTTTGCTTTCTCTGCTGCTGTATCGGAAATTGGAATTATAAGCAATATGTAACTGGTAGGAACAGTTTTTGACCCCAAGTCAGGGTATATCCATTATCTCTAAAGGCTTGTCATGTTTTGCTTATATTCTGGTATTTTAACACTGAAGCAGAATATAGGGAATCGTTTTGTCACGGCCAAACTAAACTATTGCTAGATACGTAGCTGAATGGACTGTTCCACTTCTGGGGAGTCTAGTTTTGAACGCCCCTCCGTGTTAACTTGCGGCAAAAAGAAAGTTTAATATAGCAGGGAAACGCTTGTTGTTTTCTGTGCTTTCTTTTTATTATCAGGATTTTTAAAAAGTGATACAACCCACCTTACCATTCCGCCACTTCCTACAAGTACAACCAATGCCTTTGTCCAATGGGAACTTTAACCCTAAGGCTGGATTCAAGAATAGCTTTATGGAAAGTTGAGCCTGCTTTCAGCTTTAGCTAACTTGCTTTCTTGTACCTCAAACCTCAAGTCCTTTTTTAAAAAAAAAATAATATTTATGCTGTTGGTACAGAGCATCAAGTCATGAAGATTCCCCCCCCCCCTTTTAAATCTGCTGCCTGTATCCTTGAATGCACTTTGGCTTCTGTGATATGGAAGAATGGTATGCTTACCCTTGTAATTAAACCTGCTAATGTGCAATTCATTCAAGATCTGATTTCCAGGCAGAGCATAATTCAGTCAAAAAGCAAGTTCCTGGTCTTAATTTGCAAGATATATTAGCAGCGTGCAATTAGCATTTGCGAAATTTTCTTTTTTTCAGCAGTAGGCAGAAAATTCTTCACAGGATGGATTTATTGTGGCTCAGTATAGAGATGTGCCCTTTTCCCCCATATCAGTAAGTTTAGGTTCTACATAAAACTCGAATGCTGTGTTTGAAACTTGGAGTGTGTTGTCCAAGCTGCCTTTGAATTTACTAACTTGGTGCTAAATAGGAATTTCCTGGCCTAAGATATGAAATGTTGGTGTGGAGCACGAATGGCTGTGTACAGTTAACTTCTCTAAGAGTTGTCAGTACAGTTAGTCCTGTCTCTTAACACTCCATATGGAATGTTGTAATGATAGTACTTTTAGTAGTAGTCTTGTGTAATGAAGGAGAGGATAAAAACATTCAGAGCCCCTTCAGGTAATCCCTGATTACTCTGCATTCATGATTATTTGTGCTCATGATGCTGCTGAGGTGGTCATAATGTGATCTTGTTTTCAATACCGTTTGTGTCTGGAAAAGTTTCAGGGGTTGTAACAACTGCTTCAAAGGGACCCGGGTGGTGCTGTGGTCTAAACCACTGAGCCTCTAGGACTTGCTGATCAGAAGGTCGGCGGTTCAAATCCCCACGACAGGGTGAGCTCCCGTTGCTCGGTCCCTGCTCCTGCCAACCTAGCAGTTCGAAAGCACGCCAAAAAGTGGAAGTAGATAAATAGGTACTGCTCCGGCAGGAAGGTTTCTGTGCGCTGCTCTGGCTTCGGTGTTCCGTTGCACCAGATGACCTGGGAAAACTGACTGCAGACAAGCGCCTGCTCCCTCGGCCTGTAAAGCGAAATGAGCGCAGCAACCCCAGAGTCATCTGCGACTGGACATAACTGTCAGGGGTCTTTTACCAACTGCTTCACTTTTAACAACGGCCCTCAACGGCCTCTGTCCTGTATACCTGAAGGAGCGTCTCCACCCCCACCGTTCTGCCCGGACACTGAGGTCCAGTGCCGAGGGCCTTCTGGCGGTTCCCTCATTGCAAGAAGTGAGGTTACAGGGAACCAGGCAGAGGGCCTTCTCGGTAGTGGTGCCCGCCCTGTGGAACACCTTCCCTTCAGATGTGAAGGAAATAAGCAGCTATCCTATCTTTAAAAGACATCTGAGGGCAGCCCTGTTTAGGGAAGTTTTTAATAGTTAATGCTGTATTGTTTTCAACACTTGATTGGGAGCCACCCAGAGTGGCTGGGGAAACCCAGCCAGATGGGCGGGGTATAAATAATACATTATTATTATTATTATTATTATTATTATTATTATTATTATTACTACTACTACTACTACTACTACTACTACTACTACAGTCGGGGCATATCGTGTAACTTGATGCTGAAATCCCATAACTTTCCATACCACAATTGTTTGCAGAATTTTGGGACTGTTTTTGTTACGCCCCTGTGGCAGTTTTAGAGAACAAGCAATAAAATAAGATGTGGAAACAGTCCGGTATAAATTCACCACTAATGCACTATTATTTGTGTCGGCGATGTGGCTGGATCAGCGCTATACATTTAAAGCACTCCTACGACACTTCAACAGTCATGGCTCTGCCCTCCCCAAAGTAATCCTGGGAACTGTAGCTTAAGGGTGCTGAGAGTTGTTAGGAGACACCTCAGAGCTACAGGTCCCAGCATCCTTAAACTACAGTTCCCGTTGTTCTTTGGGGGAAGCCATGGCTGTTAAAATTATTACAAGTGCTTCAAATGTGTGCTGTGGATGTGATCCATGTTGTAGAATACACCTGGTGAGGAAAGCCCCCGCAACAGCCTGGAAGGCCCATTGTAGCCTCATGCTGTATGAACTAGGAGCTCTTCTCTCTGACTTCCCGTTCGGTTTCTTCCCCACATGTTGCTGGATTTGTACAGATGTGTACACCTGCACATTCCAAGTTGCTCTTCCTAGTTAAGAATGTAACAAGAGCCTGCTGGATCAGGCCAGAGGCCCATTTAGTCCAGCATCCTCTCCTCACAGTGACCAACCAGATGCCTATGGAAAGCCTGCAAGATGAACACAACAGCTGGCATTCAGGGACGCAATACCTCTTGACAGTGGATGCAGAATCTAGTCGTTGTGGTTAGTAGCTATTGAGTTTGCTTTTTGTTTGTAAAAGCATTGAATGTAGGGAAAGTATTATTATTGTTATTATTATTACTATTACTATTTAAAAATATTGTGTACCACCCTTCACCTGCAGATCCAGGGTGGTTCACAACATAAAGTTACAATATAAAAAACCCCAAATGCATAGTAAAAATAAGAGCAACAAACCAATAATCCCTCTCCCACAACACATTTAAAAGGGCATTGGATTTGGTCAATACAGCACATTGTTCCCTGTGACAAGGGAGCTCCATGTAGACATTTGTTTAAAATTATTTTGTTGGCTGTTCTTCATTGCCACAGGCAATCCCAGAGCTGGGTGCAGAACTTGAAGCGAAACGACAACACAGCCAGCAATACATAATCAACCCTTTTAAACCACCGGGAGGCTTTCTGTAGTACTAAAACAGCAAAGGCTCAGCATTAATGTTTAGCATCCAGCTGCACGCAGACCTGCTTTCAGCTGGCGTCCAAAATGCATGCAGATAAGTGCCAGATCTCTTTGCAATGAGGGAGTCCCTTAATTAGAGTGCCACCACCAAGAAGGCCCCGAAGTTCCATTTTTTTTTAATGGAATGCTTCACAAATTTGCACGTCATCCTTGTGCAGAGGCTATTATAATCTTCTCAGCTTTAGTATTATGTGCTGCTAAAGTGAGCATCCAAGCAGCCATTGTGCAGTAGGCTTAAGGCTGCAACTCTTGCTCTGGAGTAAGTCTGTGGGGCTTATTTCTGCAGAGACCTTTTTACAGAGGACGGGGGGTGTTGGTGTAAAATATTTTCCCATGTCTGCATTTCCTAAGCTTCCCACCCCACCTATGTAAGGCTTGGGTAGTCTTTTTTTATTCACCCTTGGGCTGTGTACACATTCCTGTTTACTCTGCGACCAGTGTGCTCCTGCTTCTGCTTTGACATTAGCCACAATCCATATCTGTTCTGTATCTATCTCATCGTCTCCTATGGAATACTGCATTTTGGTGCGTCCCTCCCCCACCAGCTTCGATCCAAATTGAGAGAAATAATTACCTTTGTTGTGATTTTACCTCTGCAATGTTTATACAACCCTAGCTGCTTTTACAATGGGTCCCATGGAACTGCCCCTCCCTTTTTATATTATTTCCTCGCTCAGAAGTATTCTTGCATATTTTTGCTAGATGCTCTTATGAGAGGCATGGGGACACAAGTGTTAACAGCTGTGAGACTTTCCAATCATATGCTGTCTTCTTTGAGAGGATAGAGAGCCAGTATTCTGCCTGGGCTCTGAATCCGTGGTGTCAATTTACTCCTAGAAAGAGGGAGGCTTGTCCTTCTCTGTGCTTATTGATCTGGTATAGAAAAGAAAAAGTTCCACCAGATTATTCCACAGAGAGGGTCTCTCTCCGGTGCTAATAGAACAGCTGAGTCACAAGTGATGATGCTTGGGCTATTGCCAGCTTGGGAGTGGCAGTTCTTGGACAGAGCAACAGAATTACAGTACAGGAAGATTTGCTTAATTCTTCTCCTTTGGCGATGCCATTCTGGAGTGAGCTGTGCTGGATTAAGACCACCTAAGGCGGCCCTCTTTCTCCTTCCGCCAGAGACTCTGTATTTGACCATTCCTTTGTGTTTCTCTTCAAGCTTATTTTGCAGATAGCACTCACAAAATCGTGTGCAGTTCAGTCTCTGACTCCTTGCTGAGTTCTTTGGTGTTGATTCTGAACCTTAAATGCATCAGTCTTCCTAGATACAGTGGTACCTTGGTTCTTAACACCTTGGTACTCAAACAGCTTGGAACCCAAACACTGCAAACCCAGAAGTATTCAGTTTGCGAACCCTTTTTGGAAGCTGAACGTGCTCCGTTTTGAGTGTTACACTTCTGATTTGAGTGCCACACGTCCGTTTTCAGTGTTACGCTTAGGTCTGTCTGTTTTTGCTATTTATTTTGTGTGTTTGTTTTTGTAACTGTGTAGAACCCAGTTCAGCTACTGATTGATTGATTGATTGATTGTGTGACTGCAGTACATTGTTTATTGGTTTCATTTTATGGATCAGTGGTCTTGTTAGATAGTAAAATTCACGTTAAACTGCTGTTTTAGGGGTTGTTTTTTAAAGTTTGGAACGGATTCATCCATTTTGCATTACTTTCTATGGGAAAGTGCACCTTGGTTTTGGAACGGACTTTCGGAACGGATTAAGTTTGAGAACCAAGGTACCACTTCATGAATATCAACTTTCCTAGGCCACTGTCTAGGGGACAGAAGTATTAAAAATTGTCATTGTGTTGTGCTGTATGTGGCAAGCATATGAACGTACCAAGACACAGCCATCTCAGCAAATTGTATCTTCCTTTATCAGTTGTTTGGGTCCCATTGTAGTTAGTTGTCACTAGCTTGTGTGGTATACTCTTGAGAGTGCTGTCTGCTTCACATAGTTTTGTTCTCAGGCTGGCAATAAGAGGCAGAACGTTGTCTCACTAAGACTGAGCTGTCAGGTCTTTGCCATTAAATCATTACATTAAGCTGCGCCACTGGCTCAAGCCAGTTTCCTTGCTTCCATTCCATTTGGCCATGTTTGTTGCTAAATGATAAAAGGATCCAGTTGAGAAAGTCTTAACATGTCTTTGGGAGAAGCTTTTAATTCAGTCCTGTACTTTGGGTTCCATGCAAATTGTGTATTCCCTCTCCTATTTACTTGAATGGAGAAACATGTTCCTTCTCTGTCCTTACGTCTGCCCCATGGTGAATATTTGCTAATTGGCTCTCATATATGGAAGTTTCACAGGAGTCCCCAGGTGCTTTAAAATACACTGCTATTTATTTTTAAACAGTTGCATGTCACCTTTCAGTCCAGTAAGCTCTCAAGTCTGCTTGCATCATTTTTAAACAATTCTAAAGCAATGGTTTTTAAAACCTGCATATATTAAAACCCAATTTAAAAAAACTGTTTCTTAAATTTTTTTTATATATTTAAAACAACAATAATGCATATATAAAACCAATTCAGATGCAATGCAGATACCAACTGGGAATAGGAAATAAAAGTTAGAAATAAATAAGCATACTTTCTTCTGAATTAGGGGAAATAAAACAATGGATCTCTCCCACTAGGGAAAAAGAATAAGAAATAATTTATTTGGAGCAATGCTGTGTAATCTACTTATAAATAACCTGGAGTTAGGTGAACCCTGATGCAATTTGCCAACTTGACTACTACGGCCTATTCAATATAGTGAAACTACAGACTGAAGAGCTCCAGAAGGACCTCTCCAACCTGGGCAAGTAGGCAGTGGAATTGCAGAACTGGTGTGAGCACATGCAAAACCAAAAATATATACCGTAATTGCCTGAATATAAGCCACACTCTCCCCCCCCCCAAATCCAATTGTGAAAAGTCAAGTGCGGCTTATATTTGTGACCTTATGCCATTGGCAAAGTGGTGCAGCTCCCCCCTCCCCCCCCGAAGCAGTGTGGGGCAATGGGGGGGTTACTGGCAAAGCAACACGGCTCCCCCTCCCCCAGAGCAGCCTGGGAGTGTGGGGCAATGACGCCCGTCTCGTCCGCGGCTCCCAAGCCTCCCCCAGTCCACTGAATTTTAAAGGTGCGGCTTATTTGCAGGTACGGCTTATATTCGGGCCCATATGGTACATGCTGATGGGGTTCTGATTTTGAAGTAGTTACTCAGAAAAGGGAACTTGAATTTTGTGGAGAGCAAAAGGAAAAGTTTGCCTCAATGTACTGTTGCTGTGAAAAGGGCAAATCCAGTGTTAAGGAATTAGTAGGAAAAATATGAACAAAACTATAAGCTTATCAGTGCTATCCCGCATCCTTGGGTGCAGCTACATTGAAAATATTGTGCAAAAGTTCTAACAGCACTATCTCAAAGGAGATAGAACTTGAAAACATATAGAAAATGGCTGCTGAAAAGTTATCAAGGGATTGGTACACCTTAACACTGAGATGCATTTGGGACTTGTTAGACTAGGAAAATAAATAACTGAAGAAAGGGCATGATAGAGGCTTTCAAAATTATTAGCTGCAAGGGGAATAAAGGAGGTAATTTCTTGGTCAGCTGAGGAATGGAGCCTTGCAGGATATGTCGTTAACTCATCTTCTAGAAGGCAGGGTTAAAACAAGGTGTTTACTGTGAACATCAGGAAAGGAAAGGAATCTTCCTACCCGTTCCCAGTCTGCACTGCTTCCAATAGAAGAGCTGGGTTAATGGTTCCTGGTCCTTTTGGGGCATGTTGGAGGATGTTGAGGCAGGAATTGTTAGTTAGTATTATTTTGTAATTTATTGGTTGTTTTCTCTTTTTTTAAAACCCTCAAAGCAGATAAGCTAAAAAGATAGAACAATTTAAAAAAATTAACAACAATTTAAAATTTTGAAAAAAACTAAAATCAGCAATAAACTAAAATACACACCTCTTATTCAGTGATTGGACAACTGGGCAGTGAGTGTGTGTGTGTGTGTATTTAAAGAGCAATTGCCACCAATACCAAAAGAAGATGCAAAGAAGGGTCTCTAGGAGAACAGTGCTCTTAGCTAGGGCTGGGCAATGTTCTATCCCAAACTGGTTTGAAGTCCACATGCGGGAATAGACACTTTGCTGCTTCTCCCTTCCCACCTTATTTTTTCCTTCCTTCTTATTTCAGATCTTGTGATATATCAGTATATTGCAATGTTTACCTGGTGATATATCACAGTGTTCAGTTCAGTTCGATTTACTGTGTTTTGCAAGCAGCCATTAAACAAATAAAAAGAAGAATACTGCTAATAGCGGTTTACATTTCTACTCCCCAACCATTACAGGGTAAATCATTTCCCATTCCCCCTTTTCAGTTTTATGACGTGAATTTGTAAAGCCTTGGTAAGCAGTTTGGATGTTCTAAAGGTTATATACCTCTCTACGTCAGACAACAACAAAAAAGGGCTTTGCAAGAGACGTCCTTCCCTTCTGCGATCTTAACAATGGGTGGATATAATTTGTTTCTAAGGTCATTATAAAAAGCTCATTCAAGGAGTACATGAGTTATGACACAGAATTGCAGCTGCAAACTCTGTCCTCCTTAGGAACTTCTTTGTGTCGGCCCATCCAATCTGCTAACGGAAGGTCATTTAGTCTTGCCTGTGTGAAAGCTGTGCTCATTTCAACATTTGGCAAATCTACCAGATATCTTGGCAGGGGTGGATAACAATAGAATTTTAAAAAGCATACAATTTGTTTCACAGTGTTGAAAACCAGATATTGCCCATCCCTAGTTGGTAGGAAACATGCCACTCCAGCTTTCTGCAAGGGCAATAGAGCATACAAATCCACACAACTAGTTGGGAGTCGAGAGTCGTCTTCAAGGATCTTCTGGTCTTTGTGGATCTGTTGAAGCAGGGATATGTCCTGACTTGGACAGCAAAAACACATATCAAACGCCAGGAGACATTTGCTCTGTGAGTGCTACAGGAGGAGGCCTCTCTGCTGCAGCTGTGGGTGGAAGTGTACCTCCTGTCTGTCTCAAGAGGGAGTTCATGATGTCCACATAGACTGGCCGGAGTCAGGAAGTGATTGTACAAGTGGTGTAACCTCTCAATGAATATAGCCATCCAGGCTTCCATAGCAGAACAGAAATTGACCCTGTGTGCAACCTCTCACAACCAGAATATTATACTCGGTATCTCTAGATTCTGGCTGTGTGACAGCGTTCCTGCCCCTTCTGTCCAAGGTGCTTGGAAGCTCCTTTTGACATTCTGGCTGGCCAATTTTTGGAAACAACTTGCAGAATTAAGAGGGCCTTGGTTTCACCACCACCACCACAAAAACCTTGTTGTTATAATATTGAAATGCTTTTTTCAGATAGGAGGCCCCCTTGCTTTAGAACCCTTGTATCTAGAAATTGGCAGGATTGCAGGCCCACCATGAAGCCTGGAACATCGAGCTCTGAAGCTTCCGAGGCAGAATATTGCTGTTGCTGTAGAGTTCTGAGAATCTGCTTTGTGTGTGGGTGGTGTTAGTATCTGGTCCTCTGTAGTTAAAGAAGCATTCAGTTGGTGTTTGCTTAATGCTTAAACCAAAGATGGTGTGAGTAAGCTTCCACCTGAGATGTGAGGCAGGTAGATACCCAAAAGGAGGCACCAGTTATGGAATGCTTTCTCCGGAAAAGTTTGCCTTGCCACTGACACCCATTGCCTGATTTCAAGTAAAAGGACCTTTGAACAATGCCATCCCCAATCTTTTCCAATGTAATTTTAATCCTGCTTACTGTTCTTAGCTACTTCATGACTTTGTGGCTTACAGCTTATATGGATTTTACACTTCTTTTTTGTAAGCGACCCTAGAATATAGTTGATGGGCAGTATAAAAGTAATTACAACAAATAGGAGCATCGTACTGCTTCTTGTCTCCTAGACAGTGTCTCTGTCGTCACATTCTGTTAAAATTGAATAGCACCTTACCTGAATCTGTTCTAAAAATGGGACAAATTAAATTCAGGCAGGGTTTTGTTGGCTATGAAGCCAACATTGGTCAGGAGACGCCAGTTAATTTTCATAGGAGCAATAAGCATCCTGAACAAGATGGTTCTCTGAGATAGCATCAGCTTCCCTCCAAACCACCTTCGCATTATAGGAAACCACACCATCAGATTGCTTGGACAAGGATATCCAGCACTGGTATGATGGAGAAGAAGGCATTAGAATATGAAGCTCTTTACCGTTTGGGTTTCTTATGTTCAGACAAGCTGTTCAGCAGGGCAGGGAGCCTAACACAGAGGTAAAACATGTTGCATTAGCATCCATATAATAAATACTCATTTGATACCCAGTTGCATGGTATCTGTCCCTTAAGACTCATCAAAGCAAGAACCACAGGCACCAGTGCACAGCTTATCGTTGCAGGTCTCTCTCCTATCAGGTTTGCCTTAAGTTACTGTAAAAGCCAGAAATCACCTGGTTGAGCTCAATTCTTGTTGAGGTTTCCATGTTAAGGAAATCCACGTTTGATACCCATACTTCAAGATTGGAACCCATAATAAATCATGCAAATAGAATGCTAGCAGGTTGACTTTACCTGTTATACGTTCTGCAGTGAGGCTACTCATGAGTTGTGTAAGCAGCCCCCCAGCCAGCATAGTCTTCCATCTGTTGCGAGTGAGAAACAGCTGCCAGCACAATAATCCAGTGCTGCCTTTGCAGTGTTAAGCTGGACATAAAGATGATAGATAGCATGGATAAAAATGTATTTACAGAAGACCGTGTAGGGACTTTGTTTACACAGGGACAGATAAGACATCTGAACTCGACAAGAATGTGAACTAATTAATTAGGAGACCCCAAGACTCTTCTATTTTAGGCTATTTATAGTTAATACATGTTGGCATTTTCCCATTTGTGTCTTAAGTTTCCTAAAACTTGAGTGCTAATAGATGAGCATCCTTGCTAAGGTGATTTACCTGGGGTGAAGGACTAAGGAGTGTACTCATAAAGGGCTCAGAGCTCCACTTGCTGAATATTACAACAACAAAGGATTCTGCATGTGTTCAAGTGCATACTTGAAATCATGAGGGCCGGCAACTTTTCTTTTTAAAAAGGTAGGGTACAATTCTCCTATCTCCGCGAACGTGCCCAGGTGCCTACTTACCAGCTTAGCATAGCAGAGGTTCTTTGCTTACTCTTTACTGCAAGTAAAGCCTCTCTAGCTATTCTACTTGAAAATACAAACATAGAAGCCCAGTCAAGATGTAGGCAAGGAAAATGCCAACATCGTGGCAGAGCTCTTGCTTCTGCTTCTCAAAGCAACACAATCTGTGTCTGGTGATTCGCCCATTTGCTTGTGTGTCCATTGGTGTGTTGGAGAGGACTGGGCGAGGTTTATCTGCGAGGGGAGCACACAACAAGCAGAGCCACTGTCATGGATAATGCCCTTTGTGTAAACTGCTTTGAGCTGAAAGCATTATTGATGACAGTGGCTCTGCTTACAGGCCCTAGTGTAAGCAGAACACATGGTTTAATGTAGTCTGTGTGCACAGTGAGATGAAAAAAACGAGGCAGCCTTGACAATTAGATTTGGGAGGTCCCATATCACTGAAGTATTTGAGATTGTACATAACTTGCACATTGCCTCGGCTTGCAGTTTTGTCTGGCATGTTGTGCTTCTCGAGAGCAAAACATGTTCATGGGACCAGTGGATCCACCTCCTGATGTCCCTGCCCGAGATGTTCATGTGGCCATGAGGCATCTCATAAATGGTCTGCACCATTCCCCTTGTGTGCAAAGCCACAGATGGCAGGGTCCTGCCTGCAGTAGTTGTGGAAAGCAAATGAAAGCTTGGCTAGGTCACCATATATTTTCACTCAGAAGTGTTGGTGCCAGTGTACTTGGTATAGGTGGGCATCTGCATAGGAGCACTTAGCACAGATCTTTGTGGGCAATCCTTTTGTTCCCTGACACAGCAGTGGATGGTGATTTATAATCCTCAAGGAGGTCTTTTCCCCAGATTGATTTTTTCTTTTATTTTTGAGAGCAAACAAGTACCATCTGATTGAAGGGGAGCAGAGGGTTCCAGGGCTGAAAAGTACATAAAGCATCACTTTCTCTTTTGCAGTTCTTAGTGTGTTTAGCAATCCCCTGGGGAAGCCCCCTGTGAATTTCCTGACAATGGATCCCATTGGCTCTGAGCTGACTGATAGCCTTCCGAACCCTTTGAGGGGTTCCCGCCTGGACAGCGCCCGTTCGTTCCTGTATTCACGCTCCAGCAGCCCCTCAGACTCTGACACCAGTGGATTCAGCTCTGGTTCTGACCATCTCTCAGACTTTCTTGTAAGTTGCTGGGGAGGTTGTATCCTTGCGGTGGGGAGGTTGCGGCAGGGCAGGCGGGTACTCTGAAATTCTAAATTGATTTGATGGCACTTCGGAGAACATGGTCTAGCTGTGGACTCCCCATCCAGTCGCTAGGAAATGGGAGAATACGCAAGCAGCTGCAGGTGGATTTAAGCTATTCTGCTTTCCCAAACTATAGCTTTTTACAAGCATCAGAGTCCTGCTTCAGATTGTATTCTTGGAGAAATAACCTGTGACTGCAAAACTGCTGGACCCTGATCTGCTCACAATTTAAATAAGCGCTGCACATTCCGCTGGGTCTACTGATCATTGATCTGTTGGTTTTGTGCAAGATACACCACAACACTTGGTTTCCTGCTCATTACAAAGTCGGAAGGGATATTTTTTTCTGCACTAAATTCGTTGGTTAGGGCAAAATAGCTTTAAGAAGGAATAGAGGATCTGAAAATTGGGCGGGGGGCAGGATGTACGGTTGTACCTTGGAAGTCAAACAGAATCTGTTCCAGAAGTCCATTCGACTTCCCAAAAAACCAAAGCGTGGCTTCTGAATGGCTTCAGGAAGCTCCTGCAGCCAATCGGAAGCCACATTGGACGTTTGGCTTCCCAAAAAACTCTTTGAAAAACTCACTTCCAGGTTTTGATAGTTTGGGAGCCAATTTGTTCAGCAACTAAGGCGTTTGACAACCAAGGTACGACTGTATTCTGTAACTGCTGCAAAATAAACAGGTTGTGAAATGCAGCGCATCTTTGGATGGACTTCTGGTGATAGAACTCATCAAATCGCTTTTCATTAGGGAGCAGAGTAAAGACGAGGAAAGACATCATTTAGCGGGTTAGTAGGAGTACAGAGACTGAGCTGGATACAGAAGATTATCCCTCCTGTTGACTTGCTGTTAAGCTTACCCTCCTCTTTACACACAGACTTCTGAGCTGTTGGTTGTCACTGCCTTCATCTGAAGCCTTTCCTGAAGCTAGAAACTTAACTTTAACTGTGCAGAGAGTTGTAGAATTCTGTGCTGAAGACTTTCTGGCCCCCTTATTGATTGTATGTAGTTGATAAAAGTATTTATAAGCCACCCTCTCACACAACATCAGGGCACTTTACAGCCACACAGAAACCGTCAAAAGTAACACAAGAGAATCATCAAAATGACCACTTATGCAAGAAAATTTTAAATAACCACAGCTCTGTCTGACATAAAGAAGTCTCCAAGAGATGCATGGAAGTCCAAAGCAAGGATTGCCTCCCTAATCTCAGTGATCAGTCTGGGAGATAAGGGCTCAGAGGGCAGCCCTTAAGGTGTCCTGGACCCAAGTTGTCCAGGGCTTTGTAAAACAGGTATACTAGCCTAATACCAAGCACTGCCACTTTTGCCATAGGTCTGAGAAGTAACATGGCAATAAGCTGTCAGTGTTAACATGAACGTTGTTTGCTTCATGTGCAGGGCCTTAGCCAGCCATATATGTAGCTCTGGAAGCTTGCATTTAATGAGCCTATTCTTGTTGCGTGTAGATACAAGCTGCATATAATTTAATGAATGTGGCAGCTGCCAAAATACAGTTAATTATGCCTGCCATGGTAACGTAGATTTGGAATTCTTGCCCATTATTATTATTTATGATTAGCAGCATTTGCTTGTCACTTTATACAAAGAAGTCTTAGAGTGACTTCACTTAACAAGATAAAATACAAGCGTGCAATGTCAGCTAAAAGCCATATTTTCTAAAATCACATGATATTCATTTTGGCTCTGAAAGAAAGAATAGATGCATAGCAGTTTGGGTAAGGATGGGGAGAAAAAGCTTGGAAGGAAATAAATGTTGCAACCTTGCTTCTGGGTTTTTAAGTATCTTTTTTACTGTGCTTTGCACAGAAACTTCCAACACGACTAGAAGCATGCCGTAGACAAAAGCAGAAATTTTCTAGCATTCAACCCATTAGATTGCCTTAAATCGCACATTTGGCTCATCCATTAGGGTCATTTAGTACTTTCCTTGTGGATAATCTTCTGGTAATTTAATACTTTACCTTGAAGATTCAAACAGACTCCCCCACCTGCCTTTCGAGACATTCCTTACACTTTAATTATATTAAGCTGAGAAAATATATGAGGAGTCCATGATGTTCTATCACCTTTGGTACATGGTAAAGCCTGAAAAAAGGGATGCGGGTAGCGCTGTGGGTTAAACCACAGAGCCTAGGATTTGCCGATCAGAAGGTCGGCAGTTCGAATCCCTGCGACGGGGTGAGCTCCCGTTGCTCAGTCCCAGTTCCTGCCAACCTAGCAGTTTGAAAGCACGTCAAAGTGCAAGTAGATAAATAGGTACCGCTCCAGCGGGAAGGTAAACGGCGTTTCCGTGCGCTGCTCTGGTTCGCCAGAAGCAGCTTAGTCATGCTGGCCACATGGCCCGGAAGCTGTACACTGGCTCCCTCGGCCAATAAAGCGAGATGAGCGCTGCAACCCCAGAGTCGGTCACAACTGGACCTAATGGTCGGGGGTACCTTTACCTTTACCCTTTTAAAGCCTGAAAAAGATACTGTGTCCTTTCATAGTTTGAAATGGTTCCACCACCACCACCCCTTGCTTTTGTTAAGTATCCTGAATTCATAATTGTAGCTTTCCTACCATTGGCTAAGGTGGGATCATAGAGAGAGATGAGAGATCTTAGGATGCTTTAGATTAACCGCTGCATTGAAATTATACAAACTTGGCTCCTTCAAACTGTGTTTCTTAACATGTTTCTCTTGCAGTCGAATCTCCGGATCTCCCCACCGATGTCATTCCTGCCTCTTGGTGGCATTCCCAGGGATTCCTTAAGTGGAGCAGGATCCCACCTGGATCAAGATCAAGCTACTCTTGCTTCAGTCACTTCCACCCCAACCAGCATCCCCAAGCAGTGGTCTGGAGCATCTACCTGGCCTTCCTGGGGCATCCAAGACTCCGTGGACGACCCATTCAGTATCGAAAGGGAAGCCAGGCTTCACAAGCAGGCAGCGGGTGAGTCAGAGCCTGGCCTTGCATGGGGAGATTGGCACGGGGAAGAGTTGGGTGCAAGATGAATGCTGAGCTCTTAGACGAAGCTTCTCTCTCTTTTGGTTCTTGTCTTCAGCTGTGAACGAGGCAACCTGCACATGGAGTGGGCAGCTTCCGCCCCGAAACTACAAGAATCCAATCTACTCCTGCAAGGTGTTCTTAGGAGGAGTTCCCTGGGATATCACAGAAGGCAAGTAATTGCTAAGGCAGGTTGTGGAGTGAAGGGTCTGGCCTCCTCTAGCTCTTTTCCCCACCCCACTTCATTAAGGTGCGGTTATAACTGTTGAATTAACTGAATTAACAACAGTTAACAGTTGTTAATTCAGTTGTTGTTGTTAATTCAATTTATATACTGCCCTCTATCAGAAGATTTCAGGGTGGTGTACAACATTAAAAACACTGCAGAACATCAATGATAAAAAATATTGAAAAACGTAACGACAGATAGACAAATACAGTGGTACCTCTGGATGCGAACGGGATCCGTTCCGGAGCCCCGTTTGCATCCAGAAGGGAACGCAACCCACGTCTGCGCGGGTCATGATTCGCCGCTTCTGTGCATGCGCGTGACGCCATTTTGACCGTTTGTGCGAACGGCGAAACCCGGAAGTAACGCACTCTGTTACTTCTGGGTCATCGCAGCGCGCAACCCAAAAATACTTATCCCGAAGCTACTTCAACCCGAGGTATGACTGTAGTAAAATAATAATTATAATAACATAATAATTACACTTCCCCACGCTTTCACAGACCATAGGTTATTTAATAGCCACAGGACTCGAAAAAGAGGGATTTTTTGCCTAGTATCTAAAGACATGCACTGATGACACCAGGCAAGCCTTTCTGAGGAGAGCATTCCACAATCCTTGAGCAACCACAGAAAAGGCCCATTGTCTTGTTTCCACCCTCCGAACCTTTCTGGAATGGGGGGGGGGACGCAGAAGGGTCTCGGACGACAAGCACATGCGTTTAGTTCATGTTGCTGAACTAAAACTTGCATCCGCAGCGGCCATCATAGCCAATGGTCAGGGATGATGGGAGTTGCAGATAGCAAAGTCTGGAGAGAGACGGGTTTCCCATTCCTGGTCTGAAGGTGGTTGTTAATGTTTCAGAGCAAGATTAAGGGGTTTCCACAGTCTGTCCTCAGAACAGCTCATCCTGACTTGATCTACCTCTTATTCGAGGGCGCCAGGGTATGTGACTCCCCCAGGTTGTGTTGGAAACTCAACAGTTGACCCCAGCCAGCGTGAGCACTGGCCAGGGATGAAGGGATTTTTAGTGCATCAACATCAGGCTCCCCATACAGAATCTACAGCCTCAAGGGATGTGGCCTATGCAGCTCAACTGCTCTTGGAGCTAGTTGATTGACAATGCTAGCTAGCACAGCTGCCTCTGTTATCAATTGTTTGCTCAGCCTAGCTATTCTTAAAGTTAGTGTGCTTTCAGTATAAAGTCTTGTGTTGCTTATCTGAAAACCTGGAGATAGCTCAGTGGTGCAAGAGAGCCCCATGTTGGGCAAAAGATTCCTGCTGCAGGGTATTGGACTAGGTGACCTCAGTGTCCCTTCCAACTATACAATTCTATGATTATTTAATTTAGAAGCTACTTTGGGAGGGGGCAAAGCTTACCCACCCACCCCCGCTCAGGAGCATACAAAAAAATGCCAAAGATGATGCAACACTTATAAACGTCAGCATGAAAATTGCTGCAAAGCAGAACAAAGCACAGAAAACACACACACACACACACACACACACACACACATATCCCAAAAAGCACCATGTGTTTTTGGAACCACATGAATTCCAGAAGCAGTTCACCAATTATAGGAGAGACCCCATAGCTCAGTACTAAGCCTCTTCGCTTTGCACACAGCAGGTCCCACACTCAATCCCTGGCATTGCTATCTACCATTATTTGGCACAGAAAAGACTTTTGTGAGAGAGCTAGTGCCAGTTAAAGTAGGCCATACGAGCCAGCTTCATGCATTGAAGTATATTCTTATATTCGTCTTCCTTGGTCTGTGGCCTAGAACAGAGGCATAGTGTGCTGTTTATGCTCTGAGCATGAGATGGTGAATTGTGGTGAATAGAACATTGGACTTGGCTTGGTGACAGCCAGATTTAAGCCTCTGCTGGACAAGAAGCTTGCTGGGCAAACTCAGACCAGTCAGTCACAGATAATATCAAGAAAAATCCCCTCTCTGTGGCTTCCCCAGGCTGCTTTATAAGGGAAGTCAGGATAAAGATAGGTTCACGTGGAGTGTGTGGGCTCTGCAAATAATTAAGACACTAACGGTGGAGTCCCCCACATAATTCCTATTATGTGTTTCACAGAATGCCACTTAAAATATCAGAGCTGCTGTTCTGAATTGCACAAAACCAGGAATGATTCAAGTGTCATTACATGAGAAGGCAGAAAACGCATATCGGGAGTAGTGAATAGAATTTGGGTTGGATATGGAGCACAGAAGTGCAAATCACAGTTTGCCAAAATCCATTGAGTGGTCAAACGACTGACCTGACCAACTCGTACATTACTAGTGCAATGGAGTTTTTCAGCTTTCACATTCCAAAAATGAGGGGTGCTAAAAAGTTGTAACACAGCTTGGGATTTCAAAAGAGATTTTGGTTAAATTGATATAATTTAGTTTTGCTTGGCAAGTTAAATGTGTATAAAATAGCATAGAAATCAAGTATTTGCGGTTATGTTGTATATCATCATCATTAGTTGTTATTTGGCATTAACTGACATTTTCAGAAGGTAAAAAATTAAGTTCCACCCCCTAAAGTGACACTCCTACCAGTGGTGCAAGTTGATAATTGTCCTCCGTTGAGGTTCTGTACTGGCCATGAAACTTTCCCCTGTGCTTGTCCCCCCCCCCCCATGTGTCTGTTAAAGGTAAAGGTACTCCTGACCATTATGTCCAGTTGTGGACAACTCTGGGGTTGCGATGCTCATCTCGCTTTACTGGCTGAGGGAGCCGACGTACAGCTTCCGGGTCATGTGGCCAGCATGACTAAGCCGCTTCTGGCGAACCAGAGTAGTGCACGGAAACACCGTTTACCTTCCTGCTGGAGCGGTACCTATTTATCTGGAGTGGAAGCTTGGGTTGTGGGCGTAATATGACGGAGGCACATCCGCAACCCGCAGCGTTCATAACCTGCAGCGCTGCATCTGCACATGTGCATGATGTGATTTGGCGCTTCTGCACAAAGCACAATTTAGCACATGTGCACACATGCGAGCGGCAAAACCCGGAAGTAACCCTTTCCGGTCCTTCCAGGTTTTCCGAGGTCCGCAACCTGAAAACACATAACCTGAGGCATTTGTAACCCAAAGTACCACTGTACTTGCACTTTGACGTGCTTTCGAACTGCTAGGTTGGCAGGAGCAGGGACTGAGCAACGGGAGCTCACCCTGTTGCGGGGATTTGAACCGCCGACCTCCTGATTGGCAAGCCCTAGTCTCGGGTTTAGACCACAGCACCACCCGCATCTGTTAGCCAACCATTATTGATGCAATGTTTGATGGAGCCATGGGGAAGTTTTATTTAATTACATTGCTGTATGTTTGTATTTTACTGGGTTTTAAAAAAAATGCACAAAGCATAACTCCATGCACAGGAGTTGGGGTTTTCTCTCTCTCTTACCCCTCTAAACTAAATCTCTCATTTGTGCAGCGGGTCTGATCAGCACTTTCCGTGTGTTTGGCTCGCTGAGAGTGGAGTGGCCTGGTAAGGATAGCAAGCACCCCCGCTACCCTCCCAAAGGTAATATGCCTAAAGGTAATACAGACATGGTAGGAACCTTTTTATCCATGCTACGTATAGAGAGCACTGAGGGCTGCTGGGCTGGCATGGCTGCATGGTGGTGACTGGACAGGTAGAGCACCATAGATTACAGGCCTCACTCGGGCGCACAGGTTCTTTCCGTTAATGTAATCTGCCAGCTCTTTCGGGGTGCGGGGCTGCACACAGCGGTGTTCACACGGTGGCAGTCAAACAGGGAAAAGAACAGAGCTTTGTGTTTATTTGTGCTGAGGAAGCCGTAGCTGTCGTCGCCATTCTCCCCAGTCAGTTGTATTAAGGCTTGAATTTCTGCTGAGCGAAGCAGAAAACCTTGCTTTGCCATTAAGGCATTTGGGGAAGTGACTTGTCTTCTGTTGTTCAAGATGCATCAGCCCTAATGTTCTGTCTTGAGAAACCTGGAGTACTTCCATGCTAGGTTTCCACCCCCCCTTCCCCCTCTCTCCAGTTTTGGCACCGTTCCTCACTCATTGGGAGGTTCAAATGCATTCTCTTTGGTTCCTTCCAGATGTTGCGGGCTACAACTCTCATCAGCTTAGCCAGGATGACCCATAGGGATGCCCAGTAATTAGGGATGACGTCTAGGACATCTAGCAGGTCCCAAGAGGCGTGATGGTGGCTGTACTTAGAAGGAAGTGGGTGCTGTTAGGGCAGAGGGAGCCCCCTTTACTTTAGACAGAGCTATGGCTGCTACCACTCAGTTCATGCACACCAGTGTATCCCATACACCTCTGTTGATTTAAGTACACAATTACATGCTGACTCTCTCCAGTGCTAGTGTGTACACACTCCTTTTCGCCGGGGGCGGGGAATCTCCTGCTTGAATAGCAAAGCCTCTTTTCTGGGAAAAGTACATTGATAAGTATATTCTGTTCTCTCTCCCCAACTGCCTGCCATGGGAAGTCGGACATACCAGTGGTTCCCCCAGCATAGCCATCCCACCCTGGCTATCCCACCCACAGGGACTGTATTCTGCTGTTAGCTCAGAACAGGGTCTAGAAATAGCACTGTGTTAGCAAAACGAAAAAGCTCACTTCTTATGGTTTGCAAGCACCCTGGATTGCTTGGCACTGCAGTCTTTGTGCACCATTTGAGTACTTAATGGGGAGAAAATTGTGTCTCTGGCAAATGCGACGGTCTGGAGTAGAGGATTTCAATCTCTGTTGTGCCTAAGAATTGCTCAGTTGACCCAACTCTTCCATCTTCCATTAATGGAAGCGGTGAAAAGGAATGAGATTCTGTACATTGCAAGAAGATAGCCTAATATCATTATTTCCCTCCATCTCTATGCAGTGTTGGAAATAACCTGCTATGTATTTGTGAAAGTGGTATATAGACAAAAGGTTGCCATTCTCTGATCCTGCACTTTCCAAAGCATTGAGAAGAGGGCTCATGAGCCACTGATAGATGTAAATGGAGCCTCGATGTTCAGAGGCAGCCTGCCTGATGAACCAGCAGGCAGGCGGGAGAGTGGCATTGCTCTTGAGCACCCCCAAAACATCAAACTGGTCGCTGTTGAACTAAGTCGGGTCATTGAGTACAACTGGGCAATTCTTAACACAAACTGCACTGCAAAAATACTCCCTAGGGAAGAAGGGAACGTGCTTGTACCCAGCGTTCTAAGTAAATTTCTTGTCTTCCACCCAAGGCTATGCATATCTGGTGTTTGAATCAGAGAAATCTGTGCGTGCTCTGCTCCAGAACTGCTCCCGAGATGTGCTGAGTCCCAGTGGCCTGAGCGAGTACTATTTCAAGATGTCCAGCCGCAGGATGCGCTGCAAAGAGGTGAGAGGATGTGCCGCTGTGCAGTCCAAACAAAGCACCCAGGTGGGTGGCTATAACCTCGTATTGCTTTATTTAGGAGCCATGTATTGCCTTTGAAGCTCTGGCAGCGGCCTCTCGTTCTCCAGGGTGACTTCTGCATAGGCAGCTACCCTCAGTGATGGGTGGAATTGCTCCCCGTTTGCACAAAGGCTGATTGTGCCATATGTTGCATAGTTGTTGACTCGAAACACATGAAGCTTTTAGCTAGACAGGAAGAGAGATAGGGATAGAGAGTGGCGCATTTGGAAAAGTGCTGGTTCTGAAGGTCTCTAAGCACATGGTTTGTGTTGCCAGTGGATCAGAGGATGGGTAATGTGTTGTGGAGTGTGGAAGAGGTTGCTTGTGACTCTGCGTTGACAGAATTGGCAGCAAGGCTCCCCATTGATCTTCTCCAGTAAGAGGTCTTTGTTGCTGAAGGATGGCTGCAGTAAAACCATGAAGAATGCATCCCGTTGGCTTCTGCTTTCCTGCCCTGTGACATTGCCAGTGGTGTGTGTGTGTATTCAGCATGTATTGTATAGTATCATCTTGAAGATAGCTTCTTTAAATATTGTTTCTGGTGCCTGTGGTTGCAGAGAGATGGCTGGATATGTTCTGGCAACCAGCCACAAAAGATATAAATATTTTTTATTTAGAAGACATCTGAAGGCAGCCCTATATAGGGAAGTTTTTTTCAACGTTTGATGTCTCACTGTGTTTTATATTTTGTTGGAAGCCGCCCAGAGTGGCTGGGGTAGCCCAGTCAGATGAGCGGGTTGCAAATAATAAAATTATTATCTACTGCAAACAAACCAGCAGGATGCTCAGTCACCCTTCTGTGTTTTATTTGCGTGTCCCAAATTAAGGGCGAGGTTGTGTTCTGCTAAGCAAACCATCCCTAAGATACTAGCACCACACATCTATAACAAGTTACCTCGTGTCCCTAGTTGAATTCAAGTGGGATGCACAATTTAGATGGTGTGACCCTTGTGAGATTGGTTTGGGCAGTGCACAAAGGGTTAGGGCTACGATTACATCTTGTGTTGCTGCTTCAGTCACATATCTTGGCTCTACTATACTCTGGGCAAGTGTTGCATAAATGTACTGCTTGCAAAGTATTGTTTCCATGGTGCAAGCATATGTTATCACTGGGTCATGCCAACCCTGCTGTTCACAGGGAATGCGTAATAAATGCAGTCTGTAAGTCAGAATATGCTTTTAACTGCATAGAGGAACTGAACAGAAAGGAGACGGCAGCCCCCTTGTTAACAGGACACAATACAGTGGTGCCCCGCAAGACGAATGCCTCGCAAGACGGAAAACCCGCTAGACGAAAGGGTTTTCCGTTTTGGAGGTGCTTCACAAAACGAATTTCCTATGGGCTTGCTTCGCAAGACGAAAATGTCTTGCGAGTTCCTGCGGTCCCCCCCCCCTTTTTCTAAGCCGCTAAGCCGCTTATCAGCTGATCCGCCAAGCCGCTTATCAGCTGATCCGCTAAGCCGCTTATCAGCTGATCCGCTAAGCCCCTAAGCCTAATAGCGCTAAGCCGCTAATGGGCTTGCTTCGCAAGACGAAAAAACCGCAAGACGAAGAGACTCGCGGAACGGATTCTTTTCGTCTTGCGAGGCACCACTGTATTTGGTTGAAATAGAGTAGTGAACCAGAGTGTACCAGAATTGGAATAAAAGAACTATTCTTTAGCCATCTCCTGGCTTCCATAGAATCATCGAATAGTAGAGTTGGAAGGGACCCCAGTGGTCATCTAGTCCAACCTCCTGCAATGCTGGAATCTCGGCTAAAGCATCCATGACAGATCGCCATCCAACCTCTGCTTAAAAACCTCCAGTGAAGGAGAGTCCACAGCCTCCCAAGGGAGACCATTCCCATGTTGAACAGCTCCTACTGCCATCCTCTGCTCATGTTCCAGCTTGTCGACATCCTTCTTAAATTGTGGTGCCCAGAACTAAGCATTATGCCTTCCGCAACGTGGGTTTTGACTACAGTTCCCATCAGCTTAGTTTGTGTCTCTTAACAGCTCAGATCCCAACAGGACACCTTTAACCCAAAGGCCTGTTGTACAAAAGTCAGATAGTCTGAATGTAAGAGCATCCATCTGTGTGTTGACTCAGCTGTTTGGAAGGTTACTATGGTTGAAGTGCACTTGGCATAAGGGCATGGGAAGACCATTTAAGGTGCACTTAGAAATAAGTTGGTTTTGTTTTTCAAAGGGGGAGGATACGTGGCTTGTGGACTTGACTCGAACACAGTTTTCTCTTGGGTGACTTCAGGTACAAGTGATCCCATGGGTCCTGGCAGACAGCAACTTTGTGCGCAGCCCCACCCAGAGGCTTGACCCTGGCAAAACAGTCTTCGTGGGAGCTCTTCATGGGATGCTGAATGCCGAAGCTTTAGCAGGGATCCTCAATGACCTGTTTGCTGGCGTTGTGTATGCAGGTATTGACACAGACAAGCACAAGTACCCTATTGGTAAGTGAGGCTAATCAACGACTATTCATTCATATTCTGTTGGTTTCTGGGCCTTTTGGTGGTACCTTCCCATGGTCAAAAATAGGTACAGATGGTACCTTGTAAATGAAAAGGATGTTGAATGGCTAAGTTGAAGTCCCTGGATACAGAGGCAATTTTAGGGCAATGCAAGTGGTGCGGTCGCACCAGATGCGCAGCTGAAAAGGGTGCCTTCTCAGTGCTTGTCCACTTTGGGAAAGAGGCATGAGGGCTCTGGCAGAGTTCTAGAGTCCTCCTACCTCCTTCCCAAAGCTGGGCAAGCACTTATCAGGCTTTGGGACCAAGGTGGGAGGACTTTGGGACCCTGCCAGTGTCTCACGCCTCCTTCCCCAAGCCTGGCTTAAGCCAGTGCCATGAGGGTTGTGGGAAGGGTGTCAAATGGCCTTGCACAGGGTGGCATATTACTGCTGGGATAGCATGACTGGGGAAAAGGTTGGTGGTCACTTTGATTTGTATCCCACGTAGTGCTAAGTTAAAGACACTTGGTGGTTCCCTTGTTCCACTGGCAGTATTTTGTGGCTTCAGGATGGTGTTCTGCAAGACAGTGCATGAGAAGGTTGTTGTTAAATTTGTTTCCCCGCAGACTGCACATTCTGCAAGGCAATGAGTTTCTGCTAGCGCAGCCACTGCATTTGATTCCTCCGTTGTGCAGCGTTAAAACTCAGCCACCCGCTAGTGCTAGTGGACAGAGAACGCTGGATAACAGCCCTTTAAACTGAACTGTTTCCCTCTGGGTAGGCTGTTCCAGCCAAAGACTTGCCTGCTTTGTAGCTTTTGATCTCTGCCTCAGGTTATCAGGATGGTGACGGTATAAATCAGGGGTGGCTAACTTTTGCCCTTCCAGATGTTGTTTGACTTGATGGCTCTCATCATCCCTGGCAATTGGCCATGCTGGCTGGTTCTGGTGGGAGTTGAAATCTTAACAATAACTGGAGAGTCACAGGTTAGCTTCCCTTGCTATAAATCTATACAGCATTGTTTTAGCTTTTAACTTGAAAGGCTTTGAACCGTCCATTCAGCACTAGAAGTCTCTTGAGTATAGTTCGTCAAGATGAATAGGCAGCAGGCTGCTACTGGAAATACAGTGGTGCCCCGCAAGACGAACGCCTCGCAAGACGGAAAACCTGCTAGACGAAAGGGTTTTCCGTTTTGGAGGCGCTTCGCAAAACGAATTTCCCTATGGGCTTGCTTCACAAGACGAAATGTCTTGCGAGTTCCTGCGGGTTCCCCCCCTTTTTCCCCCTTTTCCTAAGCCGCTAAACCGCTTATCAGCTGATCCGCTGATAAGCCGCTTATCAGCTGATCCGCTAAAAGCCACTAAACCGCTAATAGCGCTAATCCGCTAAGCTGTCAATGGGCTTGCTTCGCAAGACCGCTATACGAAGAGCCTCACGGAACGGATTAATTTCGTCTTGCGAGGCACCACTGTAGATAAATCTGACTATTTCGGGCCAGTGTCACCTTCTCGTGTGTTTACCCATAGTTTCATTCTTTTTCCACATTAATCTGCACTTTTGAAGAAGTCTAAATCACTTTAAAAAGAGTGATGTAGCACTTAAGAGCTAGGACTTGGAAGACTCTGGTTCAAATCTCCGCTTCGTTGTGAGAATAAAGTGGAGAGGCAGGTCGCCTTGCTGTTGTCGTGTGAAATCTGTTGGTGGCTAGGATCCAATCTACACATTAGTCTGTGGGTTGCAGATCAGGACGTTCCGTATAGGAATTTGCAAAGATTGAATTCCTCAAGCATCCCTCCCCTCCATTAACCTCTGAACCCCCTCTCCCTTCCTGCTGTGGTAGACCTTGGCAAGCAAGTCACGTTCGTGCTGACTCATAAGTCTTGCATTACTGTGCTGGTAGATACGGTATCAGGATCTTTCCCTGGAGCTGCGCACTGCACTAATGGGCTGGGTTTTGTTTCAGGATCTGGCCGTGTCACCTTCAACAACCAGCGCAGCTATCTGAAAGCAGTGAGTGCTGCATTTGTGGAGATCAAAACAACCAAGTTTACAAAAAAGGTGAGAGGCACGAAAGGAAAATACAAGCTCTTGTGTTGTGCTTATCGGCAAGGATCCCTAAAGTGGGTGCTGTTGCATAGTCCCTAGAAATAGAACAGAGATTCTAGGTGGATAAAATATATATCCTGGGGGGACATCAGCAGAGAGTGAGAGCTTGCTAGAGCTGGGGTGCGAATAGGAATTAAGCTAGTAGGACTTCTTCCCCTAAATACTGATTTCAGTAAGTAAGCAGGGAGCTGGGGGGGGGGAATAGCAGATATAAGGCATGAGGAGTTGGGCCACTGGTTCACCTATCTCAGTACTGTCTCTTCCTGGCAGAGATTTCCTTCCAGCATTGCAGAGGAGGTTGGATATTCCAGGAATCTTAGCATCATCAAGCTTATTATATGCTGGTTTTCCAAAGTGTGCTCTTAAGTAGCTCGTGGGAACAGTAAACAGATCAATATATAGGTGCATCAGAAACAGTCATAAATACATCAAACATATTTCATAATATATTTATATCCACACTAGCAAGCTTGTAAAGGCATTTATTTCAAGAAATTCCTTATATGTAAAGCATCCCTTTCATAATTTAAGATCGCAGAGAATAGCCGTGTTAAGGAAGCTAAGCTTCAAAACGTTGCCCTTGGCTCCTGATTAAAATCTTACCAAAGCAGCCGCTTTGTAATAAGGCCTCAAAAAAGGGTGCATTAACCTCAAGTAAGCACAGCCGGCTCTTCATATAACAGGCACCAAAAAGAGCTGTTTTTCTCCTTCCGGAGCAGCCTTTGTAGATGGAGTCTGTGGCAGGCCCTCCCCAGGCCTGCAAAAAGCCCTGTTTGAGCAGAGAAATGGTGGGAGTAGAAGAGGCAAGGGCTGTGGCGCAGTGGTAGAGCATCTGCTTTGTGTGCAGATGGTCGGAGGTTCAATCCCCCGCGGGAGGGACCCTGGAGAGCTGCTGCCAGTCATTGTAGGCAATTGCAATCTTGATGGACCATGTGTCTGACTCCGGCAGCTTTCTGTGTTCCAAGTATGCTGGGAAAGGGAGATGTTTTTCTCCTTACGCAGTTACTGAAACAAGTCTGCCAGTCAGTCTCCAAACTGGCTTTAGTTCCTCAGAAGCCACTATGACGAATGTGTATAAACAAACTATTCACTCTTACGCAGGGGTGGGAGGTGGGATACATATTATGGGAGGCTGCACCTACTTGATTTTCATGTTCCGTGCAGAGACCACCACCCCTGTGGTCCTCTTCTGGGGAAAGGGGCAGACTTCTCCAGTGGATGAAATGAAAGCAAAGCATAGGCAAACTCAGCCCTCCAGATGTTTTGGGACTACAACTCCCATCATCCCTAGCTAACAGGACCAGTGGTCAGGGATGATGGGAGTTGTAGTCCCAAAACATCTGGAGGGCCGAGTTTGCCTATGCCTGCTTTAGCCAAATGAATCTGGCAGTAGCACTGGTCTCTTTCAACATCAAGCCCTTGCAGCTGCTTTCGCAGGAGACTCAGAACTCTTTCAGCCTTTGCTCCTGCTTGTTTCCTCTGAAGTGCGTGCCCCCATTTCTTCTTTTCCCCTCTCACCATTAAGATTGCACTGTGAACTCCAGCTGTGCTGCTTTGTCCCCTGGGCTCCTTCCCTCTGGCTTTAATTTCCTTTCCTTGCCTCCGGGGCAGGTTCAGATTGATCCATACCTGGAAGATGCCATGTGTCAGATCTGCAGGTCTCAGCCAGGTCCCTTCTTCTGCAGAGACCAGGTAAGGCTCTTGGGTCCCCCCCCCCCCCGTCCACCTTAGACTTGGTTGAAGGGACAGCGTTTCCAACCACACCCACTCTCCTGTAGTGCACAGAACAAACTTCTTGAGGGCTCCTTCCCCTTTGCCCCCTTTTAAAATGTTTGCCCATTTTCACCATCTTTGGAGTGAGTGGAAGCTGCTCTGTTGTACAGGTGAAGCAGCTGTCGTTGGTGTCCTGTGTTCTGTTTAATTGGCGGGGGGAAGGGCTGTAGCTCAGTAGTAGTGTATCTGCGTTGCTTGCATGCATGCCAAAGGTCTCTAGTTGGATCCTTGGCATCTCCATAAACCCTGGAGAACTACTGCCAGTCATTATACAGTACATTACAGTACTGAGCTAGAAAGACGAATCGTCCAACGCTGTATAAGACAACCTTAGATATTCCAAAGGATAACAACCAACGTAGATGAGAACAGTCTCCACTTGCCCAAGGGCAACCTCTTTTCAACTTCTTGGCAGGCTTTTCATGGATGAAGAGCTGGATGTCTCCCTAACTCCCAGCCCAAACTTTTTGTTTTGTGATGGTAGGAGGCAAGCTTTTGGCGTACGTGTCTAGCAGGTGTGGGGAACTTCTGGCCCTCCAGGTGTCGATGTGCAACTCCCATCATCCCTGACCATTGGCCCATGCTTGATGGGGCTATTTGGAGTCGTTGGCATCCGTCTGTCTCAATAGACAATGGAGTGCACCTCCAGGGGTGAAGTCAGACCACTGCATAAGCAGCACCAAAGTGACCTCCCCAGCCTGGGCAGTGTGTCTAGAGGTCATCTGGGCAGCCCAGGACAAGGCCCCCTGATACGTTCCAAAGAAAAGCAGAGCAATGCATTTGGCACCAGCTTTGCTGCAGCAGTTGCCAGGAGGCAGCATTCAAGGCGCCATCCAACCACCTTAGAAGTTCCACTCTGGATATGAGTATGGTTTACTCCTTTGCCTTCTCTCACAAGGCAGCAGAGGTTTGGAGTCAGGGTTATCCTTCTCCTAGATAGGCTTGGAAAGCTAGCCTATCTATAATCCAGGATATTCAGGCGTCTTAACCATTCTGTTGTTGTGCTATAGAGATCCTAGCAGTGGGCAGCTCCCATGTCAGAACTTCCTTTTGGCAAAATGCCTTCTTAGTATCTGTCCACACATTTAGTAGGAGATTTTTGAATGTGCTCTAATTATCTGATCTCTCTTGATAAATTGCATTCCAGAATAATAAGGTACACTGGTGCCCCGCAAGACGAACGCCTCGCAAGACGAAAAACCCGCTAGATGAAAGGGTTTTCCGTTTTGGAGGCGCTTCGCAAAACGAATTTCTCTATGGGGTTGCTTCGCAAGACGAAAAAATCTTGCGAGTTCCCGCGGGGTTTTTTTTTGCTTTTTTTGCCCTTTTCCTAAGCCGCTTATCAGCTGATCCGCTGATAAGCCGCTTATCAGCTGATCGCTAAAAGCCGCTAGACCGCTAATCCACTAAGCTATCAATGGGCTTGCTTCGCAAGATGAAAAAACCGCTATATGAAGAGAATCGCAGAACGGATTCTTTTTGTCTTGTGAGGCACCACTGTAACCTTGTTGGCATTCCAGAATAATAAGGTAACCTTTTATATCCCTGGGATGTGTGTGGGTGTGTATAAGTGTGGAAGCAAAATTCTATAATCTTACGGTTAAAACCACCCCACCCTACCCCCCGTTCCTGCTGCATGTCAGAGCATCTCATGGAGCCAGACTGATGCTTCTTGATTCCTCTCTCTCTCTTCCCACCCACCCACCCCTCTGCATAGGTCTGCTTCAAGTACTTCTGTCGCTCCTGCTGGCACTGGAAACATTCCATTGAGATGTTGCATCACCACCGCCCACTGATGCGCAACCAGAAGAACAGAGACTCCAGCTAGAGCAGAGGTGGGGGCACCAGGAGCCACTGCAGTCGCTGCAGGAGGAAGTTCTCCTGTTCACCCGCCACCGGAAAAGAGCCCGGAGATGTTTGCCGGTGCCACACCCAGGCTTGGGGTGCCCGTCGGAAGGACTAACGGGGAATCTTGCCTTCACGTTTGCACTTGCTGGTCTTTATTTGTTTCTGCACTAATGCACAGTGAATTTTTTTTTTGTCGAGGGTTTGTTTGGGGATTTTTTCAGAGGGGAGGGCCCCTCAAATGATTCTGCAGTTCCCAGACTTTGGTTCCTTGTTGCTGCTGAGAAGCACCAAGGACCATGTGTTGAGAAGGTGTTTAATGCAGATGCCTTCGCCTCGGTTTCTTATTTATCAAGGGCCCTTTTTTATCTTCCTTGCAATACTGATGGTAATAATGCAGGTCTCATTGGCTCAGTTTTTTTGCAGTTGCCATACAGTGCCTTTCCATTCATTTAACCCCCCCATCTGAACGGAATACACAGATTGTTCAGCTGGAGTTTTTTACTGTAACAACAAGGAGACTTTGTTCTTCACTTAAACCAAATCATATTTCATATTTTACGCTCCAGGATTTTTACCAGTTCCTTTTTACACTCTTGAAATGGTTTTTAAGTCGTTTGAGACGAGATTTTTTTTCTTTCCTGGCAGCTTTTAACATCATTGCAACTTGTGTCTGGGAGCTGTTCAAGTTTAAAAAAAAAATGAAGTTTACCCGTTGTGAATAGCAGTATTTGCAACCCAGAAGGATAGGATTTTTGGATTTTGAAACTGGACCGGATAAACGGAACTTCGAGCTGCTGTATATAGTTCGTTGCACTTTAAGTTGCACTAAGGGGGCTTGATAAAGGTTTTTAATCACAAAGTTCCAAGACTTCAATTTTCTTTTTATAACTGAGCCTGGTTTAAAGGGCTGTGCTTTAGTAGGAGCCCTTTTCTGTTCTGAGGAAACAAGAGGGTACCCTTAAGGAATGTAGTCAAGCCAGCAGCACAGCCCATAGATCGTGCTGGGAGTTGAAGTTTTGATTTTGTTTTATTATTTCCCCTCTTTTGGAAGCTGTGTGCCAAAGAACCAGTGTCCTAAGTTCTCCCTTCTTCCTGCTGAGCTGATGTTGCATATTCCAGCTGCTCTTTGTGGGGTTTTGTGAAGCAGTATGTGAAGTCTCTACCTCATTGTAGTATATGCAGGCAAGACTGCACTCTCCTACAGATGCGTGGAGTAAGCTGTGATGTTCTTGGCACATAATAAACACGTTGCAGCAAATCCTCAGGTTCCCTTTTTTCCTTTGAGGGTGTGTGTGTGTGTCTTGGAAGCTTCCAAACAGGCTTTTTAACAAAGCAAGCCACTTTTTTTTTCTTTTTTCTTTTTGCATTTTTGATACAGAGAAACATGACAATGATAGAGGAAGGGACACTTGTTCTCCAGCCCAGCTTTAGGGTTTCCCATACACTTCTGGCTAGTCATTGTGAGAACAGGGATGCTAAGAACATAAAAGCCTGCTATATCTGGCCAGTGATCCATTTTGTCCAGCATCTTGTTCTCACAGCAGCCAACCAGATGGCAAGCAGTGTTTCAAGCAGGTGGCACTGTGGGTTAAAGCCTCAGCGCCTAGGGCTTGCCGATCGAAAGGTCGGCGGTTCGAATCCCTGCGGCGGGGTGCGCTCCCGCTGCTCGGTCCCAGCGCCTGCCAACCTAGCAGTTCAAAAGCACCTCCGGGTGCAAGTAGATAAATAGGGACCGCTTACCAGCGGGAAGGTAAACGGCGTTTCCGTGTGCGGCTCTGGCTCGCCAGAGCAGCGATGTCACGCTGGCCACGTGACCCGGAAGTGTCTCCGGACAGCGCTGGCCCCTGGCCTCTTAAGTGAGATGGGCGCACAACCCCAGAGTCTGTCAAGACTGGCCCATACGGGCAGGGGTACCTTTACCTTTACCTTAAAGTGCCTTACTGCATCCTCGTCACTGGAGATACACTACTTGGGATGTGTCTCATTTCATCATAATCTCCCAGCTGGTCCCTATAGTAGTTGGAGTAATCAAACCAGGTTGTTGGGGAGACCTTCAGGACTGTAATACTGTAATGAGCTGGACTTCCTCCACTGCACTTCACCATGGCAAAGATCCTTTCTGATGCTTATGAGCAATCAAGTCCCATTCAGCAAAAGGTCCTCTCCAATGTTAATTGAATGCTTCCTGTTGGTCAGCAGTGCTCATTTTATTGCTTCCTGTTGAGCGTCATCGTGGGATTCCTGATGCAAAATATTGTAATTCAAATGGTCCCTCGAATACCCTTTCATTACACTGGCAGTTTATATAGGAGGATTATTTTTTAAAAAAATACATCTCCCCCCCCCCACACACCTTTGTAGGAAAATAGCATTCTCTTCTTTCATTTCATTTGAATGGCTCCCGCCACAGAAACTATCCTACTGTAAATTAAAGGAAAGTGTTCAGGGAGCCATTCAGAAGCACTACTGCAGTAATCCCACTACCATACTCTGCAAGAAGCAATGCATTGTACAACAGGAAATCTAAAACGCACAAGGGCTGCCATGCCTCTGTGGTGCTTTACCCCCAAACGATTTGGCAACAGCATCATCCGAGTTCTCAAATGGAAACTTGAAAGTAAACAAAGGCTGGCAATTCTAGAGGAAAGGGGTAGTACAAAAGCAACCAGAATCTATTTACACGTGGGTGGGTGCACTGAAGCAGCCTCTGCCTTTTCTGGCCTACGTTCCCTTTCAAAGGCTTGCATTGTTCCCTGTGGATTATTAGACCAGCCAAGGCATCAAGTTTCCACCCGAGTTGCATGTGAATAATGGATGAAGCCCAGGAACGCTCCATGGTGATGACACCTGGCTTTGCAGCATCACCCTGGGAGAGGCTGCCGGCGGACCCTGCGGAGGAAGCCAGCTGTCACGTCCCCTGTGTCAGAAGCCTGCTCTGTGTGGTGGTGACTGACCACTGGCTACTTCCCTGGCATCCTTGCTCTTATGAAAACAGACCTTCATTCTGTAAAACCATTCTCTCTAAAGCAGCATTGCACCACTTGAAACAGGCATGGCTTCCTGCAAAGGATCCTGGGAACTGCATTTGGTTGAACTGAGCATTGTTAGGAGACCCCCATTGCTCTCCGGAAACTACAGTTCCCAGAATTCCCTGGGAAGAGGGTTTGATTGTTAAGCCAGTCTGGGAGTTGTATGTCTGTGAGGAGAACAGGGCAGCCTTACTCTCTTGGTACTGTTAAACTACAGTTCTCAGGAGTCTTTGGGTGAAACCATGACTGTTTAATGCTTCAAAATTATAGTACAGGTGGAACTTTCATCTGAGTGTTGCCATTACAGAATACAGTAGGGAGGAAGAAGGTTGGGGCAAAAATTGGAATTGGTTGACAGGGCCTATCGTCGGTCAGGTGGACAAGGCAATATAATTTCCATAGCAGCAAAGACTCAAATTATGCATTGGCTCAAATCCTAGTTTCATATATAGCTCTTGTCTCTCAGCACATCAAAGAAACGGATGAGACGTTAAGATAAGTGAAGAGAGTAATTGTCTGCCATTTACATTTGGCAAATAAACAACTGTCATCCCAGACAAAAGTTAAGTTAATTTTAATCCGTGTTCTCTGGGGCCAGGCATACATAAAAAGAGCATTTAAAAAGAGTGGCTTTGCTCAGAACAAGGTGGACAATTTTTTATTTATACAGTTTTAGTAGGGTTTTGTAATATAAAGAAAACAAAGCCATCCTAATGCTACTGTTTCATGACATCCTAATTGCTGGCTGCCATGTCAGGATGTGATGGAAGTGTGATCCCATTTCTGCTTCTGGAGACTACTTAAGAACAGAAGCTGTTTTTCAGGTGAATATAGTGCATTAAAAGCTTTCAGCAATGTACAAACTGAAGCATATCCAGCTGGCATTCAGCACGGTCCCAGTGTGCAGCAGCTGTGAAAACGGTGAATTCCATGCTGGGAATCGTTAGGGGGGGGGATTGAAAATAAAACTCTCATAATGTTGCTGTGCAAATCTGGTGTTGACCCCATTTTGAATACTGTGTACAATCCTAGTCACCTCACTTCAAAAAATATTGTAGAGTTGGGAGTATGTTCTGTTAAGGAAAATTCTGTAATTTCCGTAACAGTTCAGAAAGGGGTAGCCAAAATAAGAGTGGAGTAACCCCCCTATGAAGAAAGGTGGTAACACTTGCGGCCTATTATTGTTATTACTACTACTATGACTATTATTAAACTTGTATACTGCCCTTCCTCCATAGATGTCAGGGCAGTTCACAGCATAAAAATGCAATATAGAAATGCAATATACATAATTAAAAAAACCAAAACAATTTCCTCCTCTCCCAACCCCATCCCACAAACACATTTAAAAGGATATATGATGTTAGCCAAAGCCTGGTTGAAGAGGAATGTTTTTGCCTGGCACTTAAAGGTCTATAATGAAGGCACCAGAGGAACCTACCTGGGGAGACAGCATTCCACAAACACGGAGCCACTGCAGAGAAGGCCGGTTCTCATGTTGCCACCGTCCAGACCTCATGGAGGAGGCACACAAAGAAGGGCCTCGCATGGTGATTGGGGGTCTGGGTCAGTTTATATCTGGAGGGGCAGTCCTTGAAGTATTGCAGGCAGTCCTGAGCCATTTAAGGCTTTAAGATGTTAAAACCACCACATGTAACTGGGCCCAGAAGCAAATTGGCAGCCAGTCCAGTCAATGTAATATGCTCAACATCTTGCCCCGGTGAGCAGCCTGGCTGCCGAATTCTGCACCAGCTGAAGTTTCTAAACCATCTTCAGAGGCGGCCCCACGTATAACATTTTGAGAAAAAGCAAGTAAGAGTCGGGATGATGGAAGTTCATAAATTCTGCATAGCATAGGGAAAGTGTATAGAGAAAAGTTTTTGTCTCAAAACACTGGTACCTGTGGACAGCAAATGCACCTGAACGTTGGAAGTTAAACTATGGAAGTCACTCCCACAGAAATCAGTGATGGACACCAACTTGGACAGCCTTTAAATAGGATTAGACAAATTCCTGTAGCATAAGGCTAGCTATGAAGACTGTTGGGCCTACATGGTTGGGGGCAGTAATGCTTCTCAGTACAAGCTGATGGAAAACCCAGGAGGAGAGACAGCTCTTGTCCTCCGGTTCTGCTTGTGGGTTGCCAACAGGCATCTAGCTGGGCAAACCTCTGTGCACTTTAGAACCAGATAGCTTCATTCAAGGAATTCAAATGCTAAGGCAATGAAACACAGTATAAGAAAGAATTTATAATCAACATTCATGTTTAAAGGGGACATGCCACCTGAACAAAGCTTGTGGACCAAGCCACCAGCTTGACTTGTCATAAGGCCTATGAAAAGGAAGGCGTGCTCTGTTTTCAGCTGAGGGTTGTGCAGGTGCCATTTGAAGCATCAACTATCCCAGAGAAGAGGTGGAGGTTAGGACCCAGTGGAGCTGCCTGCCTCTTTCCCAGCTGGGTCACTCCAGCCATTTGTCTTCAGTGCTGTCAGCAAGTTATACAGGGCTTTGTGTGAGGCATGTACCGAGCCTACCAGCCTCTCCTACCAGCAACCAACAGGTACCTGCAGGAGAAATGGGACAAAGCCAGTTATCAGGAGCACTGCAGGAAGGTACACTATAGACTACAAAAGGGATGTTGTTGGGGTGTCTTATTACAGCTGGCATATTCCAAAGCAAACTAGGGAGTGGGGTGGGGTGGTGGGCAGGTGCACAGGTAAAGACTTTTAAGGAAGAGAACCTGTGGGCACTTGAGATGCTGTTAAGACTACAGCTCTCATCATCCCTGAACATTGGCCATACTCACTGGGGGTTGATGGGAGGTGGTGTCCAACAACATATGGAGAGCCATCTGTTTTAGGGGATACTTTACAGCAGGTGTAGGGACGCAGGTGGCGCTGTGGGTTAAAGCCTCAGCGCCTAGGGCTTGCCGATCGAAAGGTCGGCGGTTCGAATCCCTGCGGCGGGGTGCGCTCCCGCTGCTCGGTCCCAGCGCCTGCCAACCTAGCAGTTCGAAAGCACCTCCGGGTGCAAGTAGATAAATAGGGACCGCTTACCAGCGGGAAGGTAAACGGCGTTTCCGTGTGCGGCTCTGGCTCGCCAGAGCAGCGATGTCACGCTGGCCACGTGACCCGGAAGTGTCTCCGGACAGCGCTGGCCCCTGGCCTCTTAAGTGAGATGGGCGCACAACCCCAGAGTCTGTCAAGACTGGCCCGTACGGGCAGGGGTACCTTTACCTTTACCTTACAGCAGGTGTAAATGTAGAAGAGACATCTCTCTCTTCCCCTTGCAGGAAGGGATGCCTCTTGGAAAATAGAGCTCTCCATCAGCAGTATTTACAATAACTTGTACTTCATTAAAATAATAAAATTAAGTGGTTGAAATCTGCTGCTCAGTTACTTGGGGACATGTTTTACTTTATAATAAAATTATTAAATCTTGCAGCCTTATCATTATGCTTTCTTCTGTTCCACTTCTCCTTTAGAAAGGTCAGAGTGGCTTATATCACCAGACTCTCACCCTGGGTCTCAGGAAGCTGGACTTGGATGAAAACAATTTCAAATGCCTAAAAAACATCTTCCAAGATGAGCTTTCCAAACTCCTGCAACTCTCCCAAGGAATGACTCAAAGGGTGACCTACCTCCCATGGCAGGGTGCAATTTAATAGCCCCAGAATGAGTCATTCATGGGTTTTGTTGCTGTTTGTACCTAAACGCTGCAGGAGAATCCCCAGCAGTTCCAAACAGGACTGTGAGAAGATTCCTGTTTGAAGCCATTCCCTGACAGTTTGGGTAATACCAATGTTCTAGTTACTTGGCATAACACAGCTTCGTGTCACCCTATCTTTGAGCCTGATTTGCTGACATGATAGATCTGGGAATCTTGTTAAAATGTTTAATTGTAGCCATGTCTAGCTCTTGTGAGCTGTAACAATGCTGTCATCATATCTAAACTGACCGGTCAAAGAAATACAAGAAACAGTGTGAATCCAGATCATTAGCTTCAGATATTCCTGACACTCTCTTAACCTTGCAGGTGGAACTAGCAGTTCCTGTGGTCAACACAAAAGCCCCACCTACACCTTTGCATCTTCAGGTGAATTTGAAGAAACTCCAGGTATTGTGGAATGGACTGAACTGGATGCTCAATGTGGGCTTGTTTATGCAGTCACAATTCAGAAGTTTATATCCAAGAGGGTTGGGGATATCCTGGGATAACTGCCCCTTGCATATGCAAACAAATAATTTAAAGATCTACCAGACATATACCCTTGATGGGGCAATCACAAATCATGGTATTAGTCTAATGAATGAAAGGTGGTCTTCTGCACTCCAGAACTGAATGCAATTGCTGGGCTCACATATTTTTGGCTCAGCCAAACAAATCTCCAGATGGAAAATTAAATTGCCATCAGCCTCTCATTTGTATGTTTTCAGCTGGAAAGAGAACGTCAAGAGGTTCGGGACCAGGAAAACCGCTCACATTCTGCCAAACTTTGGCGCATCAAGCAGTCGCCGGGACGCGTGGACAACTGGAACTTCTATTGCATTCACAGGTCAGGAGCAGTGGGTTTAAATTAGGCATGGGCAACTAGTGGCCCTCAGACAAGTATTGTGGGTGGGGGGAGTGACAAGGAAGAGGGAATGGGGTGGGAGAGAGGAGGACGAGGATGAGGACAAGTCTTGCACACCTATAGCCCTGTCTCTGCCTACCATCAGCATGTGGTTCCCGGCAGGTCACCCATGAGAAAATGGAGTCCTTGACAAAAGAAAAAGTTTCCTGAACCCTGGTTTAAATAGTGACTAGGGCAGGTTCAGCAGAGAGGGATCCAAGTTCTAGTCTGATAGTGGTAGGGAAAATACAGTGGTACCTTGGGTTAAGAACTTAATTCGTTCCTGAGGTCCATTCTTAACCTGAAACTGTTCTTAACCTGAGGTACTATTTCTGGGTTAGCGGAGTCTGTGACTTGAAGTGTCTGTAACTTGAAGCATCTGTAACCCGAGGTACCACTGTAATGCCAAAGGCATGGGTAGGCAACCTAAGGCCCAGGGGCCGGATCCGGCCCAATCGCCTTCTCAATCTCGCCCACGGACGGTCCAGGAATCAGCGTGTTTTTACATGAGTAGAATGTGTCCTTTTATTTAAGATGTATCTCTGGGTTATTTGTGGGGCATAGGAATTCATTCATATATATTTTTCAAAATATAGTCCGACCCCCACACAAGGTCTGAGGGACAGTGGACCGGCCCCCTGCTGAAAAAGTTTGCTGACCCTTGGCCAAAGGGCACCTCCTGACACCAGTAAGCTTTTCCAGCAAGGAGGTGGAGGCAAATGCCATCTGAATTCAGATCATTTGGGGCTGGCTGTGGCTCAAAGGGGGCCAGGACGCAATGCAAGAAACCTACATCTAAAATAAAGGGTTTCAAGATGGAATGAGGAAGCTGTGGATCTCTGTACGCTTTTGGACTCCAACTCCCATCATCGCTGGCCATTGGCTATGTTGGCAGGGGCTGATGAGAGTTGGAGTCCTACAAGCTCTGGAGGTCCACAGCTCCTCCTTTCCTTCTTTAAAAGAGACCACTCCCTCCCCTGTGATCTGCTCTTCCCCGTACAGCTTGAATTGGGGGAAGCGGCAGCGCGATCTTGCACGCATCTACTGGGAGAACCAAGAGCTGGCAAAGCGTCTGGAAGGAAGGAGGTCAGAACTTGCTCAGGAACACTGGCAGCAAGACTGGCACAAGGAGCAGCTAATCCGCAGCAGCATTGCCCGCTACCCCCGGGAGACAGTGAGCTGCCAGGTAATAAGAGTTGGATTTGCACCAGTCGTGGAAAGTGGAAGGAGGAAAGTCCATCTAGAGTCCCTTCCTTTTAATAGACACTAGCCTAGGGGCTGCCAACACACCCCTGTGCCCACCAATACTTTTTTATTTATTTTTATTCTAACCCACACTTTCATAAAATATATCAAGGTGGCTTACAACATAAAATGCAGGAAGATCAATAAATATCTGTAAAACACAATTGAAACAGCAATGAAACAGCAATAGATTAAAAATAAAAAATACGTATTGTGAAGACCTGCCTAAAACAATTCAGCTTTAAAATAAGGCAGGGGCATTTCCTGCCAACCTCTACAGGTAGTGAGTTTCACAGGGCAGGGGCTGCCATGCTAAAGGCTTGGTCCTTAGTGAAGGCCAACCGAAACTCAGGGTTGCGGGGAATCACCTGAATTGCCTCATCAGAGGATCCCAGTGATCAAGGTCGTATATTAGCGATGTAGATCTTGGATTTTCTCCCCCAACTCTTATGGCCAGCATGCTTTTTATTACTATAAATAACACATATCAGATTGAAATGGTTGCCCCACACCAGAATGTAAGATTAGAAGAAGGCCAATCTATTGTTTCAATTTCATTTTTAGTTCTATTTATGCTGGTCTGCGACCATCTTAAAATTTTCCTTGATTTGGTTTCTGCACCCCTGCATTAAAGGTAAAGGTAAAGGTACCCCTGCCCGTACGGGCCAGTCTTGACAGACTCTAGGGTTGTGTGCTCATCTCACTCTAGAGGCCGGGAGCTGGCGCCGTCCGCAGACACTTCCGGGTCACATGGCCAGTGTGACATCGCTGCTCTGGCGAGCCTGCACCAGCGCAGTACACGGAACGCCGTTTACCTTCCCGCTATAAAGCGGTACCTATTTATCTACTTGCACTTTTTTAAGGGTGCTTTCGAACTGCTAGGTGGGCAGGAGCTGGGACCGAAAGACGGGAGCTCACCCCGCCGCGGGGATTCGAACCGCCGACCATGCGATCAGCAAGTCCTAGGCACTGTGGTTTTACCCACAGCGCCACCCGCGTCCACCCCTGCATTACTCCACTACAAACTAGGAGTTCACCATCGCAGAGACATGAATTTATGGTAAAATAAATAAATAAATGAAATAATTGTCCAGTAGCACCTTAGAGGACAATTATTTCATTCATTCATTCATTCATTCATTCATTCATTCATTCATTTATAAAACTAGCCCACTGTGTTTCTGTCTCATCTGCACACCTAAGAAGTGCCTAACCATCAGCATTGTGTTTCCCAGGCAAGGAATGGGAGAAGGAGGCAGGCTTGTGAGAACAACCATATTCCCCTTTCAGCCTCTGGCAGGAGAAACCCCAGCATAAACCCCAGCAGGACCTGTGAACCTTTCAGCAGCAAGAATCACAGCAGAATGGGCAAGAGCTTTTGGGGAAGTGGGAGTGAGTCCACCCAAGAAGAGGAGATAACAACCGCCACATGCTCACCTTCCTCTTTGGGAAAAAGAGATGTGGCCGGGCAACTCAGCAAAGAGACTTCTCTGCTGGCCAAGATTGCATCTGGAGGCTTCTGCCCCAGGCATGCTGATGGTTCCTTGGTCAGGACAGATTTGGCAGGGGGAAGTTCTGTTGAAAAGCCCAGAGGTGAAGCAGTGATGATCAGCAGCAAACCTCGCACCTCTGTATGCTTAAGGGGGAACCTCGGACCTTTGGAGACCAGCCTGATGGCTGCTTCAGGGAACATGGAGAAGAAGGCAGCATTTTCATCCACTAAAAACATTTAACCTTGCTGCAGAAGGACTGGGAGGGCTCCCTCCTTTGAGGGGAAAGCCATCTTATGGGTGTTAGTGCCTGTCAAGTGTCTATAAGCCACCATTTGGGAAATATCCTGAGTGGTGTTGCAGTACATCAGGTGAAGCACTGAGCAGATTCTCCATCTCCTCTGCAAAGCTTTGGCGAAATTCTTTGGCCAAGGTGCATGAAAGCAGCTCTGGCCGGTTGCTCAGTGACAGCTTTGCATCCAGAAGTTTCCCAGTTAAGTCCATTATATCTTCCATTGAAAGGTGATGGAAAAACCCCTTCTCTTACGATAACCCTGGAAAGCCTCTACAGGTCAGACTAAACAATACTTCACTAGATCAGAAAGTAGTGTAGCCAAGTATAAAGCAGCTTCCATGTGCCTTTCATGGCCTCCAGATATCAAATACAGCTGGACATATGAATGTGCCCAGCTCCTAATATCCGCTTCAGAGGCTCTTCTGTCTGTCAGCAATATAAATTAGGTTGGCTGATAGCAGGTCAGGGCCTTCTGGGTGGTGGCACCTCCAGAGTTGTGTGGCGTCCTTCCCAAGGAATTCAGTCAAGTCAACCTCTCTTGTAGTCTTTAGATGTGGAGTAAATACTTTATTTCTCATCTTACATTTACTGTGTTTTACATTTTAATCATGCATGTATGTGGTGGGTTTGTTTTTTCGTTTTGTTTTTTGGTGACTTTATTGTTATTGTGAGCCACCTTGGAAGAATTTTATTCTTAAAGATGGAATGGTTGGTTGAATAAATAAAAAGTCTAATGGTTTAACATCGTTGCTACAGCCTATGGCTAAAAGAATCAAGTGGGGGGAAATAATTTACAAAAAATGCTTTGGACATCCACTGCCCAGCAGTAGGGTTAGAAGAACAACGGAACTCTTTTTGCCCTGAAAAAAGAAGCCTTTCTTTATTTTGTTTTAAATAAAATTTTATTTATTATTTCTTTGCTCCACAGAGCTCAAGGTTCTCCCTCCTCCAGACCCTCTTTCCCAGGTAGGTCCCTGATTTAGAGAAGCTGTCCCGGGTTATGATTTGATCCTGGAATGCCCCACTTTTCTTCAGAATGCCCGTATTTTCATTGGAGAAATGTTGGAGGGTATGCTCCTCATTTTATCTAGGTAGGCTAGGTAGTTACTGGCTGAAGATCATCCAGTGAGCTTTCTCTGTGAATGGGGATTTTAACCATTTCCTTCCAGGTGCTAATCAAACACCCTAACCCCTATACCACACTAACATGTTTTAGTGGTGCTTTATAGAATTGTGCATATATATATGAAGATTTTGTGAATCTAAGTTTGACCTCATTGAGGGGCAGTATTTCAAAATGAGTAGGAAAAAAGCACTGTGTATTTGTGTGTGCACGCACACACACACTGGTTTGAAATTGTTTTTAAAATATATTTTTTATGTACTGCCCAGAGAACAAGAGTAACTGGGCTGATACTGATAAACTGAGTGATTAATTAACTGAATAAACTAATTGTCTTGTCAAGACTGTAAAGGGCCGCAGATTTTAGATTTTATTGCAAGGCTTTGAAATAACCCTGTACTCCTAAAACTGAAATTATGTTAGATGGGGATGGTTTGCCCCTCCCTCTCCCGCCCCCATTGGGCTCCTGTTCATTTAAATGTCTCCTGACAACCAAATTGTCAGGACGTGGAGATTTCATTCGGCAGTAAATCTATTAAGGGGCAGTTAAAACAGCACGGGGAGACGTGCAGCTCAAGAGTGCAACTCCCACCAGCCCTAACAATTGACTGTGCTAGCTGGGGCTGATGAGAGTTGTAGTTCATCTGCAGTCTTGGGCAGACCCATCCCTGAGGCAAGGCGAGGTAACTGCCTCAGGTGGCAGGATCCACAGGGGCAGCATGATCCCGATGTATATCTTTATCCCCCCCCCCCCCCGATGTAGATCTTCAAGCCAGCGGCGTAGCGTGGGTTGTCAGCACCCGGGGCAAGGCAAGTAATTTGCACCCCTAACCCCTAACCTGCCGCCGCTGCCAGCTTCTTCTTGCTGTTGCCTGGGCTGGGGTATTTACGGTAAGGTAGCCACGGCGGCGGTGGCGGCGGGGGGACCGCGGCGAGCGCTGAGAGCCGCTGCCTGCCGGACGCCTTCAGCCCGGACGCGCGCACAGCTCGTCGGTTCCGCGAGACATGGGGCTCTGCTACAGCCTGCGCCCGAGGCTCTTCGGCGGCTCCGGAGGCGGCGAGCGCACCCCCCCCCCAGATGTTGCGCCCGGTGTAGCCGGCCCCCCCTGCACCCCTCACGCTACGCCACTGCTTCAAGCACCCCTTCTTCCCTGACAGCTGAGGGCAGCTGTTTTAGGGTTCGCTTGAGGTGACAAAATGCCTTGGGTATTACTCTGCCTGGAGTAAACTCATCCATTTGCCAGTGCCCACAGTAGTACAGTGTGTCTGGTTGGGGGTTCGAGCCCACCCAGGGACGGCTGTGGGCAGAATTCCTGCATTGCAGGGGGGTTAGACTAGATGACCCCGGGGTGTCCCATGATTCGATGATTAAGCGAGAAACGGACCTTTCTGGAGGGAATGCCAGCGCGGGAGAAAGGCGGGTTATAAATATCTTAAGTAATAAATGAAATCAGATAACAGCCAGCAATTTCAAGTACCGCAACGCAAAGCGGGGATTTATTCTGAATGGATTCCTACCTCTTCAGTCACCTTCGTCCAATATGAGCCGGAAGTGAAGGTTTGCTGCAAAACGCCCCGACCCGCTCTCCCTCTATATCACGCCGGCTTGTAAAAGCTCCCTCCGGGCCGCTAGGCGGCGCTGAGGAGACGCGCGGCGTCGTTTTCCTTGGTTGGTCCTTCTATCCCCCAGCGCTTTATAGCTCTCTTCCCGGCATGCTTTGCCCTCTTTTCGACCGGCCGCCGTCGACATGGTGAGCAGGAGGGCGGCGGAATCCGAAGCCATCCGCCGCCGGGGGGCCATTGGGAAGGGAATGCGGGGTGGAACTAGCACCGGCGGAGGGGGCTGCAGGTCGCCCGGTCGGTAGTGCAAGGGCTAAGCCCCCACTTCTTGTCCCTGCGGGCTGAACCCGACTTAGGAGGGTGGGGGTGCCCTGTTTCTTCCGGTATAGAGATGGCTGCATTCCTTGAGTGAAGGCTCCAAGGCCGTAGTTAGGCCGGCCAGGCCTTGCATGCATTTAGGGGTCGAGCATGGGGTGCGGGGCGGCGGCTGGGAGATCCAGTGGGAGATCGGGTTCTGTCATGGCGGCGGAGGCGATCCGTGCAACCTTTACGTCGGCCTCTGTTCACTCGCGATGGGAGAGAAAGGGAAAGGAAGGATTGGGAAGGAGCCGAGTATAGGGCGGCCGCTTCCCTTTCCGGACCTTGGGGCGCCCTGACCCCCGACCCCTGTCAGACGGTGAGAAATCCGGCAGAATCAAGTTTCCCTTTGGCGTGATGGGGCAGCATGTGTATATATGTGTGCAGCAAGGCATCTGCGTACCAGAGAAAGGTTCCAGAGGATTTTAGGCTTACGATTCAGGTATAGGAGAAAAGGTGTCTGGAGTGTGTCTCTTAAATATGGTATTCCTCACCTCAAGGCTTCCTCGACCTTAGCTGCCCGACCATTAAAAATGCTGTTGAAAAGTAGCTCACTCCGACTCTTGCCCTCCCCTTGCCAAAGTGCCTAAGGTTTGTCCACACTTTCATTTGGATGTGACCCACCTGGATTTGTGGACAATTTAAGGCTGGGCAAGGACTTTCCTGCAGTTAGCTTGGGACCTTTTCCCTGCTGTGCCTGGGGGTAGTGGTGCTTTTTTATGTTTTCTGACCATGCATGGGTAGTGCTGACCCTTTGCTCTATGAGTTACTGAAGTTTACCCCAAGTTTAGAAGCTTCTGTCTCACCCTTGCCAAACCATGGCCTAAGCAGCGACACAAGGCATAATGTTTGTATGTAGCACAGTGCAACGTATGCCACGTAAATAAGCTTCCCTTCTATTTAATAGAATTCTATTAAATGCAGTTGCATGAACTCCTGATAGAAGTTGTGTTTAAACATCAGTCAAAAAGTTGTGAATGTGAAGCCTTAGCATGTTCTTATTAAGTCCCATCCTCTCCAGGTGTTTTGGATTGCAACTCCCATGATCTCTGGTGTTTGGCCATGCTGACTGGAGCTGATGGATGTTGTAGCCAAAAACATCCGAGAGTCCCAGTTTGGGAAAGACTGCCTCAAAGGGACTGTTTCTACCGATGTCACCTTTTCTGAACCCTTTTGAGATAAGGCTGCACATGTCTGCCACCTTGCCCCTGCTCCCTATGTTTCCAGTGCACCATGTTCTGGACCTGAGTGTGTTGATAGTAAGGCCATTGAGAGGGAAGCTGCCTGGGGATTCTTCCACTCTTTGCAGCGGAGCGCTTCTCAACCTGTGGGTCCCCAGATGTTGTTGGACTACAACTCCCATCATCCCTGAGCTCTGGCCTTGCTAGCTAGGGGTGATGGGAGTTGTAGTTCAACAACATCTGGGGACCCACAGGTTGAGAAAGGCTGCTACAGAAAAGGCTAGGCTGAAGATTTTAAGCCCCTTGCAAAATTTATCGTGTAGTCATTCTGTTGCATCTTGCTGATTTTGCTTTCTCTCCCCCCCCCCCTTTGACTCTCCCAGGGACGAGTGCGCACAAAGACGGTGAAAAAGGCCGCCCGGGTCATAATTGAAAAATACTATACCCGTCTTGGGAATGACTTCCACACAAACAAGCGAGTATGTGAGGAGATCGCCATCATCCCTAGCAAAAAGCTGCGCAATAAAGTTGCTGGGTAGGTTGTTTGGTTCTGATCTGCTAGCACATGCTAGGAGACACGATGGAAATATTACAACCAACTGCTCTGGGGAGGTTCCAGTGAGCTAGACACCCTTCTTAACAACCTGCATCGAAAGTGACTTTGGTCTTGTTTGTGGCCTGGTCATTGATAGTGCAGGAAGAGAATTCTTGATAGCATTTCCCGTGTTTGGAGGGTTAATTCTCATCCCTATCAAACCCTGAGCTTCTCAGACACTCCTGTGGGCTTCTCCTTAATGGGACTTGAGAGAATCACAGTCAAACTTAATCAGACACCCCTCTCTTTGCAGGTATGTTACCCATTTGATGAAACGCATTCAAAGAGGACCAGTTAGGGGCATCTCCATCAAACTGCAGGAAGAGGAAAGAGAAAGAAGAGACAACTATGTCCCTGAGGTAGGTTTTGAAAGCTCAGATGAGTTACTTGTTGTGCATAGATTCTCAGCTCTTCAGATAGCAAGGAATCTATTGCCTCTCCTTTTTTTTGCATGCTTTGAGAAGTTGCATGTATTCTTTTGACATTCTTGGTCCAGCACACTTGGCGTACTGTACGTGTTTGCTAAGAAATGCAGCATTCACCTGGGTGGCCTTACTGCTGATTCAACTTCTATCTCCCAGTGATGTAACAATGAACAAACCAGGTCACAGGTGACGTTGTTAGACATATATTACACTGCAACTTTGAAACAGACATGAATATAATGCTAGAAGCCAGTTAGGAATGCCTCAAAAGGGTGAGGGATCTGAAACTAGCATTGCATATTGTTGTTGAGTTGGTCCTTGAGAACTGGACAGATTTAGGTAAGAGTATAGAACCTAGTATAGAACCTGGGACGCAGGTGGCGCTGTGGGTTAAAGCCTCAGCGCCTAGGGCTTGCCGATCGAAAGGTCGGCAGTTCGAATCCCTGCGGCGGGGTGCGCTCCCGCTGCTCGGTCCCAGCGCCTGCCAACCTAGCAGTTCGAAAGCACCCTCGGGTGCAAGTAGATAAATAGGGACCGCTTACCAGCGGGAAGGTAAACGGCGTTTCCGTGTGCGGCTCTGGCTCGCCAGGGCAGCGATGTCACGCTGGCCACGTGACCCGGAAGTGTCTCCGGACAGCGCTGGCCCCCGGCCTCTTGAGTGAGATGGGCGCACAACCCCAGAGTCTGTCAAGACTGGCCCGTACGGGCAGGGGTACCTTTACCTTTACCTTTATAGAACCTAGTCTAATAAAGGCTGTCTGTAATCTTATGTAACACTTACAAAGTTCCTACCATTTTCTAAGTGCTGTACTTACATTATTAGCTGAGACAATCCCTGTCCACAGGTCCATAGTTAATACAAATGTTACATAAGGAACAGAGAGGGAAGAGGAAAGCAAGCCTCAGAACAGTTGCTTCTTCATTGGCAAATAGATGGGAGTAGGTTGATCTCCCCTTGCTATGATCTTTCTGGAAGGCAAGGGGTGCAGCCGTCTAGTTGGCCCTAGATCACCTGGCAGAGGCTAGAATGTGCTTCTCTTCAGCTCTGTAGCCTCAGGTAACTAGCAGGTGGAATAGCATGGAAGCTTGAGCTGTGGCACTCAGCAGCTTGTGTCCAGTAGCTAGGATATGCTGTGCTTGTTCACTGACATGGAGAAGGACTGACAAACCTGCATCGAAAGTGATTGTGGCCTGTTGCTTGTGGCCTGATCATTGATACTGCAGGCAGAGAATTCCTGAAAGCATTTCCCGTGTTTGGGGGGCTTCTTTCCATCCCTTCCAAACCCTGAGCTTTTCAGACAATTTTTGTGTGTGCTTAATGCAGTAGTGTGGTGTTCACTGCTTGAGACTTCTCAAATGCTTTGTGGTTTTTTAAATGCCTCTTAGTAATAAGGGGTAGTTTTGCTGGGCTCTATCTACCTGTGTCATGACAAAAACCTTACTCCTGATTTTCAAAACTAGTGGCTGGTAATCTCTTTGCAGAGAAGTATCAGCAAAACAGCTTAGGTACACAACCTCTCAGTAAAACACTCCATTTCTTTTCTAATAACTTTCAATGTCAGTGTCTTTTCTGCTTGTAGCCGAATTCTAGGCCAGAACTCTAGTTGACTAGGACTGAATACAGGCTTCCATTTCACTTTTGTTTAGGCACTACCCATCTGATTGATGTGGATTTTCACTTAAGCTGCATAGGAGGAATGGACTAGTTTCTCCCTTGCTCTGCATTGGCATTGGTTGGCTTTCTTATGAGTGTTTGTAGGAACAAGACCAAGGGCTTTTTGTTCATTCACAACTTGCCTTTTCACAGTTTAAAGCAGCATATTTATTGATTCTATTGAGAGTAGCCAATACAAGCCTTGTTAAAATTGTAGCATGAAGAAGTATTATGAGATGTTTACCATTGTTCTGGCTAAAAAAGGAAGATCCAAGAAGCCTGTATTCTACAGACCTTTGGTACTTTTGGAATGAAGACTGGGGTCACTTCCTGGGGACTTGGTGTTGTTTCTGATGGATTATCCACCTAGTTAGGATACCACTGGTATGGCTTCTAGGATGCAGTTGGGAAAGTGAAGTGTGAGGAGTGTCTGGTGCATGTTTCCTGCCCAGTAATTTGCTTCCATGTACTGAAGATTGCTGTTCTCACACTGGCTCCTCTGTTTATGTAACATCACGTTTCAAATGTGTCATTGCCTGATGTTTCTAATTAGTATTTTGGTAAATATAAGCCTAGATTATTAAACCTTGAGCAGTTGTCATGGGTGATCCTTGTGTATGCTTGGTAGACCAAGAATCTGGGTATTTAATGGAGCAATAGAAATAGCCCTTCTGGTTACTTTGATGAACTATGAAATACTTTCCCAGTCGCCATACTCTGGGGTGTGTTTGTGTGTGTTGGCCAAGTGCTGTCTCCTGTCACTTCCCTTTCCTGATCTATTCTTAGAGCTCTGTAGCTGCTGGTGATAGGCTTTGGTCAAGAAGATTCTGCTCCTTTTAAGCATTTTAATTTTCTTCTGAAAGTTGCCAGAAGATAGTGCAAGGCAGCCCAAATCTTGAAATTTTGACTGTAGCTTCATCTAATTTGGTACTGCTGGCATGTTATGCATGAATTTATCTGCTTACAACCTTTGTTGGTGTCACAATGCACCTAATGAACGGTAACTGTACATAGGTGGAGGGAAATTGTCATATATATGTTACAATCCTATAATGTGTTCCCTTAGTTAAGGGATTAGTATGACTGATGGCACCAGAATGAAAATTTTGACTGTAAAGTTGGGAGATGATTGTACAGAGCTCATTCCCATACCAGAGAAATCCACTCCAATGTCATAATATTTGTGGACTGGTGTATATTTTGATATTGCTATTGGCACACTGTTTTGGGGTGCTCCTCCATTTTTTCTTTTAAGCTAGTCATTAGTAGTAGCCTCAAGCAGACTATGGAAGCATTGTCTGGTATACTCTTTGTATCACATACATGTGCTGTGTTTTCCTGGTGTTAATTGTGTTTATAGTCTGTTGACTGCTATTTAAATCAAATCTAACCTCTACCTCTTTCCCTATCAGGTCTCTGCCCTGGATCAGGAGATAATTGAAGTGGACCCTGATACCAAGGAGATGTTGAAGCTCCTGGTGAGTGGGGCAAGGGGATTGGCACAGCTCCCAATAGGAACTGCTCTTCTAATGGTCAGCTAGCTACTTCTTGAGAATTCACTGTCAATGCAATGTTCTCTGTGCATGCATTTTTTTTTAGTACCAAGAGTCTCTCTGCCAGGCAGCAGTATTCAAAGTACTCTTGGGGGCATTTTTCTTGAATGCTGCAGTGTTAAATGGTCATTGGATCTTGTTGGCTAAGCCCAGACTGCTTGGGGGATCATTATTGTGTTCTCCACAAATACAAAGTGTTGTCGTTTATTGTGTCAGTTTTGTGCACCTTTTAAGTTAGTCTCAAAAGTTAAATGACATTATTCCTGCAGCTAGTCAGGATAAGGGAATGCCCTCTTCATTTATCAACACTGAAATCTGCTTGGTGTGTCTTTGTTAAGTGTTCCCTGTTCTGTGTTTCTTCCAGGACTTCGGCAGCCTATCTAACCTGCAGGTCACACAGCCTACTGTAGGGATGAACTTCAAAACCCCAAGAGGCGCCATTTGAATCCATTGCCGAATTTTCACTTTTAAAATAAATATATTGAAACAAAGCTGTGACTTGTGTTCTTGTGCGTCACATTTGCATCACCTAAGTTTGATACAATACTGTGCGGAGTGGCTCTGCTGTGGACATTCTTAATCCAGGCCAAGATCTGGCTTACAGGGGCCCATGAGAAGAGGGGTTTTCATGCACAAACTAAGCACACAGTTGTGCTGTATGTAGCTGGATTGACTATTAGGCGCATTTAGGAAGGTGAATGTGCAGTGTCACTTGAAAAATGCTTCCCCCTTAAATTAGTGGAGGATCAGATCAGAGATTACCGTATTTTTCGCCCTATAGGACGCACTTTTCCCCCTCCAAAAATGAAGGGGAAATGTGTGTGCGTCCTATGGGGCGAATGCAGGCTTCAGGAGAGCCGCAGCGCCAGCCCCACAAGGTCGGGGGACAGCGGGGAGGTGGAACGCCGCCATCCCGCTGTCTCCCGATGTGGTTTGGAGGCTGACGGCAGGGAGACGCGTGCTTCTCCCCGCCGCCAGCCCCGCAAGCTCCGGGGACAGCGGGGAGGCGCAGCGCGTCTTCCCGCTGTCCCCGGACCTGGTCTGCAGGCGGGCGGCAGGGAGAAGAGCGCTTCTCCCCGCTGCCTGCCCCGCAAGCACCTGGGGGGGGGGGAATAAATTTTTTTTCCTTTATTTCCCTCCAAAAAAACTTGGTGAGTCCTATGGGGCGAAAAATACGGTACATACCCAGAACAGTGGTATGTGGTGTGTCCCATTCTGTGAGAGAAACCGAGAACCCACTTTTGTGTCACAGAAAAAAGCCAAAAAGTGTCTCAGTTGCTTTTGTCTTGGACCAGTAGTAAACCTTGTGGGAGGCAGTTTCCTGTGTTCATTGTAGCTTTGCCATATGGATGTGTTCATTATACCAGTGCTGCGGGGCTTTTGGTTCTCCAGATGTTGGATTCAAATTCCCATTAGCCCCAGCATGCATGATCCAAAGGATGATGGAACAGAATTATGTAAGGCCAGTGGTAGGCTGCTTTGTGAATGCTCACATTAAAAGGCAAAATATATGTAACTCAATAAATATTTGGAGAACTGCAGCTTTGGGGGGGGGGTTAGAAATTTAATTTATGTTTTGCATGGACAATGCTCGGAGAGTTACCGTACCTTAAAAGCCTTCACTGGTCAGGATCTTCTCCTAAATGATTTATTGAAAAAACTTAAGAAGACAAATCAAGCATCATAGATGTACTAAAGAATACACGCAGATGACACGCTTGAAGATGAGTTTACAGTGGTATCTCTGGTTACAAACGCTTTGGGTTACGAACTCCGCTAACCCGGAAGTAGCTGCTCCAGGTTGCGAACTTTGCCCCAGGATGAGAACGGAAATAGTGCGTTGGCGGCGGTGGAAGGCCCCGTTAGCGAAAGTGAGCCTTGGGTTAAGAACAGACCTCCGGAACAAATTAAGGTCGTAACCCAAGTTGCCACTGTATTGACTAGAGTGGTAAAAATACAGTTAGAATATGAGTAATTTTCAAGCAACATTTTGTAAGTTTTCAGCTCTACACAGATCTCTGTATTTTTATATATGTTACATGTAAATAATCCTTAACTGATAAAATCTGTCCCATTCCCCCTGGACAGCAGTTCACACTTGCCTGTCACTTGTTCACTGATCTCCCATCATTCCCAACCTTTCCCGCTATACTTCTGATATAATGCTACAGTTTTAACATTTTGTGTTAGTGTCTAATCACTGTTAGCCTCCATGGCATTTTTTGTTATATGGAACAGTGGAATATAAACGTTTAAGGAAATAAAAATAACCCTGCTAATCTTGTAAACGGCTATGATCATCTACCAGGGAAAACAAGAGGGGAGATTTACCAGGAATGGCCACGATTGCACTGTTCTCCATCGTTTGCATCTGCAGAGCTCTCTACTAAGAACCCAAGCACAGCCTGTTCCTGCTTCGTGAAATAAATACACCAGCCTCTGCAAAGGTCAACAGACCCTGAAACAAAGGAAAAGGTTCCCTTCTCATAGAAAACATGAAAGTCATAAAGGTAAGGGACCCCTGGACTGTTAAGTCCAGCCAGAGGCGATGGGTGTGGTGCTCATCTCGCTTTTCAGACCGAGGGAGCTGATGTTTGTCCACAGACAGCTTTCTGGGTTGTGGCCAGCATGACTAAACCACTTCTGGCGCAATGGGACACTGGACGAGTGCCAGAGTGCAGGGAAACGCTGTTTACCTTCTCGCCACAGTGGTGCCTATTTATCTACTTGCACTGCTGTACTTTTGAATTGCTAGGTTGGCAGAAGCTGGGACAGAGCTATGGGAGCTCACCCTGTCGTCAAGCCTGAGAGGCTCTGTGGTTTAGATCACAGCGCCACCCGCATCCCAGTTATGTAATAGGACAATCCAAAAAGCTAGTGTGTAGGAGCTGTTTCCTCTCCAAGAAGAGACACCAATCTCTGTTTCAAGGAAAATATGCTTGTTGTTTGTTGCAAAGATGATTCTTGTTGCTACCAAAGCCTGGAAAGCCCAAGATATTATTCTGTTAAATGAGGTGCATCAGGGAACAAAGTGCTTGCCCCAAGCAAATGTGACTGTCAGGTGAGGTGGGGGGATTCCTTTAGCTGTGGGCCATGGATGATTTGCCAACCTGCTGCCCTCCAGATGTTTGTTTGTTTTTAGCTAAAGTGGTGCTTCAGGTTAAGAACAGTTTCAGGTTAAGAATGGACCTCCAGTACAAATTAAGTTCTTAACCCGAGGTACCACTGTACCATATTTCCTCTGCCTCCTTAATCCCCCTTGCCTGAGAACAGGTAAGCAGAGAGCAATCAGAAGTTGCAGAAGGGATCCCTCTCCTATGTATATGAACCTCCCTTGTATTAAATGTCATTGTTTGCCCAGATGCTCTGCACTGAGGGATGTATGATGGGCATTCCGATGGTCTTACCAAATGCTAACGTTTTGTGTAAACTGTGTTTGGAACTATGTAAAACTTGCTAAATCCTCACGAATATCACCCCTTGACCTGCCTGAGTCACAGTAACACCACCTTAAAGGTAAAGGGACCCCTGACCATTAGGTCCAGTCGTGGCTGACTCTGGGGTTGCGGCGCTCATCTCGCTTTATTGGCCGAGGGAGCCGGCGTACAGCTTCCGGGTCATGTGGCCAGCATGACTAAGCCACTTCTGGCGAACCAGAGCAGCACATGGAAATGCCGTTTACCTTCCCGCCAGAGCGGTACCTATTTATCTACTTGCACTTTGATGTGCTTTCGAACTGCTAGGTGTGATGAATTTCTGACTGTGTGTGGAGTGGATTTTCCTCCTTCTCCATGCCAAAATGCAAACCCTTAAACGAGATATTTCTTCTTGCTTCGGTTCTCTCTTGCCTTCTGGCAAGGAGGGGAGGGAACTCTGTTGCAACAGAAAAATAAAGATCTGCCTTGCTTTCACTGCATCTTGCCTCCATCATTCATCTCTGACGGATCATGGATTTTGGGGGGGGGGGGGGGCTCAGTCCCTTGGCGAGCTGGGCAGCAAAAGCCAACCACCTCTACTTTTCCTATATCACTTTGAAGTCACTTTTGCACGAGATGGAGGGGGGGAATTAATCGCCCCACCACTAACCGCCCTCCCCCGTCCTGTATTTTGCACTGCCAGCTTCCTCCTTGCAAACCAAGAGAGGCGGAGGAGCAACCATCTTGCGCCGCGCACGCTGCATAGTGGCAAGGGGGGGAAAGGGAGCGCGCTCGCTCGCTTCCTGCCTGCCGACCACTAAATGCGCGCAGAGGAAGGATCCTGCCGCGCCGCCTTCTAAGGGTTAGCTCGACGGAGCTGGATTCCTAGAGTGGAGAGTTGATTTATTTATTTTTTCGGAGGGGGGCGGAGAGGGAGAGGGAAGAGGAGGGGCGTCCTCCATATCCAATGCCCGTCCCCACGAAGCCCGTTCCCCTCCCGGATCCACCATTGGCGGAGAGAGAGAGCGGCCTTTGTCTTGGCAGAGAGCTGCATCGGGGCGATTTGGTGAGAGGCGCTGGGTTCATGCGGGCGAAGGGGAGCCCCGGGAGGCTTGCAAGGAGAGAGGGGTGGGGGGAAGCTAGGAGTGGGGCGGGAAGACCCAGAGGGAGATACTTGGCCCAGAGCCCAGCCAGTGAGTGGAGAGAAAAGGCGCAAGGAATGGGGGTCGCTTGCAAACTGGGAAGGGCGAGGCGAGCCTAGCTCTCTGTTTCGCCCCAAAATGGACAACATTCCCCCCTTCCCGCAGTATTGGGGAATCCGTTTTCAGTCGTCCTCTCTGCAAAAACAAGCAGGCCTCTTGAATTAGGCGATTTTTTAAAAACGGGAGCAAAACGAACCGACCTGGCTCTTCGATTATATTATGCCTCTACTTCGGTTAGAATGAGCGACCCCCTTTGAAAACCGAACAAACCTCGCCTCCTCCGGTGCATTTTTGCACGGGGGCAGAGCAGGGGGTATTTTTAAGCAGAACACAATTTCCTTTAAAGGGGAAGGCTGAAATCAAGAGGGAAGAGAGAGAGCCCAGTCGGTAGATCATGAGATACTTACCGTACTTTCAGGGTCGTGGGTTCGAAAGATTCCAGCCCTGCAGGGGGCTGGGCTAGATGACCCTCGCGGTCCCTTCCAACTCTCCAATTCTGTGGTCGGTCTCGGTTGCTGCAGAGCTTGAGGATTCCACTGCTGGGAACTGGTTACTTTCCTGTGCAAACCTTTGCTCTTGCTCTCACAAGGCAGTTCTCAGCTGCGCCAGAAAGAGAACCTGCATGTACCCTTGCCAGTATACCAGAGAAATGGTACTTTGTTTTACATTGTTCTCCAAATATAACTAAAATAGAGAAAATAAAATGGGTTTTCCTTAGAAATGGGCAGTTTTCTGTGAGTTCCATTGGACGGAAAAGACAGATAATTAATAAAGTGCAGTATCACCCACCCAGTGCTTTTTTTCCCCTGGAGAAATGGTTAAGGGAACTCACCAGAAAGTAAGTTTGTTGTGGCCCCAGTCACAGTGTCGCCACCCCACCCTCACGCCTGGGATGGGGCTAAATGTGATTTATAAACTCAAGCAGGCAATGATCTGGATTAGAAATGGCCACAACTTTATTGATTACAGATCTAGGTGGATTTTTGGTTCAGGCATTGGGTGTACAGTGGTACCTTGGGTTACATACGCTTCAGGTTACAGTCTCCACTAACCCAGAAATAGTACCTCGGGTTAAGAACTTTGCTTCAGGGTGAGAACAGAAACCGTGCTTCGGTGGTGCAGCAGCAGCGGGAGGCCCCATTAGCTAAAGTGGTACCTCAGGTTAAGAACAGTTTCAGGTTAAGAATGGACCTCCGGAACGAATTAAGTACTTAACCGGAGGTACCACTGTATATCTGTTCCGGCATCCCCAGACAAAATAATTATTATTATTTAATTTTAAAAAGGTAAGGGAACTCAGTTTCCCCAAATTTCTGCTAAAACAACAATAACAACCCTGCAACCATCAAGCAGCAGCCTTAATTTAAACTACAGTGGTGCCTCGCAAGACGAAAAGAATCCGTTCCGCGAGTCTCTTCGTCTTGCAGTTTTTTCGTCTTGTGAAGCAAGCCCATTAGCGGCTTAGCGCTATTAGCGGCTCAGGGGCTTAGGGGATCAGGATCAGCTGATAAGCGGCTTAGCGGATCACCTGTTAAGCGGCTTAGCGGATCACCTGTTAAGCGGCTTAGCGGATCACCTGTTAAGCGGCTTAGCGGATCACCTGTTAAGCGGCTTAGCGGATCACCTGTTAAGCGGCTTAGCGGATCACCTGTTAAGCGGCTTAGCGGATCACCTGTTAAGCGGCTTAGCGGATCACCTGTTAAGCGGCTTAGAAAAGGGGGGGGGAGGGAAAAAACCCTGCAGGAACTCGCAAGACATTTTCGTCTTGCGAAGCAAGCCCATAGGAAATTCGTTTTGCGAAGCGCCTCCAAAACGGAAAATCCTTTCGTCTAGCGGGTTTTCCGTCTTGCGAGGCATTCGTCTTGTGGGGCACCACTGTATTTTCACAGTAGTTTAAGAGTAACAGGCTTAAGGAGAACAAGGCAGTGAGAAAAAGGGGTTGCCAGAGGGAGGAAAGTGGGTGAAGGAGGTTCAGAGTTTCAGCAAAAGGCATTCACTGCTTTTCCTTCTGGGATGAGTCCATGTTGGTAGCAGGAATCACCCATATTTGTTGGGGGGGGGGGAATCTTCCTTCCTTGCCTGGGGCATTAATAGACTTGACAGAAGGATGTCTTGGCTTTGCAGGCCTTGGCAACACCACTAGTTAGGGACATCTCTGCCTTGAGACGAAAAGCTGGCAGGCAAAAGACGCAAGCCTTCTCTCACGCTGGAGGCTTCCAAGATGGAAGAGCAAGACTCTGCTGCCTCTGAATCAGGAAGGAGCCCTGAAAACATCAAGATCGGGAGCAGCGGGGAATCCTGGGAGAAAACCATGCAGAAGACTCTGAGCGAGAACTTGCTCCGAGCGGATGTGCAGCACCAGCGCTTCAAGCAGTTCCGCTACCAAGATGCCGAGGGCCCCCGAGAAGTGTGCAACCGCCTCCACGACCTTTGCCATCAGTGGCTGAAGCCGGAGCAGCACACGAAGATCCAGATCCTGGACTTGGTGATCCTGGAGCAGTTTCTCACCATCCTTCCACCGGAGATGGAGCGCTGGGTCAGAGAATGTGGAGCCGAGACCAGTTCCCAGGCAGTCGCCCTGGCAGAGATTTTCCTCCTGACTCAGGCAGAAGAGAAGAAGCAGGAAGAGCAACAGGTGAGAGCACTTTGTCCCGGTAGTTCCAGGGGCCCAGGAATGTGAGGGAGGATGCCCTCAAACCCCCCACTAATTGCCCAGCTCTTTGGGGAAATAATATCTGCAATCCCAAGGCCTTTGCTTCGGATCACTCCTTTTCTCTTTAGTCAATGTCTTCTCCCTAGTCAGTGTCTCGGATCTTGTTGATTTTTCAGGGGCAGGGGCTGTTTGGTGCTGATTTCTCCGAGGCAGAGAAGACGTCAACAGACACCAAACAGAGCCCCCTACGAAAGGGGATCATGCCAGAGGGTGACGGTGGGACCAGCTGGCAAGGTATGGATTTGAACTTGGTCTCCCCTATTGAGGATGTAAGAAACCTTTGGGCTGTTTTTGTGCCTCCCTGGGTCTCCCAAGTCTCCAGTCTATTGCCATAATTCAAAAAATGTGCTCATGCTCAGTACTTGGAAGACTTTGCCAGCACTTTGATTTGTGCCCAAGATGGAAATGGGGAAGAGCGTTTTCACCCAAATTAAATATAAAATGGGTATAAATGTATTTTGACAAGACATTTTGTAACACTTGTGTGTGCTTCGACATGCACCACTTACCGTATTTTTCGCTCTATAAGACACACTTTCCCCCCTCCAAAATTAAGGGGAAATGTGTGTGCGTCTTATGGAGCGAATGCAGGCTCCATGGCTTCAGCAATAGCAACGTGCTCCAGAGGCTTTGCGTTGTTTTGCTGAAGCCTGGAGAGTGAGAGGCGTCGGTGCGCACCGATCCCTCTTGCTCTCCTGGCTTTGCTTCACTGGAGAGGCGCCGTGCAGCTTTCCCTCTCTGCGCAGTGCCCCTTCAGCGAAGCAGGAGGAGAAATGGAAGGGGCTCCTTTTCTCCTGCCGCTTCATTGAAGGGGAGCTGCGCAGAGAGGGAGAGAATTTTTCCCCCTTGTTCTCCCCCTCTAAAACAAGGTGCGTCCTATGGTCGGGTGCGTCCTATAGAGCGAAAAATACGGTAAATCTCTGAAGCAATGATACGTTACTGCAGTGATGTGGGTGGCCTTCCAGATGATGTCTGACTACAGCTCCCAAGCCAGCAGGGCCACTAGCTGGGGATGATGGGAGATGGAGCCCAGTAACACCTGGAGGGCCACAGGTTCTCCATCATGTGCAACTGGCTTCCCACCACTTTGTCTCTTACAGGCTATGGAATGCTTCCAGCAATACGTGCTCAGCAATCTCTTCTGTGCAGTGGACGAGAAACGGCTTCTGGGCAACCTGATAAGGTAGAGGGCGAGGATTGTTGAGGAAGCTGATTTAAGACGGATTCTGTGCCTCTGTCCTGTCACCTCCCTAGACCTGAACAAATCTCTCATGGGCGTAAGAAGAGCCCAGCTGGATCTAATCTAGCACCTGCTCTCACATTCACCCAGAAACAGTACATGAGGACAGCAGTGTTCTCCCCACTTGTGATGCCCAGCAACTGGTACCCAGAGGTATACTGCCTTCAGAGAGGAGGCAGAACATGCCATTGATAGGCTTGTCCTCCATGGATTCATCTAACCCTCTTAAAACCTATCCAGCTGGCTGCATCTTCTGCTATGAGAATAAGTGCTTTCTTTTGTCCTGAATTTACATTCAGCTACATTGGATGGCCGCAAGTTGTAGTGTTATGGGACAGGGAGAAAACCTTCTCTCCCTCCGCTGTATCCACTCTGTGCATCATTTTATTTTTATTTGCCCCCCCAATTTTTTAATTAGTTTTCCAAATTTATAACAGATATAACACAACACAAAATAACAAACAAATAACAAAACATATTAAAAAGACAAACAAACAAACATACAAAAGGTCTTACGGTTAAAAATCCAAGTTAAATTCCATTATTAAATGACTTCTTCAAATCCTTCCTAACTGATTTTCATTAAATCTCATTTTAGCAGTTTTCCAATATCCACTTTCTAATAAAATTAACTTGTTCAAATTACTAACTTCTTTTCTTCTCATAATATTCTCAATCCATAATATTATACAGTACAACATACTTTAATCCTAAACCAAATTTAGTGCTTGCAAGTATTTCCACCTATGTTATATTATAGTATTTAGCTAAGTATTCCTTAAATTTCTTCCACTCTTCTCGATGTTCCTCCTCTTTCTGATCGCAGATTCTTCCAGTAAGGTCACTTTGTGCATCATTTTAAACCGCTGTCCTGTCCCCCTTTACATCTGTTGATGCCACTAAGTTAAGGTTTGAATCTTGCACAAAATGCCCAGTTACTTCCCCTGAACTTGCCTTTTAGCTTTTGCTGAAAGATAACATCTCTTGTTATATTTCTAAGAAGGAAAGGTTCTTATATTTCTCCCCCCAGGATCTGGCGACCTTGAAGGGGGCTGCTATGTACCTTTCTAAGGAGGAGCGGGCTTTGCTGGATCCAGAACAGAGAGCTGTGCACAGGCAGCTCGTGATGAAGAGCTGTGGGATCATGGCCCCTCTAGGTAATGTTTCATCTTCCCTGGTTGATGATGAGACCTGTTTACAAACCCAAAATAACATTTGTGTCTAACCTGATGGCCCAACCTTTACCCACCTGGCTCCATCCAGATGTTTTGGACTACAGTTGCCACCAGTCCAGCCAGCACAGCTGATGGGTTGTAGTTCAAAACATCTGGAGGGCACCAAGTTGGCAAAGGCTGCCTTAACAAGTGTTTGATCCGAGGTTAGCTGGGAGCTGAACCCTGGTCTCCATGATCTTAGTCCAACTATATCATGGCAGCTGTCACTTACTGCAAGAAACGATTTCCCATCTAATTTTTTAGTCCTTTATCACAATGGCTAGTTGTAGCTCAATTATTTTGGGGGCCCATTTCTTAAACTCGCTTATCCCTCTCCTGCCCTTATTCCAGGAGCCGAAAGATGGGAAGTGGAGAGTAAAGGAGAACCGCAAGGGATGTCGCCGGAAAGAGGGCGGTGCAAAAAGAGTGAAGAGCAGAAAAGGAAGACCGAAATAAACCATAAGAGGAGGACTAAATCCCCCGTTTCTGAAGACGGCGACTATCATGAAATCACAGTCCAAGGGAAAATAGGGAAAATAAGGAAAAGAAGTGAAAAACGTAAGTGCCGTGTTTGGGGGCGGGGGGAGTTAAAATTCTAAAATCCTGAAGCTTGTTGCAAAATCTGCACAGGAGAGACATGATTTAAAATACGGGGGTGTAGCAAGAACATAACTGTGTCTGCAGCTCACTACCCATGGAAATAATCTGCACAGGGGAGGAAACGTATACATGCTCAAGAGTAGCGAGGTGTGCATGGCACCCACAAGGTTCTCCATCTACCTGCCTGCTTTCTGTACCCTCACTCAGTCCAGGCAGCGGCTCTGCCTATCAGCTTCTTCCTCCTTAGGCTCAGTCTTGCCCTTGTAGAACACAGCAGAGAGGAAGATGGGGACAAAACTAGAACTAATTGGTTCTGCCTGTCATTGGCTCTGGCTCCACCTACTGTTGGTCCTCCTGCCTTTCCCCCTACCAATCTCAGTGGGCACCAACCACCACTGTGAGAGAGGCACAGCCAAAGTGGACCCCATGGCAGCAGTAGAATTTGGACTCTTGATTTCCTGGGTGTGTTGTTATTGTAGAGTTATTTGCTTTTTCATATAGTCCTTTATTTCTTTGGCTTTGGTGACTGACTGTTTTCTAGAGACTTGATTTGCTCCTATATCAGTTACTCCGGCACTAATTTACTCTTGCTTTTTAATAAGGATTTTTTTTTTTTTTGAAGTTTGGCCATATACATGTGAGTAGTAGCTGAACTGAAGTTCTCTTCTTTTCCTCCCCCTTCTACACTAGCTGTTATTAAAATAAGTGAGCCGCCAACCGTTAAAAGGCAAAGGACTTACTTTTTCAACAAGGAGTGGGAAGAGAGGTATTGTTTTGTGGATCTGAATGGCAAGTGTGTCTGCTTAGTCTGCTCCTCAACTGTTGCCGTCTCAAAGAAGCACAATGTCCAGAGACACTATGAAAGAAACCACAGCAGTTTTGCAAAAGATTATCCCCTAGATTCCGAACTTCGGAAAAAAAAGGTCCATGAAATGAAATCCAAATTGGCGATTCCACCGACACCGGCCACCAGGCCTGTGGTGCAATCCAAGAATAATACGATGGCATCTTTTAAAATTGCAAGCTTGCTTGCAAAAAGGAAAAAACCGTTTGTAGATGGGGACTTGTTGAAAGAGATATTTTTGACCGCCGGTGACTCAATGTTCGAAGGTTTCCCTAATAAAAAAGAAATACTTGCAGCGATTCAGAAATTGCAGCTGTCTGGAAACACCATCACAAGAAGAATTGAGTCTATATCCAGAGACTTGGATTATCAGCTGCAAAGTGATCTTCAGAATTGCCTTTGGTTCGCACTTCAGTTTAATGAATCGACAGATATAACAGACCCATCTCAGATGGCGGTTGTTGCGAGAATGGTTTTGAGTGATCTTTCTGTGATAGAGGAGCTACTCAGAATACTACCTCTGAAAGGAAAAACAAGAGGCGAGAATATATTTCAGACTTTCAAAGACTTTGCCATGGAAATAAATTTGCCTCTTCACAAATTGTCATCTATCACCACCGACGAGGGAGCAACAACGGGGTGTATTGGTGGGTTTATTGCCCAGTGCCAGCAGGACGAATCTTTTCCAAAGTTTGTTTCATATCACTGCATTATTCACCAGGAAGCATTATGTGCTAAAGTACTCCGGTTTAAACACATAATGGATGTGGTTAAAAAGATAATAAACTCTATCCGGGCCGTCTCCTCAAAACACAGGCTTTATAAAGCCCTTCTGGAAGATGTTGATGCTGAGCACAATGATCTCCTTTTGCACACTGAAGGCAGGTGGCTGAGTAAAGGAAAAGTTCTGGCCAGATTCTTAAACCTGATTGAAGAAATTAAGGAGTTTTTTAGGTCTAAAGATCAGTATGTTGAACAACTTGACGACAGGTTTTGGTTAATGGATTTGGCTTTCCTTGCTGACTTGATGCAAAAACTGAACATTTTGAACTTTGAGCTTCAGGGTAAAGACAAGCATATTTCTGGGATGGTCACTGCAGTCAATGCCTTCAAAGATAAACTGAGGTTGTGGAAGTCACACCTGGAGAGGAAATCACTCCTTTACTTCCCCTCAATGAAGCAAGTCATTGGAGAGAATGACTTCAACGGCGTGCCGTTTGTGGGCTACCTAGAGATCCTGGAGGAGCAGTTCCTTACTCAATTTGAGCAGCTCATTGACATTGAGCCTGTCGTGTCCTTTTTTGCAAACCCATTCGACTCCATCGATGTCACAGTGACTGCCATGGCCATTGCAGAACTCTGCCAAGCTGGGCTGGAGGAAATAGAGCTGGAGATTGTGGACTTGCAAAATGACTTGGCTTTGAAGTCTCATTCAGGCCACGACAACTTTTGGAATCAGGTTGGTTCCCAGAAGTTCCCTTTGTTGAAAAAGACTGCTGCAAAGGTAAACTCTTATTTTGGGTCAGCTTATCCGTGCGAGTCCCTTTTCTCTGCCAGAAAGTTTATCAAGTCAAAAAACAGAACACGGCTGACGCCTAAGCATCTGGATGACTGTTTGAGAGCAGCCATCTCGTCGTACACCCCCAATTATAGCAAGCTTGCAGATGACATGCAGTGCCAGGCTTCACATTAGTCTTGGAGCAGTGGCACAATTTATGTGAGGTGTGGTTGCTTTGTGTTAATCATTAGCTTTGATTTGGTTATTTTCAGTGGCTTCTGTTCTTTTCTACGCTGTGTTTCCTTTTAACTGTAGCTGATATATCACTCTTAAATACATCATTTTACTTGTGACCGTGGGTGTATATTGTTGCAGTAACTCAGCCCAGGTATAACCAAAATGTCATTAAAAACAGTGACTGAGCTTTAGAGTTCTCCAGAATGCTTCACCACACTTGAGTGTTAAGCGAAGCGGGTGGGGAGCTAGCTTAGTGTCCCAAAGACTGCATTGGTCTCAGCCTACATCTGCACTATACAGTCACACCTTGGAAGTTGAATGGAATCCATTCCGGAAGTCTGTTTGACTTCCAAAACATTCGAAAACCAAAGCGCAGCAGAAGCCGCGGAAGCAATGTCGGACGTTCAGCTTCCAAAAGAACGTTCAAAACCAGAACAATCACTTCCGGGTTTCGATTGTTTGGGAGCCGATTTGTTTGGGAGCCAAGGCATTCGAGATCCAAGGTACGACTGTACATTGAAAGCGGTATTATGCCACTTTACAGAGTTACGGCTTGCCAAAGAATCCTTGGAGTTGTAGCTAATAAACTCTCAGAAGTGTTTTGAGAGTTGCCCAGAGACTCCTAATCCCCCCACAGAACTACAATTCCCAAAGTTCCCTGAGAAGAGGGAACCACTCTGAAAACAGTAGCTCTTTGAGAGGAATAGGGGTCTCCTAAGAATTCCCAGCAGCCTAAACCAGCTTCATTTGCCAGGATTCTTTGAGGGAAGCCATGGTTGTTTAAAGTGGCATGATACTGTTTTCAATGTTTAGAGCAGGTGAGGCCTACTCTAAGTATAGTATGAGAAGAGGTGGTAGTCTTACTCGAATAAGCTTCCTCAGCTGCTACATAGGCTTTAGGTGACACCAGGAGATGCTAGGATAAAAAAACACACGTGACTGATTCCCCATTTTTAAAAAAACAAAATCCAGCAGTTAGAGAACTTTTGGGAATGTTTCTTATGGGTTAACACAGCTATCTTACTGCTTTTTGTATAATTATTATCCTGCTTACCTTCTCTTCATATTGGGCTAAGGATATGGAAGCCCAAAGAACTTCAGTGGGGCTAGAGAAATATTTGCCATAAACATCAACAAATCCTATCGGTTTATGCTATTTTTGCTAGACTTCATTTACTGCTGAGCAGTGTTTGAAATTAGCCAGGTGCCAGGCGCATTTTGCACCTGGCTATTGGCCACTTGCAACCAAGTGAAGATGCCTGGGCGGCAGGATGGGGCCTGACGTCTCCACCACCTGGAGGTGCATGGTTGGGGATCCTTGGATCTGGACTGTTTTCACACACTAATACCACATCCTGTAGAATTCTATCAGTTATATTTTATCTGCACAATCAGAATGAATTTCAGGAACCAAAATGCTTTTTTCTGTGCAGCCTGAGCAAGAGCAGTGAACAAAATTACAGTAAATTGTTGTAGCTTGTCTTCACTTACCTCACCCCACTGCCCTGCTCACAGCTGTGAAGAATATCCCTACGTTATTGTAATGGTTCTAAGGGGGTTGTTTGTGCGTAAGTTGCCGCCACTCCTGGCTAGGTTGCCTGGTTGAACCCTTTCCCTCTGGACAGCCTTGCACTCGTGGCTGTCTCAGTCGCTGGCAGAATCCGTCAGTGGGCGTTTCTTGAACTTCTTCCAGCAAAGAAGTTCTTTGACGCCCAGTCGCCTCCTACTCTCCCTGCGCGGAAGTCTTCTGTGCAGGGAGGGTGTGGGCAGCGGAGGACCCGTGCTCTCCCCACTGGTCTCCGGTGATGAGGCCAGGAGCCTTCTCTCTGATTCCCCCATCTGCCCCCCTTCTTCACTGGTGCTACGCTGATTTCCTTCCCCAGCGGATGGGCTGCCTCTCTCCCTACTGGGACCCTCTCCGGCATCCCTCTGGAGCCCTCTCTCCTCCTTTGGCTCCGATGGCAGTTCCCTGACAGTTATGAATGGTTGGTGTCACCATTAAGAAAAAGAAGTGTGAATAGGCCAATATATATGTGGACTGTCCCTGGATCAAGTGGCTTTTCTTCTTCAATGTCTCAAAATTCTTAACTTAGCTCAAGGTTGTCATCTGAACTAGCCAGATGTTTAACTGAGAATTAATCAGTCAGTTAATCACTTGAAAAATAGGACTTTAGAGCCGTCTTGCCCCAAAATGGCAACTAGACATTCTGTTTTGGCCACTGTAACCTTGGCTTAAGGATCCATTTGATACCTAGCTTATATATCTAACACTCCTGCTGAGGAATTTCCTGTGCAGTCTGATCCTACTTGTTTTGTTTATTCAAAAGTGCTGCGAACACAAGAAACCAAGCTCAAATCAAGCGGATGTGTAGCTGTAATTCAGTGCCCACCACCACTCTCTAAAATTCTTCTTTCTGTTTTAAAAAAGTTATTGTTAAACCATTTGTAAAAGTCTTCTCCCAAAATCATCTGTTGCCACAGGCTACAGGCACTTTGGAATAAAACTGGTAAACTTGCAAAGATAAACACCTTCAAAAATATGAGAGAGATCTATCTGCTCATTTATAAGCATATGAAAAGAGAAACTTAACTGTGGGGGTGCGGTTCTCTGCTTTTACAGTGGTACCTCGGGTTACTGACGCTTCAGGTTACAGACTCTGCTAACCCAGAAATAGTACCTCGGGTTAAGAACTTTGCTTCAGGATGAGAACAGAAGTTGTGCGGCAGCAGCACAGCAGCAGTGGGAGGCCCCATTAGCTAAAGTGGTACCTCGGGTTAAGAACAGTTTCAGGTTAAGAATGGACCTCCAGAACGAATTAAGTTCTTAACATGAGGTACCACTGTATATGAAAAGCTTACACAATATTAGACCCTTCAGCATAGGGTTAGATGATTCTTAACTAATCTTGTCAGAACCCTAGGTTACTGCAAAAAGGAAAACTATTTTGAGAGCAAACAACCTTAGTGCCATTTCAGAGCACCTTCTCCCAGCAGGAGGCAGTTGCATGGACTTATAAAATTGTTCTCTGGACTTTTGATGGAACATAGCAGGGCACAGAGGTCCTCTCCCTTTACCACTCGAGCTCCTACTCAGGTGATACTCTGAGAATATATTTCAGCAGGCATTGGCCACCCACTTTCAAACACGTTGTCTAAGTAATAAAAGCCAGAAACTTGCTGCTTTTTTAAGAAGGACTTTGAGAATCTCAAGGAGGTCTGTTTTACACCCTGATTCTGTACCTTTACTGGACTCTGGTAGCATTGCAGTATATATTTGGCCCAACCTTTTATATTGAACCTGGAAACAAACAGGTAAACTGCACTGCTGGGAAAACAGAAGTGTAATCTGCTTACTGTAGCTAGTTTAGTCTGGCTGAACACCTAAGGACCAATTTTTCACATAACACTATATAAAGAGCATCCTTATACAGTGGTACCTTGGGTTAAGTACTTAATTCGTTCTGGAGGTCCATTCTTAACCTGAAACTGTTCTTAACCTGAAGACCACTTTAGCTAATGCAGCCTCCCGCTGCTGCTGCGCGATTTCTGTTCTCATCCTGATGCAAAGTTCTTAACCCGAGGTACTATTTCTGGGTTAGCGGAGTCTGTAACCTGAAGCATATGTAACCCGAGGTACCACTGTAGTGCAATATGGAGGCTATTTGGGGAAGAAGGGTGCAGGATAGATCTCAAGTTATCAAGAAAAAGCTTCAAAAAAGGTGCTGGTTCAGAAAAAGGAATCCAGATGTTGCCACCACCTCATTTCCCAGGAACAACAGAGAGAACTTAGTAAATATTAGGTGCCTTATAAAATATGTGGATTCTGCCATCCATATCGGTGTCATTCTGAACTCTGTACTCCAGTTCAAAGCGCTGACCAGTGCTTTTTTTCTGGGGGTACGCAAGGGTGCGCAGTACTGGAATCTTTCCCCCCCCTGTGTTAAAAGTGTGGCACTTAGTGTATGTAACAACTTCATGGTGAGTACTGGCACCTCCCTCCCCCCCCCCATTTTAAAGTGCTGGAGACTTAGCTTGTAGATAGACACATACACCAAGCTATTGACTGACCAGTCAGTAGGAAAATAATCTTGCCACTATTGAATGAACTTTATCAGAGAGAATTTCATGGTGGTCATTCATATAAGTCAAATATACAAAACTCGGGAATTAGACACTGTGTTGGTGCAATTGTGGGACTTTAGAGACGTTTTGGCACCTCTAGTGATCCTGCCTGTCCAGTTTGCACCTTTTGGTCTGTTGTGGCAGTAGAAATTGGCACCATCCTTGGTACTTGTAGCACAAGTGGACCTGGCTTAGTTCCTTCTTCCTATACTTAAAGACAACACTTCTTTGATTGTATTGAAACTGTTTGTCCTTTACCTGCCAGTGGCAGCCAGCTTTGTGGTTGCCCAGGGATAGAAAGATGGTTCAAGCATCGCAAATGAAAATTGGCTTCAAAAAGCAATGTATATTGTGTTTACGGAAAAACTCACCAACTCAACAGTTTTGCACGGTACTATGAAACCAGAAGATTACACAGCTGTTTGGTGGGCTTTCATGATGCATGTCAATAGACGCCCACGCTTTATTATGGTCCCTGCTAAGTATGAGTTTATCTGGAAATAACTGATTTTTTTACCCTAGCTACTTACCTTTTCGCTATGTATCTTGGCAAATGCTTTCATACCCTACTAGCTTTGTTATGAACATGTTTTACGCTGCTATCCCTTTATCGTAATCCCTGTACATACTGCTCATTCGCTTTTATGTATACTTACCATTTTAGTTGCTTCGTCTTGTTTTTCCCTTCTCCTTTTTTCTCTTACTCAGTGCTGTATATCTGTTGAAATAAAATAAACCATTTAAAATAAAAAAATAAAAATACTGAAAGAACTTTAATGGCTTCCATTGTGTTTTCAAGCACTTTTCACACTGCTAGTGGTTAACTTTTAAAATGGCCCTCCTGAAGGAGCGTTTCCACCCCCATTGTTCAGCTTGGGACACTGGGGTCCAGCTCAGAGGACCTTCTGGCGGTTCCCTCCCTGTGAGAAGTGGGGTTACCAGAAATAAACAACTATCTGACCTTTAGAAGACATCTGAAGGCAGCCCTGTTTAGGGAAGTTTTTAATGTTTGATGTTTTATCATGTTTTTAATATTCTGTTGGGAGCCGCCCAGAGTGGCTGGGAAAAACCAGCCAGATGGGCGGGGTATGAATAATAAATTATTATTATTATTATGGCATGGGGAGAGACACAAGCAGGCACCTGGAATTGTCTTTAGCTACCACTTTCTCCCTCCTGTTTCATGAGGGGCAGCTGTGCTGGAATTCTGAAGCTCCAACAAAGAGTTGTGCAGGACTTTAAAGGGCCACAGATTTATGATGGCATAAAGGCTTACGGACTAGAGTCCTGTTCATTAGAATGCAAGAAAAGCAGTGCTGGATTAGGCCCCAGGCCCATCTAGTCCACCATCCTGTTCTTACAGGGGCCAACTGGATGCCCATGGGAAGCCTGGAAGCAGGGGCTGAGGAGAATAGCACTCTTGCATGTTCCAAGCAACCGACATTCAGAGACATGCTGCCTCTGACAGGGTAGTAGCCACTGAAAGCCTTATCCCTCATCAGCTGCATGGGGTGTTTTCCTCAAGTAACAGGAAAACATACATCCATACATTATGGGAGGAGTGAGATTGATATATGTAAGAAGGTCACATTGTGACAATTACATTAAATGTGTGCACATTTGTTTTGGTAAAAATTCACAAAGCAGTGTTGATAGCACAAACATTCTGGCATTGGTGTGCTTATTAACATGAAATGTTGGTTTCCGTCACTCTCAAGATACAATGGAGTGCCCATCCAGAGGGTGAAATCAAACCATTGGTGAATCTCTGCAGCTGTAGAGACCGGTAAATTGTAACTGCTGCCTCCTGCGCTTGGTTTTGCTGTGTTAGTCTGGGCAGTGTGCGTGTATGTTCTGGACTGCCCAGAAAACAAGACCCTGCTCTCGGCCTTGCTGATGTGATCCAAAAGAAAGCAGAGCATACAATTGGCACCAGCAGTTGGAATTGCCAAACTGAGGCATAATCCAACAATCCAACCATTTTAGGGATTCCACTCTGATTTTGTGTAGGGTTTACTCCTTAGCATTTTTCATCTTTGTCTCAATGCAGGTGACAAGACATCAATAGTAGACACAAAAAACTCAGGCCAAATTGCTATTATAAATCCACTTTCCTACCTGGCTCCAATTACACCGGATGAATGTGCATTTTAAAACTGTGTTTCTGTCATCCACCTGTACGTGCCAGGAGAAAGGAAGAGGCTCAATACAGTGGTGTCCCGCAAGACGAACGCCTCGCAAGACGAAAAACCCGCTAGACGAAAGGGTTTTCCGTTTTGGAGGCGCTTCGCAAAACGAATTTCCTATGGGCTTGCTTTGCAAGATGAAAATGTCTTGCGAGTTCCTGTGGGTTTTTTTCCCTCCCCCCCCTTTTTCTAAGCCGCTAAGCCGCTTATCAGTTGATCCGATAAGCCGCTAAAAGCCGCTAAACCACTAATAGCGCTAATCCGCTAAGCCGTCAATGGGCTTGCTTTGCAAGACGAAAAAACCGCTAGACGAAGAGAATCACGGAACGGATTCTTTTCGTCTTGCGAGGCACCACTGTATCCTTTTAGAGGCACCTGTACACAGATTTGAAAGGCATTTCCCATCTTCATCTAGCTACCCTTATCTCCCTCTTAGCTGCTTTTGTGGAGTCTTCCTCCCAGTCAAAATTTAGGCTGTAAGATCCCCTGGTCAGAGACCTGTGTGTTATGATTTTGTTGCCCCATATTATTCAAGAATATACACAGAATAGTAAGTGCTTATATTGGTAACTGGAATTCTTTAAGTCGAATTAAATTCACTGTGCCGCCTTGTATCCTCACCTAAATTATCAGCAGATTAGCCTGGAGACTTTGCAAAGGCCCCAGGAAGGAAAGAGACAAGCCTCTTTCCAAATACTGTGCAGGTATTCCTGCTCACCCTCATACAGAGACTGTAGTGTCTCTCATCCCAATAAACTCTGTGAACTGTAGCTCTCTGAGAATACAGTGGTACCTCGGGTTAAGTACTTATTTCGTTCCAGAGGCTGTTCTTAACCTGAAACTGTTCTTAACCTGAAGCACCACTTTAGCTAATGGTGTTGAATGGTTACTTTAAATGTAAAGGTTCATCATTGTTCCACCTAATGTGTATGTCTTTAAGGGGCCAGAGCAAGGGCCAGAGCAAGATAAGGAGACCCAGCTTTACAGCTGTGAAACATAGCAGGTGCTGCTGAGTTGCATTGATTAAGGTGTGTCAGCATTTGCATGTAGTATATAAGGAGCAGCACCTAGCTCTCCCATTACCCTGGGGGTTGGGTTGGTGGTTGGGTCTGGTTTGTTGTTAATGTATTTAGTGTATAAGGAATTTTTGTTTTTTCGTAATTAAAACCTTAAGTTATTTTTGAGTCCCTTTCTTTTTAATGCATGATCTCCCCAGCAAGCTCTCTGCAGCGCTACCATACTGCAAATAGCCAACAAATGGGGCCTCCTGCTGCCGCGGTGCCGCCAGAGCACGATTTCTGTCCTCATCCTGAAGCAAAGTTCTTAACCCGAGGTACTATTTCTGAGTTAGCGGAGTCTGTAACCTGAAGCGTATGTAACCTGAGGTACCACTGTAAGGGGGTCTCCTGCCAACACTCAGCACTAATTACAGTCCCCAGGATTATTTGCTGGGAAGCCCTGGCTTTTTAAAGTGCCATGATGCTGTTTAAAATGTTCAGCGCAAATGGGGCCTTAAGACAACTTTATCCCTCTGCCTCCTCACACATTCCACTATGGGAAACTTTGGCAGGGTCAGGCTTGCCTGAGGACTGAATAACGGAGCCTCGGTTGCCTTGGGTTGCACTGAGTAGCGAGAAAAGCGTCCCACCTACACCAATACATTTTGGCGCCCTGAAGTGAACCTCAAAATGGCGGGTAAGTGAAGATCTACATCAGGAACATGGGAAGGGTGCAAAATTCCTGCATTGCAGGGGGCAAGACTAGAATTCAGTGTTTCCCAACCTTGTGCCTCCAGCTGTTTTTGAACTACAACTCCCATCATCCCTGACTAGCAAGACCAGTGGCAAGGGATGATGGGAATTGTAGTCCAAAAACAGCTGGAGGCACAAGGTTGGGAAACACTGGACTAGATAATCCTCAGGGTCCCCGTTCTATGATGTGCATGGGGATCTGCTGCCTCTCTGGATCCTGCTGCCAGAAGAGCTTGCCTCATTTTGCCTCATGGGTGGGCCAGCCCTGCTTCCCCCCACCATCCCAGCCTACATGCATCTCCTCCCTCCATCGCCTTGCACAAGCCAAACGCCCCTTTCCCCATAGGGGTTGCGGGATAGGAAGGGCGTTCAGGAAGGGCAACCGGCACGGGAAATAACGATAAAAGAAACGCGGCGGCGCCTCTCCGGGTTCCTATCGGACTCCCCGCCTGGCGCGCATGGATGGAGCATCAAGAAGCACCACCTGCCCAGCGCGCATTGCTTGCTTGCGTTTTGGATGCTCCAGGGAGAGGATTCCTGTTGCGGGGCCCTCAAAGGGTTAAATCCGGGTTTCCCCAAACTTGGGTCACCAGCTGGTCTTTTTGGGACTACAACTCCCATCATCCTTAGCTAGCAGGACCAGTGGTCGGGGATGATGGGGACTGTAGTCCAGAAACAGTTTGAGACCCAAGTTTGGGAAACGCTGGGTTAAATGAATCGAGTCGGATTCCTAGAGACAATTTATTTTATGGGGGGGGGGGGAGAGGAAGTGAACCCTGGAGCAAAGTCAGCCCCACCCCTGGACGCCCCTTCCTGCCCTGTTTCTTCCAGGAGCGGAAAGTGGCCCCTTGGCTTCCGTAGGCGCTGCAGCGGCGCTTCCTTCCTCCTGCGATCTGGTGAGCCTCCGCCCTTGTGCGTTTGGGAAAAGGGGAGCCTCGGGGCCACAGGGAACGGTGGGTAGGTGAGTACTGGGGGGGGGGGGGGGGTCCTGATTCTGGAAAAAGTTCCCAGGCTCAAACCTTGCAGAGAGAAGGTTTCCTTTGCTTGCTTGCTTGCTTGCTTGCTATTACAGTACTGTATATCCCACTTTTCCACCAAGGAGCGCAAGGTGGAGTACATGGACCGTCCGCTCTTGCAGGGATGGCTGTGGGCAGGATTTCTGCATTGTCGTGGGTTGCACTAGATAGGGAGAAAAACACTGAGAAGAAAACAGGAGAGGAAGAGAAACTTCCTGTTCCTAATGGGCACAAAGTTTGGGAGCAGTGTCTGGCTACTGTTGTGAACAGGATACAGTGGTACTTCGGATTAAGTACTTAATTCGTTCCGGAGGTTCGTTCTTAACCTGAAACTATTCTTAACCTGAGGCACCACTTTAATGGGGCCTCCTGCTGCTGCTGCGCCGCCAGAGCACGATTTCTGTTCTCATCCTGAAGCAAAGTTCTTAACCCGAGGTACTAATTCTGGGTTAGAGGGGTCTGTAACCTGAAGTGTATGTAACCTAAAGCGTATGTAACCCAAGGTACCACTGTAATTCAATGCGTCAGAAGTGGGGAGCCAAATGTGGCCTCTTTATGGCCCTCAGGACTCACCCCAGACCACACCCCTTTCTCAGTCACACCCCTTCAGCAGCCCTAATCAAATGAGGAGACCATTGCCACCACAGAAAGGTCCAAGGTAGGAGGAAGCAGGGAATGCTCCATCTTCTGACCCTCAATCACATTGAATGCTTTAATCTACCATAACTGCAAGAACCGCCTTTCAAGACTTTAGTTAATCTCAGCCTCCCTTTTCTAGCTCCCTTTCTTCCTAGTAGAAGTATTAGTTGGTAGCTGGACTAGTGACAGGGTCTGTACCTTTTGAACCTCAGTCAGAACGAGGGCTTTAATCTATAGCCCTCATGTGAAGGAATTCTTCCTCATCCCAGCCTGTGTCTCACAATATGTATTCACTGCCTTTCGTTTTGGGACAAGACATGGTCGTTACTGAGTTTATGGGAAATCTCCCTGCCTTGACAAAGTAATAATGTGCTTACAGAATGATGTCTTGGCTTTGCAGGCCTTGGTAACGGCACCAGTTAGGGCCATCTTTACCTCAAGGAGGAGGGAAAAGTGATCCTCTTGCCAGAAGAGGAGGAGCACCAATCCAAGATGGGCAAGAAGGATTCAGCCGGCCCCAAAGAAGGAAGAGGCCGCCTCGATGCCACCAGGAATGGGAGCAGTGGGAGATCCTGGGAAAGAATGGTTGTGCAGAAGACCCCGGGCGAGGACACAAGTAGCTCAGTTGTATGGTGCCAACGCTTCCGGCGGTTCCGCTACCAGGATGACAAGGGGCCCAGAGAGGTTTGCAGCCAGCTCCACCATCTTTGCTGCCTATGGCTGAAGCCAGAGCAGCTCACAAAGAATCAGATTCTGGACTTGGTGATCCTGGAGCAGTTCCTGTCCATCCTTCCAGCAGAGATGGAGCGCTGGGTCAGAGAATGTGGAGCCGAGACCAGTTCCCAGGCAGTGGCCTTGGCAGAAGGTTTTCTTCTCAGTAAGGCAGAAAGGCAGCAGGTGAGAACACTTCATCCTGGTAGTTCCATGAGCCCAGGAATGTGAGAGAGGATACCTTAAAATTCCCCACTAATTGCCTATCTCTTTGGGGAAATCATCCAAAGAGGAATGACCCCCAAATCCAAGCCTTTGCTTCTGATCACACTTTTTCTAAACCTTCTCCCATTCTGTGTCTTTGCTTCTCATTGCTGTTTCAGGAGCTGGAACTGTTTGCAGAAGTGGGCTCTGGTTTCCCCGAAACAGAGGAGGCTCCATCAGACATCAGACACAGTCCACCAGGAAGAGGGGTCATGCAGGAGACCAACAGAGGTAGCACCTTACAGTGTAAGGATTAATGGGGCATATTTCAATTTGGTCTGCCTCTATTTATTATGAAAGAAATCCCTAGCATGCCTCAGATTTTTGACATACAGTCATATCTCGGGTTACAGACGCTTCAAGTTGCGTTTTTTTCAGGTTTCGGTGGTCACGCATGCGCAGAAGTGCTAAATCGCGCTTTGCACGTGCGCAGACGTGCTGCTGCAGGTTGCAAACGCTGCGGGTTGCAAACGTGCATCCCGCCCGGATCACGTTCGCAACCCGAGCTTCCACTGTATTTTGATTGCAGCCAAGAGCTCGGCTGGGGGGAGGAAATTGAGTGGATGAGAGATTCCCCCCCCCCACACACACAGCTGAAATGGGTGCTGACATCCAAAATCCATTCAACAGAAAATATATAGGCCTTGCTTACTTGTTTTGCTAATCCAAGCTATGGCATAGTGCAGGTCTGGGGAACCTTAGGACTTTTGGATGGTGCTGAATTACAACTCCCATCTGCTGTAACAAGCATGGCTAATAGCCAAGGGTGATGGGATTTGTAGTGCAGCAACAATTGGAAGGACAAAGGTTCGCCACACCTGACACAGTATGAGGCTGCTAGTTGGGGAGATCATCACTGCTTTGCTTCTCTCTCTGGTTGTTTTGCTGCTGTGCTCCACTGAACTGAGCTCAGCCATGGCTTGGCTTAGTGTCGTGTCCAAACTTTGGTTCATAGGTTAGCTCTCTGCAGAGGAACTTTGTCATAATCAATGTCTCCTGCCCGTTTGCATCACAGCATGGTTTGGCTTAGCACGATGTGGGAAGCAGGCCTTTGTAATGCCCATGTGTACTTGAACATGCATTGCTTATTCTACTACGTTCCCACTATCTTTGTTTGTCTCTGTGTGTTTTTACAGGTAATGGAATGGTGCCAAAAAAACATGCTCAGCTATCTCGACCTTGTGGTAGATGGGAAATGGCTTCTGTGCGACCTAAACAGGTAGGGGCAAGACTCCCTGCAGAGACAAAAGGAGAAGCTTGGTGTTCTCTGTTCCCCTGCTCACATTTCTGGACCTCGATGAATCTTTCTTTCTGTTTGTGTCTCTCAAAGCTGTCCACTAGGAAATCTATGAATGCAACTCGTGAAAGGTGTAAATCCTACAAGATAATAGCCATCTTCCCCACTGCACCTCTGCCATAACTGGCCTTTTGGATCTTACTGTCTTATCTATAAGGAGGAAACATTTTCTTTTTCTTTCAGGGCCTGGTGACCTTTGAGGAGGTAGCTTTGAATTTCTCCGAAGAAGAGTGGGCTCTGCTGAATCCTGACCAGAGAGCTCTGCACAGGCAAGTCATGGACGAGAGCTGTGGACTTGTGGCCTCTCTTGGTAAGGCTGCCTAGTTCAAGGTTGGGGGATTTGTGGCTCTGCAGATGTTTTTGGACTCGTAACTCCCATCAGCCCAAGCCAATATGGTCAAGGATGATGGGAGTTAAGAGTTCCCAGATGATGAAAACACCTCTTTACATTTCTTAACATGTTTTGGCACAGTTCTTGCCATTCAGCATCTCAGCTCCCCTTCACCCGGTCCAGTGGGACCTATCGGTATTTTTATTTACTAAAGCATTTACCGTACTTTTCGCACCATAACACTCAGTCCCCCCCCCCCAAAAAAAAGGTAAAGGGAAATGTGTGTGCGCGTTATGGAGCGAATGCGGGCGGGAGGAGCCACTCTTGCTGGCTTTTCGGCAGCCTCTCTTCCTCCGGCTTGGCTCGCTGGGAAGCCGGCAACAGCTGAGCGCACAGCGTGTCTGCCTGCTCTATGGCTTTTTGGCGAGGTGGGAGAAGGGAGGCAGCTTGGAAGCCGGCAAGAGCTGCACGCAGCGGGTAAAAGCCAAGGTGGGAGAAGGGAGACAGCCTCTCTTCCTCAGTGTCTGCCTGCTCTATGGCTCTCCCTTACACACATGTAAGTGGCTCTTACTCTGCTTTCTTTACAATGAGCTGGAAGGAGGGACAAAGAGGGCATCCCTTTCCGTCCCTCCCCCAGCACCTCACCGGTAAATTCAAACAAAGCGGCTTACAAGACTCGTGTCCCTGAGTCTCCTCCTCCTCTTTTTGTTCCGGTTCGAGGCAAGGCAGCTGCACAAATGTGAGCTCCCCCTCTCTCTTCCTTCCCTCCCTCCCTCCCTCTTCCAACTTCATAAAATATTGGGGGGCAGCCAGGTAAGCCCCACTTCGCATACCACAATGGGGGGTGGGGGATGACTCCCTCAAATATTTAATGGGGGGGGGGTGAAGGCACCTAGGCCCATAGGAGTTGGCTGCTTTGCCTAGGACAAATGTGAGCTCTCCCTCCCTCTTCCAACTTCAATAAAATATTGGGGGGGGGGCAGGTACAGGTAAGCCCCATCTCACAGAGTGCAATGATCTCAAGACAAAGTTCATGCACACTGGTACCTTATATGGATGGCAATGCCCATCAGCATGGGGGAGGATGACTCCCTCAAATATTGATGGGGGGGTGAAGGCACCTAGGCCTATAGGAGTTGGCTGCTTTGCCTAGGACAAGTGTGAGCTCCCCCCTCCTCTTCCTTCATCACTGTATTTGAGATACCATACATTACTGACAGTTCCTTCATCATTTTCTTGCAGAAAACTCTATTTTCTTGCAGAAAACCTCCCCCGTTCTGATAAAGCAGAGAAGACTAGTATATAAGATTCCTTTTAAACTAGAGGTAGTAAAATATGCTAAGGAGCATGGAAACAGAGCAGCAGAGAGACATTTTGGGCCACCTCCAACAGAAAGAATGATAAGAGATTGGAGGAAACAGGAGGATCAGCTGCAAAAAGCAGATAAAAGTAAGCACACTTTTCGTGGACATGCTGCAAAGTGGCCACAGTTGGACGTGGCCATGAAAGAATGGATCACACATCACCGGAATAATGGCTTCACAGTCTCCACAAAAATGATAATATATGAAGCCAAACGCATTGCTTTAGAGAAAGGCATTCATGATTTTACTGGCTCACCATCATGGTGCTACAGATTTATGAAGCGATGTGGCCTTGCTATGCGCACCAAAACTAGAATTACACAAAAAATGCCAGAAGAATATGAATCTAAGATTCTGTCTTTTCATAAATTTGTAATTGATGCTAGGAAGAGAAATGGATTTGAAATTGGCCAGATTGGGAATATGGATGAGGTCCCGCTAACCTTGGATGTGCCATCTAATAGGACTGTTGATCTGAAAGGTGCCAAAACTATTGCTGTGAAAACCTCCGGACATGAGAAAACCCATTACACGGTTGTGTTGTCTTGCTGTGCAGATGGCACCAAATTGCCACCCATGTTAATTTTCAAAAGGAAAACATTTCCAAAAGAAGTGATTCCACAAGGAATTGTTGTACATGTTCATGAGAAAGGATGGATGGACGAAAATGGAATGAAAGTATGGGTTGAAAAAGTGTGGTCCAAGCGTCCTGGAGGGCTTTTGAAAAAACCTGCCTTATTAGTACTGGACCAGTTTAGAGCACATATTAGCGAAACTACAAAAAAGTGCTTTAAAGAAGCGAAGACTCATCTAGCTGTAATTCCTGGAGGTCTTACCAGCCAGTTGCAACCTCTCGACGTTTCCATCAACAAGCCATTTAAGGTCTTTATGCGAGAAGAGTGGAACAAATGGATGGCTGCTGGTAATCATGATCTGACACCTACTGGACAAATGAAGAGGCCCACTATCACTCAAGTTTGTGAATGGGTGAAAATATCATGGCACTCGGTGAAGGAGGAAATCGTTGCAGAGTCATTCAAAAAATGTGGCATTATCAATGGTTTGGATGCAAAAGAAGATGATATTTTATATGAAGATAGCGAAGAAAGTGATGTCAGTGATTGTGAGCAACTGAACTTCATAAATTCTGACTCTGGCACTGATGAGTTCTTGGGGTTCACAGAAGACTAGAAGAGTACTCGAACCTAAAATTCTCCCTTCATTTGTTAATGACAGTGATGATGGTTCTTAATGCCACTGTTGACTGCTGTTCACTTTACATGGTTGTAATATGATTCTGATATACCGGTTGTTTATTAAATAGTTTAGTACAACATTTGATTCAGAATATTTTTTTTCTTGTTTTTCTCCTCTATGTGCGTGTTATGGTCAGGTGCGTGTTATAGAGCGAAAAATACGGTATACCCTGCATTTCCATTTAACTGAAATCCACAAAGGGGATAACAATAATTAGACATGAATACGCAATGTTAAAGCTGCAGCATAGTGAAAACTACTTTTCGGTCAGTGTCAGGTCATTGACAGTGGGGTATATTCAGAGCCATAATAAGTAGAAATATAGTCCAGAGCCATTTTAGAACTGCATTAGCCTAACAGAACCACACTGTCATTGTTTACTGCCTAAAAGTTAACAGTAAGAGAGAGGAGGGAGTCATGTGTCCCTAGGGAACAGTTTGCACAGCTTTGGTGTCACTGCTGAGGAAGCTCTGCTGGACAAAATTATTGAGGGTATAATGTAAGGCGGTGGGGAACTTCAGGTCAGGGGGCAAATGCAGCCTTCTAGACCTCTCTGCCTGGCTCCAGAGCTCTCCTCAGGACCCTCTTTGTGCCTCAGGTGTTTTTGCCTGGTTGGGATGTGTCCTTGAACTCTGATAATACCTCTTGCCTGACTGGAGGGTGGAGAAGGGTGTGTGAGTCTGTGTGTAGAAACCAGGTCAACTTTACATTGTTTGCTCCACCCACTTTTGCCTCTGGCTCCACCCACCACTGGCATGCTGCCATCAGAAAGTTACCCAGAAGAAAATGCGACTCCTGATCTGGAAAAGGGTTTCCCACCTGTGTTGTAAGAGGAGTGGGGAAATGGCTTTCGTTGCCACCATCCACGTTACAGATTAGCTAGTAAAAAGTCAAGCTGTACATTCGCCACAAAATAGATATGAATCTGAGGTGATGTCACCTGCCTCGGCCACCTCAAAATCCATTGTGGCTTGAATATGAGACAGTCCAAGGTCAAACACACTGGCCTCTGGTGCTTCAGAAGAAGGCTTGTGGATATTTTTCTGATGAGTTTATACAGTCTCGTAGTCTCCCTCAAGGTCCCCATCTGAACTATTCATTTAAAGCCCATGAGAAGGGTAGGCAAGGATCTGGCCCAATGCCCAGTATACTGTTCCTCACCCCTTGTTCTACACCACACCAGCAGTCAGTCAATGCTAGATAGAAGAGGTTGGAAAACATGTGCAAAAAACTGCCTCCCACCTAAGTATTTCAGCGCTTCTTTTATCAGAACAGTTATCTGACGTGGTTTGGTGATACGAGACTCCTGGCCTAACTCAAATTCTTATCAGTTCCCTGTTTTCGTTCTAGAAGGTGACATCCGAGATATGGAGAATGAGGGAGCACTGCGTGAGAGTCGGTCCTTTGCTTCGAAAGCCAGTGGCTGCTATGAAATTGCAACCCAAGGTGAAAGAAACGAAACCAGCAACTTCCCTGTGTCTCAGAACAGATCTGACTCGAACCCAAACCATGAAGCTCACGGCAAAACCCACATAGAGGAGCAACCATTTAAATGCCAGGAGTGCGGGAAGAACTTCGGTTGGAGGTCACAACTCAATAGGCACCAAAAAATGCACACCGGGGAGAAGCCATATAAATGCTTGCAGTGTGGAAAGAGTTTCAGGCAGAACTTTCATCTAACTGCCCATCTAAAAATCCACAGAGGGGAGAAACCACATGAATGCTTGGAGTGTGGGAAGAGCTTCAGTCAGAGGAATGACCTCGCTTCTCATCAGAGAATCCACACAGGAGAGAAACCATATAAATGCTCGGAGTGCGGGAAGGGTTTCCGTTCGAGCACCAGCCTGACTTGTCATTTAAGGACTCACACAAGGGAGAAACCGTATAAATGCTTGGATTGCGGTCGCACCTTTGGCCAGAGCTCATACCTAAGTAAACACAAAAGAATTCATACGGGGGAGAAACCATATAAATGCCTGGAGTGCGGCATGAGCTTTTGTCATAATTCATCCCTCACATACCATCAAAGAAATCACACTGGCGAGAAACCGTATCAGTGCTTGGAGTGCGGAATGAGGTTCAGTCAGAGTTCGGCCCTCATGTACCATCAAAGAATTCACACAGGGGAGAAACCATATCAGTGCTTGGAGTGCGGAAAGAGCTTCCGGGTGAGACCAAGCCTCACTTCTCATCAAAGAATACACACAGGAGAGAAGCCCTACAAATGTCTGGAGTGTGGAAGGAGCTTCCGGGGGAGACCAAGCCTCACTTCTCACCAAAGAACTCACACAGGGGAGAAACCTTACAAATGTCTGGAGTGTGGAAAGAGCTTCAGTGTGAGGAAAAGCCTCGCCTATCACCAAAGAACTCACACGAGGGAGAAACCAAAGAGATGTATCAAGCAGGGGTGGGAAGCCTGCGGCAATTCAGATGTTGTACCTCCAACTTCCGCCAGCGCCAGCCAGCATGGCCAGCAGTCACCGATGATGGGAGTTGTAGAACAACAACATTTGGAAGGCCCCAGATCCCCTGTCCCTAGCTCTCAGGGTAAGAAAGAGCTTCATTAAGTATCACACAAGGGAGAAACCAAGAGACATGCTTTGAGTATGGAACAAGATTAAAATCAGTAAAGCCAATATTTCAAATTGGAGAAGCACTGTATAAGTGAATGTCACAGGAGCTCTATTTGTGTGCTGTAACAAAGAAACTGTTTTTTGTCTTAAATTCATATATATATATATATGAGAGAGAGAGAGAGAGAGAGAAGGAAGTAATGTATACAGATGTGTCCACAAGGAATTGAAACTGGAAATAACTTTTTATGTTCCTTTTTTCGGATACAAGTCAGTTCTGAAACCAAGAACTGTAGGATTATGCATTATCCCTTATAAGCACATAAATTGGTATTAAAATAGTATATTTGTCTAACAAGTCTCCCTTATCATCATGTTCAAATAACTCTGTGCCACAAAATTTCCCATGTGTCTCATGAGATCATCCCCCCCCCCCCTCCCGGGCAATACTTTGAGCCCATTTTCCCATTTAATCTGCTAACTTTTTCTGGCCCACTGTTCTATTTTAAGAGCAACCTGTTGATTTTGGATGATACATTAGTATCAGCCTTTTTAATTAATTCATCAAACGTTGTAAAATCTCTTAGGTTGTCATCCTAACCCCTGGCCTACACTTCTGGTGAAGGTTAGGATCCAGTAGAGGTTCCTGTGGGCTGACAGGGTGCCACCACTATGGAGGTCCCTGCTGCAGGCACAGAAAGCAGAGCAGAGGCAATGCCACCATCATCTCAAGGAAATGCTGGATATTATGCCAGTCCAGCTCCCAGAAAGGGGCCTGATGTGGACATCTCTTCTGTGACAGAAAAAGAAGATATACCCACCATCACCCTGGCTAGTATGAACTGCAGGGCTTCAAATAAGGTGGTGGCATAAGCTGCTTCTCCCTGGGCAGAGATTGGATTGATCTGTGCAGTGTCAGTTTGCTCAGTGATCCAATTAATGCAATTTGCAATACATAATACAATACAGATTTAGGTCTGAAACCCACGGATGACAGCTTTTTTTTTATTTTTTATCCCGCATATTTATCCCCCCTTTATTTCTTGGCTTTTTCTTGATCCAAATGATTTTTGAGAAGACACTGCCATTTGTTAATTTGCTGAGCCAGTATCTCAGTTGATAAATGTTGAAATGAAGTGAAAAATCTTCGGGCAATCTGGCCTGAAAAAGATAGTTTCTCACATTGTTTTGTAAGATTGCCAGTTCCTCTGTGTGTGTGTGTGTGTGTGTGTGTGTGTGTATGTGTGTTGCTCTTATTTGTTATTCTTATGGGATCACCACCACCAATACCCTATAATCAATTTTTTTTCCCTGGAATCTGCTGTCATTTATATCCATATTTTCTGCTTATACTTTATTCAATGCATATTACACTAAACATCCAGATTCAGCTGCAAGTTTCACTAATTCTGTTAAAGATCATATAGGCTCTGTAAATGTTTAAACTATATATTAAACATAAGAATATGAGTCCCTCCCAATTTCTGTTCATCTTTGCGCCTCTTTTTATTTTATTCTCTTACTGTAATTGCTAATGTTTCCAGAGCTAGAATGAATAAAAAAAGTAGAGAAGGGACAACAGCCTTGTCTTTTTCCTTTTATATACATAATGACCTATAGGCCACAGGTATTCCCAGGCAGCAAAAGGAAGTGGAGGATGCAGTTCTTATTTTAGTACTAGCAAAATCCAGGGGAGGAAAGTTTGTTTTTTCCCTTTGAAAAAAGGCTGCATTCCCATGCACAGTTTAACGACGTTTCTCAACTTGAGGCCCAATCGAGGTCTTTATAATGGGGCTTATGTGGACGTTTGGAAATTGCTGCATAAACACTGCAGAACTGAATTTTAAGATCAGAAGAGTGAGAAAGAGAGAACCAAAACTGACAGCTGTGTCCATTCCTATTTGATAATATGCTTGTACATGTGTAAAGGTAAAGGACCCCTGGATGGTTAAGTCCAGTCAAAGGGGTTGCGACACTCATCTTGCTTTTCAGACTGTGGGAGCTGGTGCTTTTTCACAGACAGCTTTCTGGCCAGCAGGACTAAACTGCTTCTGGCACAACGGAACACTGACGGAAACCAGAGCGCACGGAAACGCCGTTTACCTTCCCGCTGCAGCAGTACCCATTTATCCACTTGCACTGGCATGCTTTCGAACTGCTAGGTTGGCAGGAACTGGGACAGAGCAATGGGAGTTCACTCTGTTGCAGGGATTCGAACTGCTAAGCTTCCAACTGGCAAGCCTACACGTATGTGCTTGTGTGTGTGTGTGTGTGTGTGTGTGTGTACACACCCACCCCACCTCTCACGCTAAACTCAGGCCTTCATTTAACTAGTCATACCTCAGGTTACAGGCGTTTCAGGTTGTGTTTTTTTGGGTTACGGACCACCGAATTCCAGAAGTACCGGAACGGGTTACTTCTGGGTTTTGGCAGTTGCACATTCGTAGAAGTGCTAGATTGCGCTTTGCGCACGCGCAGAAACGCTGAATCGCAACCCATGTGTGCACAGATGCACCACTGCAGGTTGCGAATGCTGTGGGTTGCGAATGTGCATCCCATATGGTTCACGTTCGCAACCCAAGCGTCTGCTGTACATACCGTATTTTTTGCTCTATAAGACTCACTTTTTCCCTCCTAAAAAGTAAGGGGAAATGTGTGTGCGTCTTATGGGGTGAATGCAGGCTGCGCAGCTACCCCAGAAGCCAGAACAGCCAGAGGGATTGCTGCTTTCACTGTGAAACAATCCCTCTGGCTGTTCTGGCTTTTGAGATTCAGAATTTTTTTTTTCTTGTTTTCCTCCTCCCAAAACTAGGTGCGTCTTGTGGTCCGGTGCGTCTTATAGAGCGGAAAATACGGTAGTTCTTGGATTGCTGAACTGAGACCTTCCCCTAGATGGCGCCATAGCCATGTTCAGAATTCTCTCGTAAAACCAGGAAGACCCAAGTGTCTTCATCAGGGCGGCCAACTTTTCATACCAAGTGGGCTGCATGGGCATAGCGGCGGGGGGGGGGGATGATTGAAAAGCATTTAAAATACTCAATTAACTGAGATTTTGTGCTGCCACCCTGAAATCTGTCCCCCCCCCCCAACAAAAGCCAGCCCTCTGTAATGTCCGCTTTGGGGGGGGGGTATTTTTACACTTGATCTTTATGCCCCTCCTCCAACAAGAATCCTGGCTACAGCCATGGTGGGCCAGAGTAGTTCTTCGACATGGAGCCCATGGGAGGCACATTGTCTTGTCACACTGGTGGTGGGAGTGAGACCAAATTTGACATCTAACCCAGCCCTCCTGCCACCTTCCCAAAGCAGGCTAAGCAAGGAGTTGGGCTTTGGGAAGGAGGCAGGATGCCTCTGACAGGGTCCTAGAGTCCTCCTTCTTCCTCTGGAAAGATCATTGCTCTGCCAATTCATGCCTCTGGCTCACCACTAGTATGTGGCTCCCAGAAGGCTCCCCATGGGGGGATGTGGCCCTTGCCCCCAAAATTTTCCCCAACCCTGGTTTAAGTGATTAACAACTTACAGCTGACCTGGTTGTTGTGTCTGTTTTTAGAAGGGGGAGATTCTGTCTTCAAAACCAGATAGCCATTGTGCTATATGGAATTTGCCTCCCAACAAGCTGGTTATGAACACACCAGATTAAGACAGAATCTGCTCTGCCTGTCAACACAGCTCTGTGTGTGTACGGGTTTATTGCAGTGTGCTTCTGTTCCAGGGCCCTGGCTGCTGCTATGACCTACTTTGATTATTATGAAGGATGTGTTTGCACATGCGCAAGACCCCTTTGCAAGCACGGAGCGTGTGAATTATTCATGCTCAGCCCATGTTAATACAGGATTTAAACAATCTCGTCTATAATTCAGAGGGCAGGGTGCTCCCACGGTTGGCTCTAGTGGTCCCCAGGGGCCATTCATGCTTAGGTGAGCAAAGCTGAGTACTGTGGCTGGTTTGACAGACAGGAGCGGAGAGGGAAACGATTCAGCAGGAATCAATGCAGAGACTGAGCAGGTGCTGGTGGCGTGAGAAGCCACTGGAGTAAAAAGAAAGGAAGTGGGAGGCAACATTTTCGGGGATGGGGAACCTGTGGCCCTCCAGGTATTGTGTGTCTGCAACACCTATTATCCTTGACTTCTGGCTGTGCTGGCTGGTGGAGTGATGGTGACAGGAGTTCAATGACAGCTGAACAGCCACAGGTACCCCTCCTGTGTGAAGGGGACAGAGGGTGTAACTGTAGCTCAGCAGCAGAACATGTGCCCTTGGTACCTTCAGTTAAAAGCGCAAGGGAGCAGGTATAGGAGAGATTTCTGCCCGAGACCCTGGAGAGCTGTTGTTGCTTAAGAGTCTGCACACAATGCCTAGATGGGCAAAGAAGCTGGTAAAGGACCCCTGGACGGTTAAGTCCAGTCAAAGGCAACGATGGGTTGCAGCGCTCAACTCGCTTTCAGGCAGAGTGAGCCGGCGTTTGTCCACAGACAGCTTTCTGGGTCATGTCGGCAGCAGACTAAACCGCTTCTGGCGCAATGGAACACCATGACAGAAACCAGAGCGCACAGAAACACCATTTACCTTCCAGCTGCAGTGGTACCTATTTATCTACTTGCACTAGCCTGCTTTCAAACTGTTAGGATGGCAGGAGCTGGGACAGAGCAACAGGAGCTCACTCCGTTGTGGGGATTCGAACTACCAACTTCTGATCAGGAAGCCCAAGAGGCTCAGTGGTTTAGATCACAGTGCCACTGGCTGGTATAAGATGGCTTGTATATATGGGAAGGGCTTGGCTCTAGTACATATGTTCCAACTGCAAATGTCCCCAGCTTGACTACTGGCATTAACAGGTAAGGCTGGGGAAAATACCTGTCATACTCCAGAGTGCTGCCATCACTCAATGCAGGCAATGCTGAGATTAATAACATATGCCAGGTATAGGACAGCTTCCTGGAAGCCAAAGGGCAGCCAAGTCGATTTCTTGAAGGAGCTTTGTCCGGAAAGGTGACCCCTTATTTCATAACACAGGCAGAATAAATGGAGACCCCATGTTCCATGGGTTGTACCTTCATTTAAAAAAATATGTTCTCATGCCCTTTAAATAATCTGGAGCAGGTGTGGGGAACCCTTGGCCTTCCAGATGTTGCTTGAGTTCCTTGGAGGAAAGGTGAGCTATAAATGCAATAAATCATCATCATCATTGGATATCCCTCATTGACTCACAAGATCAGGTGAAGCCAAAAGCTAGACTCTTTGCTCTAGCTCCAAGAAGATGACCATCACCACTCAGAAAAAAAATAGTTTTTGCCTTCTTGGCAAAAGCCTAGTATACAAGTGGCAAGTCAATTTTGGCTCAGGATTGCAATACCTCGAGGACTGCCTCTCTCCATATAAACCTAGTCAGACCCTGCAACCATCATCCGAGGTACTTCTTCACATGTCTCCTCAAGAGGTCAGGTGAGCGGCAACACGAAAATGGGCCTGTTCTGCCATGGCTGCCTATTTGTGAAATGCTCTCTCCAGGGAGGTTCGGTTGGTACCTTCATTATACACCTTTAGCCATCAGGCGAAAAAATGTTCCTCTTCATTCAGGCTTTTGGCTGAGTAGCACCATATACTTCTTTTAAATATGTTTGTAGAATGGGGTAGGGGTAGGGGGGGTTATTGGGCTGTGTGTTTTGTTTTGTTCCTATTTTTATTATGCATTTTGTGCTTTTATATTGCATTTTTATGTTGTCAGCTGCCCTGAGATCCATATATTAATAATTTTCCTTCTGTTGGCTTACACACAGATCATGGAAGGTCTTTGACAGAAAGGGGCCTGTTCTTAGATACGACTTGGGATTTTTGCTCTAATTGCTGCCTTGCCTTCCTCTCGTAAGCAATGCTGTTCCTCCGGCTTCAGATTTAGCAAAAGGGTAGGGAATGTGGAGAAGATAACCAAAAGTTAAGGTGTACCTAGGGGCCCTTGGCAAAGAGTTGTATGGGCAGTGCCCTCTGAAAAGAAAAAGCCACTTTACTGCAATAGCCACATTAGAAATTATTACTACATTTTACACAATCCAGGTAACTGAAACATCCAGAGGGAGGGTGAGGAGAGGATGAAAGGCAAAAAAAAATTGTGTGCCTCTGTGCCATGGTGCGAAGAGGATAGAAAGCTTTTTCCATGTCTGATCTCGCTGCAATAGCAGTGTTATGTTGACAACTTCCCATAGCCAGAAAGGTGATTTTTTTATGCCCTGTGCCTGTGGCAGGGACTGGTTTGACCAAGCTGTGGGTATGCCTCTGCCAACAGCAGCAAGGATAAGGGGGCAGATGGAGATGCCACTTCAAAGCAGGCAAGAGGGGATACAGCCAAAGTCAAGATCAACCACCCTTACACCAGACACAGCAGGGTTGCAGACCCATGTCTCATCAAACACAACTGGCCTCAGTCCAGTATATCTGAAGGAGCGTCTCCAGCCCCATCGTTCTGCCCAGACACTGAGGTCCAGCACTGAGGGCCTTTTGCCTGTTCCCTCACTGCGAGAAGCAAAGCTACTGGGAACCAGGCAGAGGGCCTTCTCGGTAGTGGCACCCGCCCTGTGGAATGCCCTTCAATCAGAGGTCAAAGAGAACAAAAACTACCAGACTTTTAGAAGAGATCTGAAGGCAGCCCCGTTTAGGGAAGCTTTTAATGTTTGATGCATTACTGTATTTTAATATTTTGTTGGAAGCCACCCAGAGTAGCTGGGGAAGCCCAGCCAGATGTGCGGGGTATAAATGATAAATTATTATTATTATTATTATAACCAGGAGAATCCAGTGACTGATGTTCCCAATAACATGGAGAATGCATAGAAGTCTGGGTTCGAATGTTGAAATAGTTTGTATTTGGGAGACACAATGTCTGCTTTGGATTTGGGAAAGGGGCCGTGCAGTTTTACCCTCCCTCCAACTGCTGCCTGCAACTTCCCCCTTCCTAGTCCTGCCCACTAAGGAGACACCTGCACTGCAGGAAGGGGGGTGGGGAAGAGTTATTTGGTGCTGGGGAGAATGTCGCTTGGCTGAGCAGTTGTTTCAACATGAACGGTTTACTTGTTATCATTTATTCATGAAAACAGTCCCTGCCTTTTGGTGACGGCAGCGCATCTTGACCCTCGAATGGAACAGGTGCATCCATGCAGCAGGCAAAAAGGGAAGACCATTCCCTCCTCCAGAGGTGCCAAATTGGTGGGCACTGGTCATGGCAGCTTGGGCTTCGATGCAAGCACACCATGAAGCAAAGAGGACAGGGACAGCAGATGACCAGGCACTTGTCAGGCGGTTATAAAACACAAAGTGGAATTCATTCAAGGAAAGGGCAGGTATGAGAATTGATCATATGGCTAGGCTCTGCAGTGGTTAAGTGTCCATTCAGACTACCAGGGCAGAAGACAAGGAGCCCGAACTGCACGTGGAACCAGAGCCAACTAATTCCAGTTTAGTCCCCATCATCTTCCCTGCTGAGGACTACAAAGGCAACAGAGAGATGAGGGAGGAAGAAGCCAACAGCCAAAACCAGTCACTGGATGGCTTTTTGGTAGACATTTGGGCAGGCAGGTGGAGGGCCGGCTACGTTCCAGCCATGCAGAAGCGAGGCCCAGTTTTCAACCAAGCGGCTAAGTCTGGATCTAGGTGTTAAGTGCAAAATTCTCTCCATATCAAAAACTAGGGACTTTCCCCCCATAACACAGCAGCTTTCTACATGACAGGACTCTTTGATACAAAGGGCATTGAGTCCCACAAGCAGAGTCTGAAATGGTGCAGCACAGACCACCAAATCAGCAAGACCAAATCTCTATTTAGTTCAGCACCCTTTTCTGCCAAAAGGAAGCTCAGAAGCAGGGCATTTCCAGCAACTGGTAGTTCGGAGGTACACAGCTTCGGTCCCTAGAGATAGGAACAGAAAGATTTCTGCGCTTAACATACTGCCGTTTTGTGTGTTTCCTCTAATAACTTTTGCACTTGACCAGGAGAAATGCTCAAGCAGTGATACCGATGCAGAACAGAATGTCCCTATTTTCATCCGAGGAATGTTGGAGGGTGTGATACATGTTCCTGTCCAAATTGCCTCTGGTGTATGTTTCCCTCCGTGGCCTAGCAATTCTATTCTACTCAGAGGTGTATCACCACAGCGAGGATAAGGACTGAGGGAGGCAGATGCACAACATCCAGCATACATATACAGTGGTACCTCGGGTTACAGACGCTTCAGGTTACAGACTCCACTAACCCAGAAATAATACCTCGGGTTAAGAACTTTGCTTCAGGATGAGAACAGAAATCGTGCTCCAGCAGCGAAGCAGCAGCGGGAGGCCCCATTAGTTCAAGTGGTGCTTCAGGTTAAGAACAGTTTCAGGTTAAGAACGGACCTCCAGAACGAATTAAGTACTTAACCCAAGGTACCAATGTATACATTTAATAGTCGTGCCTTCTTGCAATGAATCCTGGGAAATGTAGTTTGTTAATGGTGCCGAGAGTTGTCAGGAGAGCCTGTTCCCTTCAGAGCTACAATTCATAGAGCTCCCTGGGAAGGGGGTCTGAATTGGGAATTTTAACTCTGAGAGGGGCATAGGAGTCTTCTGGCAACTCTCAGCACCCTTAAACTACACTTCCCAGCATTCTTTGCGAGACGTTATGGATGCTAAAGTGGTAGGCAAGAACTCTGAAAGTGTGGCGCAAATGTAATCCCATGCCACTTTTCCAAAACACGACAGGTTTGTGAGCTCTATAAGTTAATAGCCACATTCCACCCTTGCCCCCACCACACTAAAGAGTCAACACACCACTGAGTACAATTCATATATTATCCAGTTTCACATTCTCATAGGATATAGCAACTTATTTCTCAAGAATCTTAATACAAGCGAGACAGCCATGGTCCAATAATACTTAAAGCACTTCCAAATACCAAGCAATAAAATGTTAACAAAAATTGCACAACTTCTTGTTACTATGCCTGACTGAATCAGTTACAGAAAAAAGTCTTTTTCTCTTCAAGCTTTTAACTAAACATTTAACTTATCTTACAGATTACAGTTTCTCTTTAATAATAATTAATTGCACAAAAACCACAAAATCTTTTATGATGCATAAATACTTCCTTATTACACATGGTACAAAAATACTCGTACATCTTTGTTCGGTATTCCCATAAGGATGGCTGATTATTTGGCAAGACTGGATTCTCTCCAATCAGAGGGATGTGGAAAAAAAGGTTAAATATTTTACAGCTGTTCTATATATAGAAGTCTGACTGAAAACACACACAAAAACAACCCTGACTTTTAACTGGAGAAGGGCAAATGGACAAGAAACCCAGTGCATTGTACTTTCGAGAAGAAACTTTTTTTTCTTTTTCAAATTCTAGTCAAAGCAGAAATTGGAAAGGGAAAACTGGAGGAAAAAGAAAGCCAAGGGGATTGGGGGGGGGGGGGGAGAGAGGGCAAAAACTTGGATAGTGTTTTCCAGAAGCAAAGTCTTCACAGAAGCAAGATGAAAAACTTCAGTGATCAATAGCTAGGCCAAGACCCGTTGCTATGGTTACACAAATGCTAGAACAAAAACAAGCTTTGCACACTCACACACGCACACACCCAAGTTAAAGTGTTTTAAATTCATGCCAGAAAACATGCAAAACTGATTGTCTTTCGCTTCCTCCAGCGGAACTGCATAAACAATGTTTAGGATAAGAAGGCCCTGGATATTGCACCGTACACACAGCTAGACAACGTTTTTGTGCCAGGAACCCAGCTGGAAACCAGAAAAAAAGGAAAAAAAAAACGAGAAGAGAAAAAGGGTCTGTCACCAAAACCGAGTCTCTCCAACTAGGCCTCAGCATAGCAGGAGGGGAAACTCAGAAATGGAAGTTTGCTATGAGTTAGCGGAGGGCGAGACAGGTAGGCAGGAAGGCAAGCGAAAACACAGACCATGCAGAGTCCACTGAGTTGGGTGAGGGGGTGGGCAGTTTATGTTCACAGTCCTGGACGGGAAAGCCCACATCTTCGTTCACAAGAAGGACAAGTTACTGCAGTTGAGCACCTCGCTGGTGCCCACAAGAAGGGCTTGGAAGGAAGGTTTCCAGCGATCCAGATAACTTCAACCCTGGCACATCACTCCATGGAGAGACAAAGGGGGAAAACGTGGACCAAGAGGCAGCTCTTGAAAAAACAAGGGAGAGAGCATTGCTGAGAACACCATTCATCTAAGTCCCACTATGATGCAAGGAGGATAGCTTCCACCCCCATCCTCCCTATCATTGCTTGTTTGCTCAGAGAAGAGACCAAGACTTCAAAAAAATGGAGGTCTGTGGTTATAAATGGAGGCATCTCCTTGCAGGGAACACCAATCAAAACTTTGTTAAAATACGGTAATTGGTGGACGTAACCTAAGCTCATGGGCCATATATGAGTGTTAGAATAAACAGCAGTCACTAGTGGAGATTACCGGTATCTGGCTCCTACTTCCTGCATTGTTCCTACAGAAGACCAGCAGTTGAACCTTACTTCAAACACTGTAACCAGGACAGAATCCTTCACCCCAGACCCCAAGAGTCTAACCTAAAGAGTAACATTACTACTGTCACTATTAAATTTATATACCGCCCTTCACCCAAGGATCACAAGGTGGTTTGCAACATAAACACGAAATAGATAACACGGTAAGAAAAACACAATAACCCCCTAACCAGGGAGTCTGCCACCTCTCCCACTTCATGCCATAACATGTAGAAGCACCTGTGACATCAGTCAGCATTCATCACATTGTTCACATGGCAGGTGCTTCTGAACATTATGGCTGAAGGGGGCAGTGGGACCTGCCATGAGGGAGTCTTGCTTTCACTGTGCGGGCAATAATATGTAACCCTCCCATTCCACATAGTTACATTAAGGCTGTAGTGTAGCTTTACTGTCACCAGCTCAAGAGAATGTAAAGGACTTGTTGGCTGATTCCATGTCTCCTGCACCACATATTTCCATACATCTACCACCTGAGGCAGCAGCTCACCTTACTCACTTGGCCTAATAGTAGGGACCGCTCTGCTGCCAATTTAAAACTGTTATGCCCACCGTCTGTGTTTTATCTAACAAAGATCATTATACTTGACGTCCAACTATCCGATCCCCACTAATGAGAGATTATACCTGAAGGAGCGTCTCCACCCCCATCGTTCAGTCCAGACACTGAGATCCAGTACCAAGGGCCTTCTGGTGGTTCCCTCATTGCGAGAAGTGAGGTTACTGGGAACCAGACAGAGGGCTTCTTGGTAGTGGCGCCCGCCCTGTGGAACACCCTCCCATCAGATGTCAAGGAAATAAGCAGCTATCTTATCTTTAAAAGACATCTGAAGGCAGCCCTGTTTAGGGAAGTTTTTAATATTTAATGCTGTATTGTTTTTAACACTCGATTGGGAGCCGCCCAGAGTTGTTGGGGAAACTCAGCCAGATGGGCGGGGTATAAATAATAAATTATTATTATTTTTGAGCCATGTCACCCAAGCCAGATACTCACTAAAACTAACAGAACTGACGAGACTTCCATCCTTGCTGGGTAGCTTCAGAGGGCGGATACCAGCGCATCTAGAAGAGAATGACAGAGTATGATAGAGGAGAGGGAAATATCAGTTCATCCAATGCAGGTAACTAGTGCTCCCAAAAACTCCACGTAAGCTACTTCTCTTAGGTTGCTCATTATTCCTCAAGATCCTCTGGAAAACAGGACCGCCACTCTTTTCTGGCAGCATATATTGCTCCCTGCAATCTTTTGAATAATTGACACAGGGAGACATACTCATGCTTGCTAAGCCCATAACATTAGTAAGGTCCCATAATATCTTCTCTGCCCCTTCAAGGCAACTGATACATCTTTTCTCAACTCCCAGTTCTAAGGAAGTTTATGCCTTGGAGGTCACATTTGATGAATGACCTGCAGAGCTGTAGGTTTTGCCACAAAAAGGACATGGTGGCAACAATGGCTGTCTTAAGACTCAACCTACAGCTCATGGGCCTCTTTCCTGACCCACATCACAATTCTGCAGCGATGCTTTAGTTCTTGGCTGTTCTTCGCCATCACAACCAAAGCGGTCTCACGTGCTCCAACTGTCCACATTTATCAGAGCTGGTACTTCTCGTCTGGAACCAAGTCTCTGGTAAATAAATGTTCCTATTTGAGATTTTAAAAATAGATCACATGTGCAACACTTACAACCTGCTTCCTTTCCAATCTCTACTGCTTCCCAAGCAACTTAACCACCTAGTCAACGAGACCAACCACATTTCAAGTTGCAGCTATTTTACAAGTACAACCACAGGCAGATTAAGGTGTGGTGGTTTTTTTTAAGTTTTGGTTTTTAAAAAAAACTTACAACATTTATTACAATGATTAAACTGTTGCAAATAGCCTTCTCTTGCACACGAGGCACACCTACTCCAGAATTCGTTGCAGAGGAGGCTGCTTCAGAGTAAACAAATAAAGCAAGCAGAGCCTGAAAATGTGCAGTAGTGTGCGAGGCTTGTGCGCAGGGACCCTTTGTGTGAGAATAGTGAGGTATCAAATGTACAAGAGTCCCTATTTTGACACCTGCAAAATGCTGAGAAGTTTTGGGGCTAGGGCAACTTAACAGGGGAGAAGAGGTAACATCTGGACAGCTGCGGCAGCATTTGGTCCAGAAGTAACCCAACAACCATGACCTGAAAAAGCAACAGTGGGGGACCTGTGGGCATCCAGTCATTGTTGGATTACAATTCCCATTATCCCTGTGCATTGGCCATGCTAGCTGGGGCAGCCTAGGACCATCTGAAGGGCTGCATGTTGCCCATCCCCAAGCTAAAGCAAATAGAAATTTCTTACTGCACAGGAACCAAGAGGAACATTTCTTTGAGGATTCATGAAGGCAGTTTCAATTGGACCTTTGCCCTCCTCATAAGGCATAATAGTAGGACCAATGTAAATATAATTAGTACTATATGTACTCCACCCAATAATGCAGTTGGAGGAGTGTCCTTGAAGGTCCAATCCCCGTTTTAACGCTAGGAATTCAGAGCTAGAGCATTCAGCAGCCTCTGCTTAAAGACCTTTCGCAACTTAGGCTATATCCACAACATACATTTAAAGTACTCTTAAATTATAACCACTGTAACAATCATGGCTTCCCCCAAAGAATCCTGGGAACTGAAGTCCGTTATGGGCGTCAAGACTTAGGTGACCCCCATAGAACTACAATTCCCACTCAACAACTACAGTTCCCAGGTTTTTTCAGGGGAAGCTATAACAGTTAAGAGTGATGTAAGAATGCTTCAAATATACAATGTGAATGTGATGTAATATAAAAGTTGCTCAGGAGGATTAACACACCTTCGTACTGGTACTACTAGATGCACTATAATTTATATATAAAATCTGCTGCCAATATTAACATCTGGGGGACTGGACTTCTTACTCCCTCCAACATCTGCACAGTCTGTGAGTACGGCTTGCTCTGTAGCATGCCTGCCAACCTCAATTTTTTCTTACCATTATCCTTCCCTGCAAGTTAAAAGTTTCATTTAGTTCTCCCACCTGATAGCCACCAGCATTGTCATGTTTTGTATTTCTGCCTTTCCACAAACTCCCACCACTCCCAAGCTGTAGCTTAAGCATTTCCCAGATTCCTACATCCATCTCCCCCGCACATCTGGAATTAGTTTTGTTCCTTCTGCTCAACAACTGAGTGGAAACAGGAAGTTTCCCTGGCCGGGCTGTGCAGTGCTCTTTAACCCTGGAAAGAAAACCCTCAGTCGCTAGATCTGCAGGATCCTGCCAGGAGAGATACAGCCACCCAAGGTGCACATACAACCCAATGGAAGGGCAAGAGGTTGGCTCTATGCCTGTGCTAAGTTGACAATATCTAAGTTGTGTATCTGGAGGCTGCTTTGAAATCTGTGTTGACCAGACTGAGAGCATTGGCGGAATGGGCGGTTCTCTCCAGAGTGTTTTTAGTAAGCCAGCTGCTTCTACATATGGGCTGCGTACATATTACCAGCTTCAAAAAGGCAGCTAGGGTGTTCTTTTTCTCAGTTTGGACCAAAGCTGGCTGGGGGGACAGAACACATCAAAACACAATTATTCAATATGCAATGACAGGGAAGATACAGGATACATACAGACTGTGGCTAACAGTCCATATCACGAGGGCCCATCACATGACTCTACTCAATTGATTACACTTGCACATGAGTAAGCAACTGTGAAGCAGCACACTTTAAAAAAGATGCCTGCATCACCTTTAGAGGTATCTCCTGATAAAGGGAGATGTCTTATAAGATTGGTGCTCTCATCCTCTAATGTAAGTTCTTATGAAATCTGTAAAGTTTTTTTTTTAAATCTGCATGTCAGATCAGCATAACCCTTTGTTTTACTAAACACTGCAGCCCTAATTTCCACTTAGGGAAGGGAGAGAATTCAGTTCAGCTTGCATTTAAAGCCTAACTTTCTTAACTCATGCTTCCTTGAAACAATATGGGAACTGAAATTCAGCTATGCTTCAAAACTTATTCTCCGAAGTCTGCAATTCAACTCCTCAGCTAAGCAATAAGTACAAAACGGGGTAAAATGTGCACAAGAGTGCATGTATCTGAAAACATATGAACAAAAATGCATTTTTATTAGGGGAAGTGGTTTTCAAGACGTGCATTATGCAAAATTGCATTAAAAATGTATATATTAGGATAAATTCCCTTTAAAAAAAAAATCACACTGGTGGAAATGTGAACCCAAATTTAAGCCTGGAAAAACAGGAGAAACCACAATTAACAGATTTGTCCAATCCTACTTCCACCCTCTCCAACATCTTCCTCACCCCTTTCCTATGAAGTTCTATGACACAGGCAGCAACCGTATCAGACTGGAGTGAAGGAGTAAAAGAACAAAATTATATTAAAGGAAATCAGGATTTTTTACATTTGGAAAGAGTGTGAAGAAGGATATTCTGGTCTCTTGTCAAGGATGGGTCATCCCTTCCTTGACAGAGTCCATAGCGTGACTGATGTGTGTGTGTGTGCACCAGTTGGCTGTGCGGGGGAAATTAAATCCGTGTGTGCTGTTGCTACGACTACAATCCCAACCCCCCTCCCACCACGTGACTGTGGTGAGTGAAAAAAGGTGGCAGGGAGCCCCCGCCCCCCCCCCCCGCTCGACAGCACCATGTGGCAGGATTGCCACCCGCTGAGGCTCCTCCCCTCCCACAGGCAGGACCAATCCATCCCTGCTCAGTGGGGCCACTTTCAACACAAGGGGTGCCATGCTGTGGTGCCATGTCATGTGTGCCAAGTTGGCAATAGGTGGGTTAGAGAAATACCTGGCATTTCATCCTGCCTGGGCTTTTGGTGGGTGGATAGCGTGGAGGCCCATGCACTGGGTTGCCAAGGAAGAGATGGGGCAGAAAAATAATAAAAAAGAAGCTTGCGGAAAACCCCGTTGTGCCCAAAATGGCAGAGAGATGATGTTACCTTACCAGCCTTTTTCCAGAGACGGGACCCACCATCCTTAAAGGCTTCTAGGAATGAAGCTGTTGTACAGCCACTCCACTCTAGCAGGGGCAAGCCAGGACTATGGTGTCCCACACCTCCAGAGCCAGCCTTGAGCTTCAGGGCTGGCCTACGTAGGCATCCTGGCGGCAGGTCACTGAAGACATCAAAGGAGGGATCATTTCAACCACCAGTTGGCCGCTGTGGGAGCCCCTTGGGGGGGAGGGGGCAAGAGGCATTTTGCTGGCAGCTGCCACTGATCATGACAACCTGTAGGTCCTGCCAGGAGATTTGGTGGGACGGGGAAGAGGGTGGGAGGGAATCAGCATTTGGGAGCAAACACAGAATCCGTAGTCATCGCTCTTCAAACCACTGGAACAACCCATCTAGAGATGCCTCTTCTCTTCTTGGGCTGCAAGAAGGGCTACAGAGGAAGATTTCTTGCATTGTCATTTGTTAGTTCATTCAGCTAAGGAGAGGGTGGAGAACCTGTGGCCTGCCGGAAGTTACTGAACTCAAACTCCCATCAGCCCCAGCCAGCAAGGCAAATGTTCAGGGATGACTTGACTTGCAGCACAACCACCTGTGGGGATGTGGACACAGGTTTCCCACCCCAGAAATAAAGTGGTGTGTTTTAGTAGAGGGAAACATTGGTACTGGAGACACTCCAGCAAGTCTGTAGTCATTGGCAGTTGCCCACTTTTCATGCACCTTTCTACAAGTAGCTTCTCTGCATAACTCTTTCTCACAGCCCAGGAGCAATTCTGATTAGGGTTGAGCTGAAAGCAATGGAATGGGGGGGACTCACAAGTGCTTCCTTGGCGATTGCACTGGAAGGGTGCATGTGTTCAGAGCGAGGGCAAATTCTTTCCGAATTGGCTGTGTTTGTCCTTAGCGGCAGCAGAAAGTGGATCAATCTGATGTCTAGATGGGGCTTATCTGCATTTTACTTTCCTCCACTTGTTCCAGGCATGGTCAGTGTGTTAAAGCTCCATGTCTGAGTGCCCTGCTTTTTTCCTCTGGTGCTTCCCCTGCAAAAAAACCTGCTCTTTAAAGCTCAACTGGAGCAAACAGCACTCCGTGAAAAACCCAAATTGACATTTGCTCCAATTGAGTGCTAAAAAGTGGCTTTTTGTGAGGGAAGCTCCAGGGCGAAAAAAATAGAGTGCTCGGACACAGATAAGTGCGGATAAGCCCGTAGTCTTGCAACAACATCTCATCATTCACTATAAGATTCCTGGCTGCCTGGGATTTGACTTGTGACAAAGGAAGATGATGATACAGTTGTTAGAAAAATGCCCCATAAGCTGCCAGAGATGGGAGCAAGCATTTAAGAGATAGGGTCTTTATTGTCCCCGCCAAAGATGCGCCACTTTGGGGAGACTATTCACCCTTGTTGTGTTACGTGGAACTGCAACAAAACACCTCATGTGGCTGCTTTAACCACATAGGCAGAAGGGCTTGGCAAATATCTCCTGGTTAGGCTTCCTTCCAACACCTGTCAGCAAACTTCTCCCATCCTTAACATTCACACACCAGGCTTCCAGCCTCACGTATTGGGCGGAATGCTGCGCTGACAGTTGTTTAGTAAGGAGGGGCGAAGTAATGTTTAACTCTATAAAAGCTTTATGAGTAACACATTCATTCATTTCAAAGGACGAGTTGCTGGGTTCATTCCAGGGAAATGATCTACCCAAGTGGACAGGAGGGGTGAGGGGGAAACACCACTGTTACGAGCTCCCCCTTTTGCAGGAGCAGCAAAGCGTCACATCCAGCACTGTCCCCGGCTGATATCCTGCAACAGGAACAGTATTCTCCCAGGCAGGAGGCACTCAACTTTTGAACACACTGCCTGCAGAAGCCATACCATGTAGTCAAATGCATTTATTATATTAGAGACCATAAATTTGACACACTTGGTGTAGAAGGATCACACACACAGAAAGAGTTGCACACTAGGGAGGCGCAAGCACATTAAGAGTCACATGGAGGGGATTGGGCCTGTGTAAAGCAATGCATTCTAGAACTCTCCTCGACTTTGGGATCCCTTATGGAGGGAGAAAAGAGCCAGGATGCTATGCTATTCTATGGGAGGCAATGCAAGAGCATCAGGAGACTGTAGAGCCAAAAGGTTGACATCTATTTCCCCTTTATAAAAGAGGCTATACTAATTCAATCGAGTGCAAGCCATTAGCTTGGCCAAAGACAGAGGGCTTTGGCTCTCTGCACTATGTAGTCCTTATTGGGACAGCCTCCAGCAGTACAGCAACACAGCAAAGCACTTCCCAGTCCTTTCAGTGTTTCTATCTGCATCTCATCTTCTTCACTTCAATGCTTTCTAATTCTAGGCCAGGTCCTTTTCCTGAACTCTACATATCAGACCAACACAAGTCCTCTTCCCCTTCCCTACCACTGCACTGAGAGGGACTACACCACCTATTTTAATGCAGATCTGCCACTCTTGTAGACTACTAGCAGCTGAAGGGCTTAGGGTACTGGATTCTTTAAGGGATAACTTTTCCTTTGAGACAGCTCCTCTGTCACTGAATTGTGCTCTCCTGGTACTTGGATCCTCTCCGCTGATTCCCCAAGCAAGCCAGTATTGTCTGGGTGAGCAGCGGAGGGGAATGACAATTTAGTAACCTTATCAAACCCCAACCAGGCTCTGGGTCCTGCATTTCCCTGCAGTTGCAATGACAGGACCAAGGTGCAGGCTATTCTGTTGGAGCTGGAGGGGGAAGGAGACAGATTCCTGCTCATCAAAAAAAAAAGGGGGGGTGGCATTATGGACTCACCTGAGCATGAAGTGCAGCAGCAGCGGCAGCAGCTGGGTATGTGAAAGCAGCATGTGGGATGGCAGGGGTTAACTCCGTGGTGTAGAGTGGGTAGGGAGCCCATGCCTCTGGAGATGCTGGGATCAGGGTTGCTCCAGTCAGGTCATCTAGACATGAGGGAGCAACAGCACATCACTCAAGACATGGATGGAGAGAGAGAAGGAAATAAACCAAACAGGCTGGGTTGTGTAGGGGCAGCAGCACCTCTGGCGGAAAGAGCAGCAAGGTAAGATGCAAATACACACATCTGAACCACATCTCATAACCCCAGCTCAGGACCAAAGGGCTTCCACCCAGTGGCATCCATCCATCCATCCATCCATCCAAGCAGCCCTGCTCAAGCATCTCACAGAGGTGCGCACACACAGGTGTCTCCTATTCCACACTCACGAGATGGGGGATGAATCTAGGGCAGCCGTCCCATCCCGTCCCCTGGCCTGTTTGCCTCCAGGTGCTTCTGCACTCCAACTCTCATCACTGGTCATATTGGGTGGGGCTAATGGGAGTTGGGCCCAGCCGCACCAGGAGGTTGGGCTCCAGTTCTTTCAGATACTCTCCCCTCCATGTGCAGCAGATGTAGGTGTTTTGCTAAGGGTTGCTTCACACAGGTTTAAACACACAGTAAAAACAAAAGAGTTATGAATAGGCATAGCTGCCACATTCATACCATGGCATACATTGATTTTAATCTCCTTGCATTTTAAGTCCCTTCAACACCTCTTTCTTGCATACAGACTATCAATTAATACAAAAGTTTTGCTTCCCAAAGGAACTACAGCTGACCCCATCAGTGTTCACTTGGGGAAGACATTTGCTACCATGTGTGAGGAAACCCTCAGCAAAAGCAGGAAATGGCAGCCTGCGCCGTCATCTAAAGCAGCCTTTCCCAACCACTCGGATAATGTTGGACTACGATTCCCATCATCCCAGACCACTGGGGCCATGCTGGCTGGGGCCAACAGGAGTTGTAGCTCCACAACATGTGGTGACCCATGGTTAGGAAAGGCTGATCTAGGGCACCAAACCCCCCAGTGCAGGCCCGCACCCCTCCCCCTGCTCCACAATATTCCTCACAAGGGTCCCGTGCAATGAAGTGCGCTCCCAGGGCAGGGTGGAGGTTGGTGGGATTCGGTGTGGCCATCAGCTTGCTTTTTGCCATCTTGGTGTTGGCCTTAGCAAACTCTAACCGCAACGTCTGGGGGTTCTCCGGGTCAAAGCGGATGCCCTGCAGTGGCAGAAGAGAGAAAGAACAGAATGGAATAACAGTCATGCAGTCAATCTTCTTGGAAACCATGCTGGAACACAATTTGGCTGAAGAGCGGTACATAAAATGTGCAAGGCCAATACAGAAAATGTGCTTTCTTGTCAATGCAAAAGCTTGGGAAGGAGACGTTGTCTGTGTGCCTTTCCCAGGGATCAGGCTGGGTCCATGTATGTAGCAGTATTGGTAGCAGGAACAGAGCCTACTGTTTCAGACTTCCGGCAAGAGTTTTTGAAGGTTCCTGGCAAGAAGCACACACAACAGAGCATCAATTGGCCTTTGCGGTCCATATGAGTGGTTGTGTATGTTTGGTCCTTGCCAGCTGTGCTCCCAGCTCATTTCATCGGCAGCTGCTTGCCTGTTGGGGTTGGGGAGAGCGCCACAGCAACAGCCTTGTGGCAACAGTCATCACCAGGACAAAGTGGCAGTGAAGTTGGGACTATGAGGATGCAAGCCTGTCCCCTCTCCCTCCTGGCAAGCAGAAGCAACTCTGCTCTTGGGAGGCTATTGCTGTGACTCCACCCCACAGTGAAAGCTATTCCTGCATTAAATAGCTTACAGGTGAGAGCCAGGAAAAGAAGACCTTTCCATGCATCCCAACAGATGCCACAGATTCCTAGGTTTTCCCTTGAAGCAGGGCCGGCCCACCCATGAGGCAAGGTGGGGCAACTGCCTCAGGTGGTAGGATTCACAGACACAGCAGATCCCGATGTCGATCCTTCTTTCGCCCCCTTGTTCCCAATGTAGATATCCCCTCACACACCTTCTTCCCTCGCAGAGGGGAGGGGGCACCATTTGGGGGTCTGCCTCAGGTGCCAAAATGTCTTGGGCCGGTCCTGCCTTGAAGGGCAGAAAACACATGGCAGCCATGTCATCTGGGCTTAACTGGTGCAACACACAGTTAACCCACACAGCTCACTAATGCCCTGAAGTGCTCCAACTCCAGATTAGCTTGCTTTGAGCATCATTCTACCACGTGGTAAGGAGAACTTGCAAAGTTTGCAAGTATGTGTTATAATAGTTATTGGTATGAGTCCCAAGTAGCTGGAGATCTACAGCACTTCCTTTCAATGAAGTTACCGGATATGAGACGGGATGGAATTGCATGCTGAGCCCAAGTCATTCTGGCTGTTGGGATGTGCAAGTACCTGAACTGCATGGTCATCAATACTCACATTCAATGCATTCTTTGCAGCTTCCGCACCAGACCGGCTGTCGAAGGTAACAAAGCCAACCGGCTAGGGAAAAGAACACATGATTTAAAAAACATGTGCATGCTATGTGCTTGGAACTAACTGATCTAGCCACACTGCTGAATACAGCTTGTGGCGGTGGTTTCCTTTCCATTCCATTCCATTCCATTCCATTCCATTCCATTCCATTCCATTCCATTCCATGTGCCCTTCACAGAGCTGGTAGCTCCAAACAGACAGCCTGGCAAGGGACCTGGTGCCCCAGGAAGTTCTTCTATGCCTTTTAGCTTACCAAGCAGCGGCGTAGTGTGGGTGGTCAGCACCCGGGGCAAGGCAAGTAATTTGAGCCCCCTAACCCGGGGCAAGGCAAGCAATTTGCGCCCCTAACCCCTAACCTGCCGCCGCTGCCAGCTTCTTCTTGCTGCTGCCTGGGCTGGGGTATTTACGGTAAGGTAGCCACAGCAGCGGCGGCGGGTCCGTGTCAGGTGATCTGAGGCGAGTTGCCGCTGGTGCTGCCGCCCAAACAACGCCGCTTGCCCGGAGGAGGGCAGAGAGGCAAGGAAAATGCAACATGGCCCAGCAGCTGCAGCGGCGGCGGCGGGGCTGTGAGGAGGGGCTGCCTGGTGCGCCCTCCGCGGCCCTCACACGCAGAGACCGCGGCGAGCGCTGAGAGCCGCTGCCTGCCGGACGCCTTCAGCCCGGACGCGCACACAGCTCGCCAGTTCCGCGAGACATGGGGCTCTGCTACAGCCTGCGCCCGAGGCTCTTTGGCGACTCCGGAGGCGGGAGCGCCCCCCCCCCCGATGTTGCACCCGGCCCCCCCTGCACCCCCCACGCTACGCCACTGCTACCAAGCTTCCATTTCAAGGGATGGGAGATGTGAAGAACCTGCTGTTGCTGAGGCCAGAGCCCAGCTTGTTCATTGCACTGGAGGCAGACTAGCTTCTGTTGCAGCTTTGGGTGCATCCGACAGGGTATTCAGCAGCACAAAGGATGCCTTAAGATAAGGTTTGCTGCTTTGCCGTGTTGGCAGATGTGGGTGTTTTTGTTAGCTAGAACAGCAGAGATGGGGAGCCGTGGCACACTCCAGATCATTGGGCTGGACTCCATCATCCCTGGGGCTGATGAGAGCCTGGAGTCCGGCAATACCCTGACTCCAGCCATAGTTTCCATATCTGTACAATAAAGCAATGTCTAGGGAAAGACACTGCACTTTTGTAGGGAAAGGGAAACTATGTACAGGAGCACACACAAAACATGCAATATGCAGACCATCAGAAAGTGTCAGCCAGTCCATGCAGCACAGTTAGAGCTGAACAGCCTTCAGACAGGGGCTTTAGATAAAAGCAGCCCCAGCTATATTTGAGTGTGTGCTATTGCTCATCCCTTTACTGTAATCCTAGGGTTGCACCCCCCCTTCCTAATTAGGGAATCTGATCCACAGTTTAAGTGGTTAAGGGCAGAACTGGGAAGCTGCCAGAATGAGGACTGAGGGAGGCATTACCTGTTTTGATGTTAGCTTGATCAGCGATCCTTCATAACCCTGAGAAGAGAGAAGCCAGCAAGTTAGTTATTGGATTCCTTAAAAGGGAAAGAAAAGGATGCAAGGCCAGGCCAGCACCCTTAAACAAAGTGCCAGATATACTTCTGCAGCCCTGAAAAGCGAGTTAACAGTAAGACGTAGTTACTATGTTAGAAACACTTTCGCCCTGTCATCACCATCCCCACCACAAATGGACTATATATGCCCTTCCACCCTATGAAACTGCTTTATATGGAGTCAAGTCATTGCTATATGTCTGACTAGGGACGCGGGTGGCGCTGTGGGTTAAACCACAGAGCCTAGGACTTGCCGATCAGGTCGGCAGTTCGAATCCCCGTGAACTGCCAACCTAGCAGTTCGAAAACACGTCCAAGTGCAAGTAGATAAATAGATACTGCTCCGGTGGGAAGGTAAACGGCGTTTCTGTGCGCTGCTCTGGTTCGCCAGAAGCGGTTTAATCATGCTGGCCACATGACCCAGAAGCTGCACGCCGGCTCCCTTGGCCAATAAAGCGAGATGAGCGCCGCAACCCCAGAGTCGGCCACGACTGGACCTAATAGTCAAGGTCCCCTTTACCTTTACACTGTCTGACTGGCAACGGTTCCTTCAAGGGTTCAAGCAGAACCCTTTCCTAACCCTGCCACTAAAAGCCAGCTAACTGACAAATGCTGGACAGAGGACATTCTACCTGCATCCCGACATGTTGCCATCCCTAAATATTAATCCCATTAGTTACTAATGGCAGCTACACACTTAACAAAGGGAGGTTCCTACACTGGATCAGACCATTGGCCCATCCATCCGGAAAGGTGGTTGGTTAGCTGGTCAGGGATGCTCAAGAAGTATTTCCTGCATCAGAGTTGGACTGGTTGACCTCTGAGGCTCCTTCCAATTCTATGACTTTTGGAGGTTGTGAGTTGGAGGGGTGGTGGTGAATCTGGGGTTGAATACATGCTCAGACCTGCTCCCTGGTAACCTTGAACAAACTTTATGATTCTTCTCTATAGCCAACAGGACACAAGGCTGCCATATCAATAGACTAAGGACACAATTGCTTGTTGGGGTGTGTGTGCTGCTATTTACCTTGAATGGCCGGAAAAGCAGGTAAAGCTCTCTGGGCTTGATGTCCACAGGAAGGCCACTGACAAAAAGTGTCCGCACCTAGAAGAGGTGGAAAAATGCCAAGCAGGTTTAGAGATCACTGTACCGCATCACTGGGTATCTTATTAATCACAGTCCAAGGTTCAAGCACCAAGTCATATGATCCAGGAGCGCAATCATTCTGCGAAGAATATTCAAGAGAGTTAATAGCCACTGTTGACTGCGAGACTGTCCAATTGGAAGGATCTGTCAGTTCTGGTTCTCTCATTTTTTAAAATCTTTAATTCAGTTCTCCACACTACTGCAGCAATTTGTTTTTTGTTTTGTTTTTTTAGCTCTCATGAAAACTCTTCAGCATTTTCAGGTCAATTTCTTCCAACACACACTTTTCTACATAATTTTCACGCCATATTTTCAGATCACAAAGTACACCTTATTTTCAAACAAAATTCGGAAAAGTGCAAATTTGGAAGGACGGCAGTGTTCCGGTTCTCATATTGCTTCACAAAATCATAATTTGATAAATTTCCCTTAAATGTTATTGAATTTCTGTCCCATTTCTAGCTGGAGAGTAGGTAGGATTATTTGATTAGAAGTTTGTTTGTTTGTTTGTTTGTTTGTATAGACCAGATACCTGCATATGTATATATAGCAATAGATCGCTGAAGCTGGGCAGAGGATGGAGAGATGTAAAAGATTTTCTGTGGCAGTTTGTCAGTTGGCTTTTTTGAAATGTGGTTTAACCAAAGTCAACTAGAAATGTAACTGCAAGCCCTAGATATTATTTTTCACTTTTGTACTTAGCAACGAACCCCTTTAAAAAAATAAAAACAAAAGTACTATTATGTAGAGTCTTTCCCTTACTAAGTACCCAGTACTTTGTTTTTATTTTTAAATGTATTTTTATTAAAGATTTTCTTGATTTTCAAAGGTATGGGCAATGGCTCTCATATTTTCCCCCCATGTAACCTTTTTTTTTTTTTTTTACACAAATCGGTTTCATTTGTTGAGACATTAGAAAGAATAGGGGAAAAGAGGTGGAGGGGGTGAGATGAGTGGGGGTGGAGTCGGGTGGTGATGTTTCTATTTTACTTAATGTATGTGGGGTTTTTTATCAGCATCGCTTGTGCAGGTTCTCTGCTGTTCACTTGTGTTCCTTTGGTGGTGAGAAAGGTTGGTGTTGGCTTAGGGTGTGGCTGTTCATTTGTGGTTGGCTGTGGTGATCTTTGTTTTCATGTGTGAGTGGGGTGGGTGGGTGTTTTGGATCAGGTTAGCCATATTGATTTGTATGCTGTTGGTGGATTTTTCTCATTGTCTTGTTGGGATGTGTGTGATAAAGGGGAGCCATACCGGGGTGAAGGCGTCTTCTTCTATTTGTCCCCATGTCAGTTTCAGTTTATTGGTTAATTTTTCTAGTAAGGTTGTTTCCCATACTATTTGGTACCATTGGTCCATGCTTACTCCTGACAGGTCTCTCCAGTGTCTGGTTATGTTGTTTCTGGCTGCTGAGCATTGTTGTCTTGGAAGGTGTTTAGTAGGGCCAATTCTGGGGTGATTTCTAATACTTGCTTGGTTATTTTACATATTTCTCGTATGGTTGTTGTCAAGCATAGTTGGATTTGGGGACATTCCCACCACATGTGGAGGTATGTGCCTGTGGAGGTGCACCCTCTCCAGCATTTTGGTGAGGTTCCTAGGCAAATAGCGCTAGTTTTCTTGGTGTTAGGTACCACCTGTAGGTGATTTTCAGAGCGAGTTCTTTTCTTTTTGTTGAAATGGATTTAAAGGCGGTTTTAGACCACATTCTGGTCCATTGAGTGGGGTTAATCTCATAGCCTATGTCATCCTCCCATTGTTTTTTTGATTGTGTCTAGGGAGTTTGTGGGATTTTGGAGTAGTATTTTGTATAATGCGGATACCATCCCTTTACCGTGTCCCTTTGTTGTTAAGAGGAGGTTTTCGAAGGTTGTCAGGGGCCTAGTTGCTGCTGATTTTACTGTTGGGTTGTTTAAGAGTGCATGTAGTTGGTGTTGTGTTAACCAGGGCATTTGGGTGTCTTCTAGTTTGTCTTGTATTTCTTGTGTTGACAAAGGTTTGTTATTTTTATAGAAGTCTATTAGATGATATAAGCCTTTGGTTTGCCAGGTTTTTATCTGGAGGTTTTGTGCTGCGTGATGGAATAATGGGTGGTACGCCAGGGGGATTAGTGGGGATGAGGTTGGGGATAGTTTGCCTATTTCTGTTTTCCATGCTTTGAGCATGGTCTGTGTGAAGTACCCAGCATTTTGTTAAAGTCATTCATGGGTATTAAGATGGCGTTATCTTTCTTTTTCTAAGATCATGGGGAAGAGCTAAAGTTCAGCGGCAGAGCAAATACTTGTATGCATAATGTCCAATATTTCAATTTCATTTTTTAAAAAATAATATTTATTACTTTTAGAGCTTACAAAAAAGAAAAGGAAGAAAGAAGACAAAAGAAAAAAAAGAACAAAAAAGAGTAAAAACAATACAATACATAAACAATGCAAAACACAACCTTAACACATTAAACTAACACAATAAACTAAACCAAACAAAACAAAAACAATTTAAAAACATATATCATACCTTTTCCATATTCTATCTTTCATTCCCTTGTATCATTGACCTCCTCTCACCTCCCTCTTTGTATTCCACTTCCATTAATTGTTTCAGCAATTCCTTTCCATCTTTCTCTATTTTCTATCATATAAATGTCTTAACATATTTTTAATCTTATTTCCATTAAAATTAATATACTTATTTAAGCTTAACTCCTTATAGCATTTCAGCTAAAGCCATAAAATTTCAATTTCAAGCTTTGCTAGTTAAAGAGATCAAGAATGCCACTACCGAACTTCAGGAGGGGGTGGGGTTGCGGGCTAACGACCCAGCCCACACTCCCGCGGGGCTGGCCCCAGCCTCGCGGGAAGCAGGGATTCCCCTTAATTTGCATCCCCCGCAGCGCCAGCCAATCGGCTGGCAGCAGGGGCGGGGCCGTCCAGAGGCCACTTAAGGTCGGGGCAGCCCTGGGCTCGCCCATTTTTCCTTTGCAGCAGTCGCGGTTTGGATCGCTCTTTTGCGCTGCTGCTTTCCTTGTCGCTTCTTGCTCCTTAACCTCGTGGCCTCAGCTGCTTTGTTGGTGCAGTGCTTGGTGGCGCTCCTGCCCGCGGATAACTTCTTGGGGTGGTCGAGGCTTGCGCTGCTATCTTGCTAATCGGGTAATTCCGCCACCGCTTTACTTCCGAGCCTTGGAGCTGCCGCCGCTCGCGTCCTCACGTCGCCTCCGAGAGCCACGTTTGCTGGATTTAACAGCTGAGCCGGCCGCGCTCCGCCGAAGGCTTCCTGGAAGGATCTACGAGCGTGAGCTGCTGCAGCGCTCACGGGAGGTTTCTCCAGGCGGGCGCGGGGGGAGCATCGGGGGGAGCTTCGGGGGAGTGAGCGGGCGCTGAGCTTTAGGCGCCGGTGCGTTCTTTTGCCTCCCCTCTTCGTCCCCTTCATTCTTTTCTGAACATAGGGTGGGAGGTACCTGGGGCATCCTCACGGCATTTTGGCTGCCTTGTCAACGACTTGGCCGGCCGCCATTTTGGGCGTACCACGTGGCGTCAGCGGCGGCCATTTTAAGTGAGGCATATCTAGTCAGTGGGGCACAGTAAGAATTTCAACGCTTCCCTTTAAATCTTTCTACCTTGTGTACCTTCCCGGAGGAGTCTCTGTATGATTGAATGTTGTTTGGTTGCTACTTTTCTTCATTTTCCACCCTTGCAGTTTAATTAGCCTTTTATTCCTTGGATTATTTTATCGGACCGCTGGTACCAGCTGGCGATGTCGAGAGCCTAATAGATATTCACTTGATATACCGCTCTTTGCAGACGCAATCGGCTGCACCTAGGACTTCTCCCCTTGTCCTTTTATTCCTTTTACATCAGTGACTTTTGAGTTTGCAAATTCCTTTATTGCCCTAGCCAGCCTTTACGCTTTGCCAGCTGGCTTCCCTATACAATTGAGGATATTGCTGCAGTTTTGAATAGGCGTGTTATAATTAAAGCTTGATCCATTTGCTGATAATTAAATAAATAGATAAGGATATCTAGGTAAGAAACAAATAGATAAATAATTTAATTAATAGTAGATTATAAGTAAAAAAAAAGAAGAAGAAAAGAAAAGAAAATCTTTAAAAAAAATTAAAAAAATTCAAAAATAATAAAAATAAAATAAAATAAAATAAAATAAAATAAAATAAATAATAATAATAAATAATAATAATAATAATAAATAAATAAAACAGAATAGAAAATAAATAAATAGAGGTGCTTTCTTAAACCGCTGGGTAGTCGGTATATACGCATAAGCTGACCCGCGCCCACACGCCGATTTTATTTTAACATGGAAGGCAACGGCAACCCCCAAGCACCACACCCTGGTAATGTCTTGGTGCCAACGGGTCCTTGCAACCCTCAGGCACTGGCGCAACTTTTTTCCGCGCTTCAATCCTTTTACGCACAGTGCAGGACGCCTATTACCCCCTCACCGAACATAGTGGAAGTGTCACAGGACTGTATACCTGACACACACCCCCCCCCAGCCAGCAGGGTCAGGCTGGTCCCTCCACAAGTGCAGCTATCACGGATCAGCAGGCCACCAACAGGCCTCGGACACGCCTGCAGACTGCGCGTGCACAAAAAGCTAAGTCGGGTGCTCAGAAGGGTAAGGCGACCGCTCAAAAACCTAAGGCTAATACACAGAAGGCCAGGCCGTCAGTGGCCTTGCCTGCAGTGCCACGACAAGAGGTAACCGATGTTCCTAGTGTTTTTCAGGACAACCCAGCGCAGCAGAGCTTTTCAGATGGGTCAACATCGGATGAGGAGCTGTCCCCTCATCAGGCAGTCCCGGCCGCCATTGACCCAGCCCCACGGGACGGCGGATCACGTAACGGGAAGCGGAAGGCGAAGAAGAAGCATCGTTCCAAGAAGAGCAGGAGGAGGGATACATCAGACTCCGAGGAAGAGACAGGTACTTCTTCTTCCGATGGGGATAGCGATGCTCCGATGGAGACGTATTGGGGGGAAGGGGAGGACACAGGAGCTCCCCTGTGGGTTCACGAAAGGAGGGCTAATTCACACCGAAAAACCTTCAATGGTACCCTTGACTGGAAGGATGGGGCCCTAGTTGAGGACGTTAAAGTCAACTAACTCCGCCACCGACTTTATCTTAGGGAACCACCTCTCTAAGAGGAAGAGGGATAAGATATTAAATGGTGACTTCATAGATATGTTTTCGTTGCTACCCCCAGCTCAAATTAAGGGTAAGGGGGAGAAAAGGAGATACTACGGTAAGAAAAGATACAGGACCCCCCGGGTTGAGCGAACTTGAGAACTGGCTAAACGGCTACCAGGTTTTTATGGCGGTAGTGTCGGGGTGCTATCCTAAACGGGGCATGCACCTCGCGTCTTACCTGGCGCACGTCAGGAGGGTGCGGGAACTGGCTGGAGATGAGGCTGCCATCTCGTATGATGAGGACTTTCGGAGGAATGCCTCGCTGTTGTCTTCAACGCGCTGGGACCAAAGGGACAATAACTACTGGATGGAACATGTGGGGCCCAACATCGAAAAGAAAACCCTTGATCAGCCGAAATCTGGTAAGGTGGAGGCTAAACGCCGGAGACAGTGCTGGGATTTCAATAAGGGTACCTGTCAACGCACTGCGTGTAAGTACCTGCACGAATGTGATAAGTGCTTAGGCAGCCACCCTGCCATCAACTGCTACAAAGGGAAGCAACAGCCCTTTCGTGGTGGCAGGGGTCACCTCAACCAGGGTAACCGAGGTGCCCCCGCTGGACCTTCAGGACCCGCCCAAGGGCCATCTGGGTCTCGATACTAATTTGTCCCTTGGCCTAGCGCACTCTCCGATAAAATTGCAGCCCCTGAGAGCACTGTTGAATCTTTACCCAAATAGGCAAGCTGCCCGTCTTCTAGGTGAAGGGTTTTCCCAGGGGTTTAGGATCCCAGTTGCTTTCACCCCCAATGCCGGTTGCCCCCCTAACCAGAAATCAGTTCTAGAGAGACCTGATATTGCCATAAAAAAGATCCAGAAAGAGATTGCAGCTGGTAGGGTGGCCGGCCCCTTCACAATACCTCCTATCGATGAGCTGCATATTTCACCGCTCGGTATTGTCCCAAAGAAGACACCCGGGGAATTTCGAATGATACATAACCTCTCTTACCCCAAGGGAGCCTCAGTTAATGACGCCATTCCCCAAGAAATGTGCACGGTGAAGTATGCATCTTTCGATCAAGCTGTGAAGCTGGTACGGAAATTTGGTAAGGGCGCCTTTATGGCAAAATGCGACACTGAGTCTGCATTTCGCCTTCTCCCAGTTCACCCAGATGACTATCGTTGGCTTGGTTTTAAATTCCAGGGAGCTTACTTCATCGACAAGACGATGCCTATGGGGTGTTCGATTGCATGTGCCACTTTCGAGGCTTTCAGCACCTTCCTGGAATGGGCCCTGAAATTTAAAACTGGCGCCGAAGGGGTGGGGCATTACTTGGATGATTTTATTTTGGTGGCGTGTAACGCGGATGATTGCAAGACCCTGCTTCAGGCTTTCGAGGCCTTAGCCAAGGAGCTGGGGGTCCCTTTAGCAAACGAGAAGACTGAGGGCCCGGTCACTACCATGACTTACCTGGGTATAGAACTGGACACGCTGGCCCAAACTTCGCGCCTACTGGCCGAGAAGTTGGTTGCCCTAAGAGAACTTATTGGGCAGATGCTGCCTTTAAAGAAGGTCACCCTGAGACAAATTCAATCCCTCCTGGGTCACCTCAACTTCGCATGCCGAGTGGTTTCCCCCGGTCGCCCCTTTTGCAGCCGGCTAGCAAAGCTGTCCGCGGGTTTACGGTCCCCACATCATAGGGTACGCCTCTTTAAGGCGGTAAAGGCAGACCTACAGGTTTGGTTGCAATTCTTAGACGGTTTCAACGGTATATCACTGTGGCAGGATAGCATGGCCCTGCAGTCGGATTTTCAGGTACATTCGGACGCAGGAGCGGTTTAAGCCAGGCAGGCCACCCTCCAAGTCGGAGGTCATAGAGTATATGGTCCACCTGCGAGATCTAGGCCGGGCCCCCAAAACCCTCAATATCCATTCAGCAGCGATATCCTTCTTCTCAAAAGCCCTGTTCTCCGTTGATCCCTGTGCACATTTTGTCGTGCGGAAAATGCTTGAGGGCTGGCACAGGTCCAGACCTCATGGCCAGGACAGTAGAAGGCCCATAACATTTGACATACTCACGCAAATCCGCAGGAAGCTAAGGGCCATCTGTTGGTCCAGATATGAAGCCAGGTTATTCTCCGCAGCATTTTCCTTCGCATTCTTTGGTGCCTTGCGCATAGGCGAGGTGGTCTACGAAGACCACCCGGCCACGACGAACAGGGGTCTATTGTTGGAGGATGTAACTGTGGCCAGCTCGCATGTTATATTAAAAATCTGTAGCTCCAAGACCGACCAGCTCGGCAGGGGGGCCTTGATTCGCCTCCAGGCAACTCAGAAAGCTGGCCCCTGCCCGGTAAAGGATGCCAGGAAATATCTGTGTGTAAGACCAAAATCAAACGGCCCCTTTTTCTTACATTCTGACGGTTTCCTCCTGTCAAAACATCAGTTCACGAGGGTCATGCGCAAAGCGATTGCAGCCATTGGTCTTCCACGGGAGGAGTACGCCGCGCACTCCTTTCGCATTGGGGCGGCGACCACCGCTGTCCATATGGGTTTGCCGGCCGAAAGGATAATGGACATGGGACGGTGGAAGTCCAACGCGTACAAGGGTTACATCCGGAAGCCTCTTTAATTTCCCCTCAGTTTTCTCTACTACCCCCCCCCCCGTGCATTCCTCCTGACCTGGCTCTCTTATTCTCTCATTCCAGGTACCGGTGTGGTGCGACTGTGGATTATCGGCCACAGCATTGTACATTGGGCAAAACAGCGCGCAGAGTACAGGGGCTGGGATGCTGACCTGCTACTACCTAGCAATGTCAAAGTATCATGGATTACTAGGCGTGGTATGCGTTGGGAAGAATTTTTCCCGGCTGTAGCCGGAAGAATCGCAATCGAAGGCTCACCCGACGCCTTGGTCATCCAACTGGGCGAGAACGACCTGGCTTATAGGAAAGGGGTGGACTTAATGTGGAACATTATCAATGACTTGGAGGCGTTGAGGGCCTCCCATGAAAACATTACAATAATTTGGTCATCCCTGCTGGAGAGGCGATCTTGGCGGGACGCTGAAAATCCCGTGGCGGTGGATAGAGCCAGGAGGATCGTGGAGCGCTCAGTGGCACGTAGAGTGGCTGCTCTGGGTGGGCGGGTCATCAAGCACCCAGGCATCCAGTATAGCAGGGAAACACTCTATCGCTGGGATGGCGTGCATCTCTCTGATGCTGGTAATGATATTTGGTTGGCAGACATTTTTCAAGGAGTTAGGGATTGGTTACAGGTCTGAGGGTATTGGCGGCGAGCCGGCTAATGCAGCTCGGGTGGCGGTAGGCATTGGCCGGGGTATTGTCATGCAAAGGTGATCGGGGGGGAGGAACGCCATCACCTCCCCCAATGCTTGAAGGGTAGTTCGTTAAAGGACTCCGAGGGGCGTCGCCTCGTCCGAAACCTATGGAGGCTAGGGCCTAAAGCGCGCCCCCGAGCGGTAACCCCTCGGGGAGCGCCTAGGGATATGCATCTCGGGTGGCTCCCCCTGTTGGTGTTTAACCCTTCCCGGTTAGACCGGATAGTCTGTTAGGGCCAATGCCTAAAGCCAATACCCCTCTTACCTGTAATCTATAAAGTTGTGGCCATTTTCGCCCATTAACCAAAATGCTTGTGTCCAGTGTCTTTATTTATTCCACCTGTGGGGGGGGGGAGGGAATAGCCACGCAAGCAGATTTAAAGGGAAAGTTCTTCCTGGACAGCTGCTGTCAGACAGAGCAGGCACTAGTGGGTTAGATGCACAATTCCTCCTCATGCTGTTCACCAGCAAACTGCTAGTATTGTAATTTACAATCCTTATGGACTTTTCAGAGAAAGGGCAAGATATAAATTTACCGTATTTTTCGCCCTATAGGACACACTTTTCCCCCTCCAAAAATGAAGGGGAAATGTGTGTGTGTCCTATGGGGCAAATGCAGGCTTTCACTGAAGCCTGGAGAGCCCCACCGCCAGCCCCGCAAGCTTGGGGGACAGCGGGGAGGCGCACAAACTCAGGGAACAGTGGGGAGGCGCAGCGCGCCATCCCGCTGTCTCCCGACGTGGTTTGGAGCTGGCGGCGGGGAGAAGCCCGCTTCTCCCTGCCGCCAGCCCTGCAAGCTCGGGGAACAGCGGGGAGGCGCAGCGCACCATCCCGCTGTCTCCCGACGTGGTTTGGAGGCTGGCGGCGGACTTCCCCCTCACCCCAGCCCCACATGCTCCCAGAGCGGGCTTCGCGCAGCTCTCCGCAAGCTGTGGGAGCCCGGTGCGACTTCGCGCTGAGCTCCCACGGCTTGCAGAGAGCTGCCTGTTCTGGGGGCTGGGGTCGGGGGAAGCTCAGGCTTCCCCCGCCCCAGCCCCGCGCCTGGGGAAAAAAAAATAATATCCCCCCCTTTATTCCCCCCCCCCAAATCTAGGTGCGTCCTATGGGCCGGTGCGTCCTATAGGGCGAAAAATATGGTAATAACTGAAGTGCAATTCTCAAAACTGGCTGCCTGCTGAATCGCTGCTCTTGACCTTCCTTCCTTCCTTCCTTCCTTCCTTCCAATCATGTGGTACCCCCAGAGCAGCAACTAGGTAGGTTTTGTAATTCTTACTCTTTTACACCTGGAAAGCTTAACTATTAGAATATTCAAAAGAGCAAAGCGAGAAAGTTTTAATTCACAGTAGTGCTTGTCTGGGGCAACACTGCTTTGATGTCCCTTGCAAAGTGCACGCCCCATCTCTCTGTGTGTCTTTGGTAAAGGCTCTATTTCTCCAGTATCTTTTTTATTTATTTTATTTATTTATTATTTGGCCCTTAAATGCATTCCATATCAGACATCTATCAGACAGGAACCTTTTCTATTGCCTTTTGGTTCCTGAAAAATACATTCCTCTTTCAACAAACCTTCTAAATGGCAATCTTTATCCCAGCTGATATTTCTCTGAATTTGAACTGATTTTATGTATTTACTGCTGTTGTTTTAAACTGGTTTTATAAATATAATTGCCTTATAAAACTGTTTTTATATGTTCATTTGTTTTAACAGTTTTTATATATAAGTGTCCTCTATGTTTTCAGTATATTGTAAATTGATTTGGGGTGGCCTTACGGGAAGTGCTTCATAAACAAAAGCCCACTTTAAATAAAACTAGAGCCACAGTTTGATAACTTAGTTATTTTAATTTCTGTCCCGATATAGCAGTGAAATTTGCTTCAAATTACACCAATATCTTGTCGAAACAACTTGTTCCTTCTTCGGGGGGGACCACCAGCTCCTACTGCAGCAATATTCCCAGATCCAGAACAAAGCTGGCCTTAGATGACCAAGCAGTTTGCATTTTCTGTGGCAACTCAGGCATCCAGAACGACACACACTGTCTATGTTACTTCTGACCCCATGATTGCTCGGAAGGATCATGCTGAAATAAAAACACCTGGCCTCTAAAGTGACCTAGCACAAACTAGGCTCAACATGTACAAATCTTGCTTTGCTCTCTGGGAGATGGCAGTGTTGACGAAATGAGCACTCTTTGCCTGAAACTGCTGCACCGGGCCCCTTTAGAGGTAACCAGCGAAAAATGTCCTGCCCACTAAATCTCAGCCTGGTATGCTCTATTCCAGGGGTCAGCAAACTTTTTCAGCAGGGGGCCGGTCCACTGTCCCTCAGACCTTGTGGGGGCCAGACTATATTTTGGGTGAAAAAAATGAACGAATTCCTATGTCCCAAAAAAAATCCAGAGATGCATTTTAAATAAAAGGACACATTCTACTCATGTAAAAACATGCTGATTCCTGGGCCGTTCGCAGGCTGGATTTAGAAGGCAGTTGGGCCAGATCTACCCATGCTCTATTCCCACAGTGCCCAAACTTGCTGGAACAAGAGCAGTGACCAATCTAGACCGTATCATATTTGAATACATCTGCCTGACAGTGCAACCCAAACCCTCACACTTTCTAGGGAAAGACTGAGGTGGCAGATCAGGGAGATGCTCCTTTAAAACTAACATAAGACAGCCTAGTTCAGAAGCGACTTTCATCCTATAGTGAGGAGGAAGGATGCAAGAGCCCAAGTAGAATTCCAGTTGACTTGCTATACTACTTGGGTGCATTGTGGGTTTTTTCTGTGTACATCCTGCTTTGTCCTGTCTACACCAGTTGAAGCTCAGCATAAATTGACTATAATCCTTGTCGGTGCCATTTTATGACTCCCCACCTTTTATTTTTCATTTAATTATCTTTCTATCCAGGGGACGCTGGTGGCGCTGTGGGTTAAAGCCTCAGCGCCTAGGCCTTGCCGATCGAAAGGTCGGCGGTTCGAATCCCTGCGGCGGGGTGCGCTCCCGCTGCTCGGTCCCAGCGCCTGCCAACCTAGCAGTTCGAAAGCACCTCCGGGTGCAAGTAGATAAATAGGGACCGCTTACCAGCGGGAAGGTAAACGGCATTTCCGTGTGCGGCTCTGGCTCGCCAGAGCAGCGATGTCACGCTGGCCACGTGACCCGGAAGTGTCTCCGGACAGCGCTGGCCCCTGGCCTCTTAAGTGAGATGGGCGCACAACCCCCGAGTCTGTCAAGACTGGCCCGTACGGGCAGGGGTACCTTTACCTTTACCTTTACCTTTTATCCAGGTCACTGGTGGCATTGATCATATTGCCCAAAGTTTTATGATTATTCTGAATTACTGCTGCACATCTTGCCAAATGAATTCTATAATTCTTTTCGTGTTGTGCCTTTTTCATTATGTTTTATTAGTTTACTTTGTTTAATGTTTTGTAAACCACCCTGGCATTTCCAGATGACAGGTGGTTTCAAAGTTTAAAACAGTATGCCATACAAACTCACCAAATCCCAACAGAATATTTAAAATATTATTTCCATATAAGGGGCACAGACCAGCATGTCATTCAATGGAAAACGAGATTAAACACAACATCCAGGGCTAAGGATCTAGGAGTCTTGGTTGACCACAAACTTGACATGAGCCAACAGTGTGACGCGGCAGCTAAAAAAGCCAATGCAATTCTGGGCTGCATCAATAGGAGTATAGCATCTAGATCAAGGGAAGTAATAGTGCCACTGTATTCTGCTCTGGTCAGACCTCACCTGGAGTACTGTGTCCAGTTCTGGGCACCACAGTTCAAGAAGGACACTGACAAACTGGAACGTGTCCAGAGGAGGGCAACCAAAATGGTCAAAGGCCTGGAAGCGATGCCTTATGAGGAACGGCTAAGGGAGCTGGGCATGTTTAGCCTGGAGAAGAGGAGGTTAAGGGGTGATATGATAGCCATGTTCAAATATATAAAAGGATGTCACATAGAGGAGGGAGAAAGGTTGTTTTCTGAGCAGCGGACACGGAGCAATGGATCCAAACTACAAGAAAGAAGATTCCACCTAAACATTAGGAAGAACTTCCTGACAGTAAGAGCTGTTCGACAGTGGAATTTGCTGCCAAGGAATGTGGTGGGGTCTCCTTCTTTGGAGGTCTTTAAGCAGAGGCTTGACAACCATATGTCAGGAGTGCTCTGATGGTGTTTCCTGCTTGGCAGGGGGTTGGACTCGATGGCCCTTGTGGTCTCTTCCAACTCTATGATTCTATGATTCTATGATTCTATTGCTTCTCAGAGTAAACCCACTGAAAACAAACGGCCGTAAGGAAGTTAGTCTTCATAGATTTCAGTGGGTCTACTCCGAGTAAAACAGCTGGCTACAACCCAATGTATACCGTATTTTTCGCCCTATAGGACACAGTTTTCCCCCTCCAAAAATGAAGGGGAAATCTGGGTGCATCCTATGGGGTGAATCCAGGCTTCAGGAAGACATCCGCAGCCTAGGCAGCCCTGCGGAAGTTCCCCGCAGGGCTCCCCACGCTGCGGATAGCAGCCTGCCGCCCGGCGGGCGGGCGAGGCGCCCTGAAGCAGAGCGCCCCTCGTGCCGGGCAGACATGGGCCAGCCCCACAAGCTCGGGGGACAGCAGGGAGGTGCAGCGCTGCCATCCCGCTGTTCCTCAACCTGGTTCGGATTCCCCGACCTGCTTTTGGGGGGGAAATAAAGGGGGGGGAAATCCCTTTATTTCCCCCCAAAAAAACTAGGTGCGTCCTATGGGACGGAGCGTCCTATGGGACGAAAAATACGGTATATCTTGATAAGACTCCAAGGTCGGTTTAAAAATAGTGAGAGTTGGGGCCTCTTCAACCTCGCTTGGAACCAGATTACATGGTTGCAGCACACTGTTGAAGTAACCCTGTTCTCTCTATTTGTCGTCCTAACTTTTATTACAGGCTGGCATCTCAAAAGAACCTCAGAAGTAGATCTTAAGGTACTGGTAGGTCAATATTAGTGCTGGATTTAGGATAGTGCAGACAGTTCCCCACATAAGAAGCGAGCCAAGGGGTTGTAATAAATAATAAAAATAAAATAATAACTTTATATAGGTAGTGTGCATTTCTGTGCACTCTGGCACTCATCACTGTGTTCTGTTACGGCAGAAGTGGTTTAGTCATGCTGGCCACATGACCCAGAAAGCTGTCTATGGACAAACGCCGGCTCCCTCGGCTTGAAAGCGAGAAAAGTACCACAACCCCATAGTCGTCTGCAACTGGACTTCACCGTCCAGGAGTCCTTTACCTTTACCCTTACCCATTTGGGTAGCTACTCAAAGTAGCCAAAGGAATTATTGTGAAAATAAGGGGGGAATGGGGGGGCAAATTTTGCCCTCGCTCAAGGCACCATGTTACCAAAGTCCGCCCCTGTCAAGATGGTTCTGGACCATAACCGTTTAGGGCAGGGATGGGGGGCCCTTTCTCAGCCTGCGATCCACATTCTCAAATAGGGAGCCTTCCAGAGTTTCCGCCACACACATGATGCCTAGGGCAAACTGGCACGACGGTCACTCTGCACCATTTGGAGCCTCCAAAGACCAGTTACCATGTCTGCCAATATTGTAGGCTGGTTGCGCCTGCAAATTTGCTACGCTTGTAACAAGGCACTTTGGCACCTGTTAGCTTCAGAACTTGAGTCAGCATTCCAGGAATCAACCTGCAGCTTCCTCAGCAATTGCTTTACTGATATGCTTACCATTTTCTTCAAAATTATCTATATACCCACCTGTAATGCTCACATTTCTAGGTGAGGCACAAATAAAACAACATTCGGATAGGATGAAAATATACAAAGCATGATGGGGATTTAGCACACATCAAGGGCTTCAAGCCATGCCCTTTCCCAGGTTACTCCATTCTATTCTGCCATTCTATTTCCCTTCTCTCCCAACAGCCCAGTCAGCGTTCTGGGTCTACAGAGCATGCTCAGCCTTTACTACCTCCCCACCGTTTAATTTTACTCCCAATGATCTTTTGTACTTCCGAAAGCCTTGGAGTGTCCATAAGCCCCCTAACAATTCCTACTTGTGCATGGACAATGCCACTTACATAAGAATTCACACTTGGAGAAGGAGTTTGCCATTAATGTGCAGTATACTGCTCACACCACACACACACACACACACACACACACACACACACACATTCTAGAGCTAGCCAAGTTAGCCTGAATCTCCCTGCAACCATAACAGACTAGAGGTCCCTGGATTATTTGGAGGAAGGCATGATGGCTAAAGTAGTATCACAGAGCTTCAAATGTACAGTGCGGATTTGGCCAAGGACTCAACAGCCCCCCATCAAAACGACACAGGGATGGGTAAAGTAATAAACATTTCCCTTCTTTAGATGGGGGCCTTCAAGACCACCCGTGTCAGACTCTAAAGTTACCCAACCTGTATTGCCAAGCAGACAGAGTGCAATTCAAGCGGCAAACTTTTAAGCATAAAGAGATGTCCTTCAATATCTGCCAAGGTACTGCAGAAAGCTTGTAGAGCAAAAGGTGCACCGTTTTCCAAAACAAAACCTTGGCTTAGTTCTCAGCAAGGTGGCAAGACTATGTTTGGCCGGTGACCTCTTGTCCTACAAGAGGTGTCCTACAAATAAAAATATTCCTTGCATACAAAAAAGTAACATTTCAGGGAAAAGGCTAGGTTAGGACACACTCCATTCCCCAACATCGTTTTTTACACATGGAGGCTCTTTGTGCACTGCAAGGACCCTTCTTAATCCATTTGCAGCACTGTAAACTGGAACCCAGCTGGTGCAGTAGCCAATGCCACAACTGTCTCTTTTGTACAAGCTACAAACTAGACTTCAGTGTAAGGGTCTTCTCTGCTGTTTTTCACCCATTTCCCTGCAACTCCCAGGTTCGGCCGTGTCACTAGTGGGGAGGGGCTGTGATGGTCAGAAACAAGTGGGGGGTTCGTGAGGTTATTGTAAGTAGGCCAAGACCTCTGGGAACAAACACCTACTACTGTGTTCTGTGCAGCGCGCAGTTAGCTGCAGCAGCAAGGGAAATTCTTTAATTCTGCTGCAGAGGATTTTAAATTACTTTGGCAGTGGTGCCATCAGAGCAGAAGTCCAGAGTCCAGAAGGTCTAGCCTGCCACATTTTGAAGTAACAATACACACTGCCATCTAAAGAGAAGGGCCTGCAAAAAGTCCACAGTCTAAAATTTATTTTGAGTACACTCTGGAAACTAATTGAAGTGTGATCTATTATATACAACTGAATCTAATTTTGGGAGGCAGGAGGCGGCATATATTCTGTCTCATCAAAGGCACACATGGTGTTCTCGGCTTGACGGGCTGCTGTAGAGCTGGTGACCTGTACTGCAGAGCAGATTCCAGATCCAGAATAATATATATATATTATAGCAGCTTAAATCGGCCCAACTGCTCACACATCTATTGCATCTGCCCTCAGTTAGGAAACAATCTGCAGAAGCATACAGGACCAGAGTAACAATGCAGTAGAAGCAAGAGCAGCTGCAGCTCAGTGGTAGAACATCTGCTTTTCATGTAGAAGGTTCCACGCCTAGCATCTCCAGGTATGGATGGCAGTAGAAATGGAAAGATCTGTCGATTTCAATTCTCCCAGTTTCTCATTTTTCCAATCTTAAATTCAGCTCTCTACATTTCTGCAACAATTTGCAATTTTGTTTTTTCAAAGCCCTCATGAAAATCTACCAGCATTTTAATACTAATTTCTCCTAACGAAAACAAAAGGGTGTGTAAAAAGGAATAAATTAGCGAAAATAACATGAGAATGCATGTGAAATCACATGAATATTCTCATATGTTATTTTCATGAGTGTATTCCTTTTGATGCAACTTTTTTCTCCTAATATGCATTTTTATAAACACTGTTGGGTTTAAGAACTGCATTGCAAAATTCAGATCAGTGCAAAATTTCCAAAGCTGGCTGTGGTTTGGTTCTCATGTTGTTTTGGAAAGTGCAGATTAGATAGATTTGCCCTCTGGAGCAGGTGAAAACAAGCTTGCTCCAACTTCTATGTGACAGCCCTTTGAAGTCTCCTTGTTTCCAAGTTAAACACACCCAACTCCTCAACCATTCCTCCTAAGGCTTGGTTTCCAAACCCTTTATCATCTTAGTTGCCCTCCTCTGCACCCATTCCAGCTTATCAATATCCTCCTTAAATTGTGGTGTCCAGAACTAGACACAGTATCTCCAGGTGTGGTCTGACAGAGGCAGAATAGCGCTGTACATTTACTTCCTTTAAAGAGGACACTAAACTTCTGTTGATGCAGCCTAGAATAGCCTTAGCCATGGGTAGGCAAACTAAAGCCCAATCGCCTTCTAAATCCGGCCCATGGACGGTCCAGGAATCAGCGTGTTTTTACATGAGTAGAATGTGTGCTTTGATTTAAAATGCATCTCTGGGTTATTTGTGCAGCACAGGAATTCGTTCTCTCCCCCCCCCTCTTCAAAATATAGTCCAGCCCCCCACAAGGTCTGAGGGACAGTGGACCAGCCCCCTGCTGAAAAAGTTTGCTGACCCCTGGCCTTAACTTTTTTTGCTGCTGCATCACACTGTTGACTCATGTTAAGCTTATGATCTACTAAGAAGCCACAGACCAAATCTGGGAGATTCTGCCAATACAAAGCAGCCACTCTCCAACTGCCATCATCCCTGACCAGTGGCCATGCTGCATGGGGCTGATGGAAGCTGGGAACATCAGTAACATCTGGGTGGCTACTGGTCCCTGGTCCGTCCGTCCCGTCCACCCGCTGTAGAGCACAGAGGTTTTTACTGGTCGCCTATGTGCTAGGGGGGCAAAAAATGGCAACCTGTACTGCTAAGGGATCTCATGCATAGCTGTCAACTTACAGATTTGAAAATAAGGGACCAGCAGCCAAAATAAGGGATCTGCAGCCTCACCTGTCCCAGGCACTCCAGTCTTCCTGTCCTCCTGCAGTCTGGTCAAACTCATGCTGGTAGCTTTGATAACACTGTCCAACCAACTTTGTAACCAGACATTCAACTGACTAGAATCTGAATCACATGCACCACAAGGCCTATGCAGCCTCAGCTTAAGATGGCTCCCCGGCTTGGCTTTGCACTGCAAAGTTTGCAGCAGCACATGCAACAAAATGGCGTCCAGCATTCAAAAAACCCCTCAGCTTGCATTAACTAGCCACACACAAGGCATGCAAGCTCCACCCCCCAGTCGTTCTTAGACTTCCTATTGGGTGAGCAACACAGCCAAGCAACACAGTTGGAGCCTCCCTCCTCCCTGGCCGGCAGGGAGGGAGGGAGAGGAGCTGCTTCCTTTGAAATTTAAGGGACATCATTTAAGGGACATTTAAGGGACATCCATCAATAAGGGACAGAAGCGGGACATGGCGCTGGAATAAGGGACTGTCCCTTCAAATAAGGGACACTTGACAGCTATGATCTCATGGCTCACTCAGACTAAATGGTATTCCAGACATTTTGCTGAAGAACTGTTGTTGGGAGTTGACAGCATCAGTTAAACACAGTGTAGACGTCATACCTTCTTAAGACTTGGAACCAGGCAAAAGCAGCACACTCTCCAATCGTGTCTTATCTGGGGCAGAGCTTGGGCACAGCCTGCAATAAGCCATTCCTGGTCACAACGAATCAAGGCTCTGGAGAGCAATCTTTTGCTCTCCAGAGCCTTTTGTCAGGTCGATCCCGAGAGACGCAGGATAAGATGCAGCTGGAGCCCCTTGACGCTAGCCAGATGGAATGCTGTGCTGCAGCAGTCAGTTTTAAACACCAGGACTTATAAGGCACTGAGCAATATCAAAACACACACAAAGAGCACTTGCGGGGGGGGGGGGGGTTGGAGTTGTAGGAAGGAGAACATTTGGAACCTTCAAGAAGATTAGCTGCTAATAGCATATTCCTAAACTGCCAGTCCTGGAGAGAATAGCAGATGTATTTAAGTCCCGCATAATCAGAGCGGAACATGCTTGTTTAGCTGTTAATCAAACAAGTTGGGTCTTTTAATGAAATGGCAGGCTGGACAGTATAGTAAGTGAGGTTGGGGCACCTTTGGTTCAAGGGCACAGATGGCAACTGCCAAGGCATCGCCTCCTTAGATTTTAGGGTTTCATCCCCGGTGTTTTCTCAACGCTTCATAATGGCGACAAGAGATCTTTGGCATCCAGTGGGACTAAAGTAGGCATGAGTAGAAGCCCAGCAAAGCTTCTGAAAAACCTGCTGCATCCAAGGTCCTTGCTCTCTTCTGGTCAGTGCAAGGTCTGGGCAGATGCCTCGTACTATGGAGGGACCACCAGGGGCTGGGTATGTGGTATGGCAGGCTGGGACAGGGACTTTTCAGTGATGGCTCCTCAGACAAAGAACTCTCTCCTTATTGAGGTGCACCTAGCCCCATCTCTCTAGTTTTAGGTGGTCAGTTAAGATGCATCTTTATGAACCCGAGAGCCTGCTGGATTAAGCCAATGGTCCATCTAATACTGTTTGCACAATGGCCAACCAGATGCCAATGGGAGGCCTACAAGAACAACATCAGAATGATATTTTTGCAGGCACTTGGTGGAAGAGAGACCCATTGCTGCTGCTGTCACCGCCATTAGTAATTGTTCTTCAGTGATATGCTTTTTTAAAAAAGATTTGTGTTATTTTATGGGGTTTTATGTCTTTATTTGCCTCATTTGCAAACTGTTGCATGGCTTGTGCAAAGGGTGGTATACACATCTTGAGAAATAAATTGTCTGAATAGCAAAACTCAAGAAACCAAACCAGTTTAAACAGTGTCACCTTTCACCCAAAAGGATCCACAGATATAACTGCTTTTTTGCACCTATTAATTTAGGTTAGCCTCATAAACATCAGTGGCATCATTAAAGCTGAACTTCAGGGTTAAAGGACTGGGCTCCAGCAGACCAGAGTAGGGGGGACATCAAACCACCAGGGATTGTGGCAAACCAGGGTAGTGGCGCAGTGGGAAACAGGACTGGTGTTGACAGCCAGCACAGGTAAACTGGGTCTGGCAATGGTTGCTACAACTTCTCTCTCCCTCTCTCTTTGTAGATTTAAAGGTGTTGGGCAGTGCACCGTGCAATTAAGTGCTCCCAAGGCCCCAGTCACACTGACCATCTTCATTTCTCTGGCTTACCTGAAGCCTTCTAAAGGTTCGAGAAAAAAGGGCCCTCCACCTGACACTGACTGTTAAGCTTATGGTGGTGAGAATAGCAAAGCAACCAGGGCAGCTCAGCGTGCAGAGGGCAAGAGGCCCCTAAAATCTGGCAGTGCTCCTAGCAAGCACTCACCTGGTGAGTGTTAAGAATTGCCTCTACAGGTGGCCCAAGGGCCTTTCCACTGCTGCCAAACAGAGCATAGATGCAGCTTCTACAGAACTGCTCCATTTCCCTAGCTGCAGAGAAATAGTGGCTGCTGTGTCTACAACAGGGGTAGGCAACCTTAGGCCCATGGGCCACAAGCGGCCCACAGGAGTCATTTAACTGGCCCACGAGCCGCCCTTGAAATGAGCCGCCTGCTTGGCGAGTTCCCGCACGCTGCGCTAAACCAGCGTGGCGCAGTGTGGCGCAGGGACACTCACTTCCGCGGTGCCGGAAATCGCGTCTGCACATGCTCAGATGCTGAAAATCACGTCTGCGCAGATGCCGAAAATCGAGGCCCCGCGTGTTCACGCACATGCGTGATCCAGCCCACGGAAGGATCTCCACTGGAGTGAACTGGCCCAGGCGAGGTAAACCTTGCCAACCCCTGGTCTACAGAGTATGCATATGCAGACCAAGAATTATAATGCTCTTCTTTCAAGAGCTATAACACATGCTTTATACCTGAAGTAACAGGTTCAACCCCTGGCATCTCTCAAGACCAGAGTCTTGCCCAGAACCACCTAAATCCCAGGAGATCCTGTCTGTGTACACATTACGAAGCTGGAACAATGATCCAACTCTGAATAAAGCAGCTTCCTATGTTTTCTATCCCTCGCCGTGCAGCAGAGTTGTGTCCTATACGAACACAAAGGATCTTCCTTTGCAGAGCAAGTTCATAGGCAGCAGCAGATAACCGATGTGTGGGAATGTTCTGGGGTGCAGGAGAGGATATATTGACTAATTATATCCTTATCCAACTTGTGCTAACAAGTTCCCAAAATATCAGCAGAGTTTATAGACATTCCCCTTTAAGTTCGCAACGGTAACGCTTGCACAGGTTCGCTAGAACCTCTATAATAATTACTCTGGTAATTTCCCCTTTTGTTCCCTCTTAAAATACAAGACACGACACAGTCTTTATAAAAGTATAAAAGAGTTTACTCACGTTCTGTTCACAATATGATCCCAGAAGGTAGGCAGGCTTAAAAAGGTTACATACATTTTGAAACTATCTTATAGGAAGATAGTACTGTCGTCTCTTGGCTGAGAGCCAAGAGGGCATCCTTAGATGTTCCTCATCGAAGGAAGATGGCAGAGAGAAGAGAGAGTGGCTGCCTGCCCTGTGCTTTTATCATTACCTGCACAGGTGAGGCCACACCCACCTCTGGTCACATGCGGAGGAAGTCCGTCCCCAGGAAGTTTACCTGCTTGCTGGACAGACATCCCTCCCCATGTTCTAACATGTACACTCTAGGAATGTTGTCATTGACTGCTCCTGTGTTTACATCCCACACGATGATGGTTTTTCCAAGCCCAGATCTAAAGCAGAGATTGTAATGTAGCCCATGAAATATAACTGAACTGCAAGACAGATGAGAGGTGTCAAGCCTGGTTCAGAACTGGCTCCTCGGGGCGACTGCAGGATAGGAGCAGGGAAATTCCAGCTCCCAAGTTTGGTTGCCAGTGTCACTGGGAAACCATCAACTATGTCCCCAAATCTTAATGCTGAAGGATCTGAAAGATAAACCAGGTCTTATACAGATCTAAACACCCCAGGACAGGTGATCCTTATAAACAATGCCCTGGTTCAGCGGCAGTATTGATGGTCCTATTTACCAGTACTGAGCATCAATCCTACAGGTACTTACAGGAAGGGAAAAAGCAGACACTGATTAGACACCTGCTTTTCCCCACCTCTGCTATGGGCCAGCTTCCCATATTTCCTACTGGTGCATAGGGAGCCAAGTATGCTGCACTCTGTACATTCTGCCTTTATGACTTGCAACAGTCAAGGCTTTTTGTGCAACCAGCCATGAATCACATTTTAACACTTTCTGGCTGAGAGTGGCAGACCAAGACAGAGGTAAGCCCCCTGCTCCCACACCCTAGAACAGTCCAAAGTGCGGCCCGGGGGCCCAATCCGGCCCACCGTTTGGTTTAATCTGGCCCCTGTGGCAGTTTATAAAGAAGCTCAACAACTTCAACCTAAACAAAGCTCTACAACTTTGGGGAGGAATCCCAAAAAAAAAGCTCTACAACTCTGGAAGGCCCTCATGCATGTTCACTTCATCAAATCTGGCCCTCTTTGAAAAACGTTTGGACACCCTTGCCCTAGAACATCCTCTCTCAACTATCCCTGCAGGCTATATGGATCATGAGAGTGGTAGTCCAACATCTGGGAAGCCAAGTTTGAGAAAGGCCACCCTATAAGAACATGCCAATTTGGGGCTCCCTGAGTGAGTGCAGGACCCCACTGGTGGAGCAGAGGCTGTTAGCAGCGAAAGTGGGGAGGAGACAGCAGCGTGCGTGCTCCCTTTGCTCCTTGGAAGGTGGGGGTGGAAATGGTTTGATGCAGCTTGTCTTTCAAACACTTCCTCCTGCTGCAAGGAAGAAAGACTATTCTAGCACCCATGCTTAACCACTATGACTGCAACAGGAAGTGTGCGCTCCAAGCCACTAGGAAAGTTAAGGCCAACACTGGCTCTGACATGGAGGAGCAGGAAGCACATTGGCCAAGATATCCTATGACCAAGGCCGCTTGCATCTAGTGCCAGGAATTTATGCTTTGCACCAGGAAGCGCAACTATAGTGTTCACAGTAAAACCATATAGACAATGTGTTCCTTTGCTTTCTTAAAACCCAAACACACTCAGCTAAGTACTTCCCCTGCAGGATTGTAGAACGGAATAAAGAGACTTTATTATTGCAGCAGAGAGTATTAGAAGATAGGTAGTCAAAGTGGGGGTATAGATATATATTAGGGTGGAGGCTGTGACTGCAGGGCTCATCCACACTTTTGCTTGTCTCATGCCTAGGAAGCACAAGTTCAAGTGGTTGTCCTCTTGTCCTGTTTTCTCTAGGCATGGGTCCAAGTGCTTTTGCCTTTGCCCTGCCACTTTCCCCCAGAAAACCTGCTCTTTAGCACTAAAAACCCAATTGGTATTTGCTCCAATTCAGCGGCAAACAGCAGGGTTTCCTGGGGGGAAGCAGCGGGTCAAGTGGAAGTGTGGGTGAGTCTTTAGTTGTTGGAAGGGAGGTTGGTTGCTCCAGCCCTCCCCAAGCCATCTGCTGCTTTGTCACTAGAGATGGGGGAGGAAATTGGTTCCTGTCTCATTTAAAGCAAAACCCATTCAACTCACTCTTTCTAAAACAATATATGAACCAAAACACTGCTATCCTTTGAAATTCGCACTTAGCCAAATTTTATTGTGATGTTCACCAAATGATTTTTATATTAAAAAAACACACACACATGTTAGGATGAAGTGTGCATAAAAACGAGCACATTGATTAAAATAACATGCAAAAATACATTAGGGGAATCTGCTTGCCAAAAATGTGTAAACAACAACAACAACATAAAAATGTGTTTGTTAGGAGAAAGTTGCAGTCAACTGCTGATTAATTTTCATGAAGAATTCTGCAAACTTCTGCAAAATGTGAAGAACTGACTGAACTGAAGACTGGAAAAATGAGAAACTGAACAAACCAAAATGGACAGATCCTTCCATCCCTATTTGTCACCATATTATTTTTTTGCAATATTTTTGCAACCAGACAATATGAGTGCTTTATGGGTATGGGGGAAGAAGAGAATAACATCACTATGCTCATAAATTGGCATAACACCTGCCCATCCCAAAGCAGCAGTAATAGCAGCACAGGTGTGATTTGCTCAAGGCAAAAGAATTGGTTAATCCAAAAAGAATAAAAAAGTTAGTGAATACCTGGACATTAGCAACATGTAGCCCTAATATTACCCTGCATCTTGTTGTCTGTCAGAGCTCAACACAACTTGGTCCAAATATGCTCAACAGGAACAGGCTACGTAAATTAGTTAAGTGTGTCAGATGTTCTGCAGGGCTTTTGTGTCCACGGCAAGAACAATCCTTTGCGCATTTGAGAAATCTATGCTGCTTAAGAAGATCTGTTAGCTTTTTAGAGGAAGCTCTGAGCTTCTCTGCTCCTGAGTTCTCTAACCTTTATACACAAGGGATGGGGAAGTTGAGTTTTGTCACATCTGGAGTGCCATAACTCCCACCAGCTACAGCCAGCATCGCCATTGTCCAGGGGTGATGGGAACCACAGGAAGTGGCCTTATACCGAATGAGACCACTGTGCTCATTTAGCTCAGTATTGTCAACACTGACTTGAAGTGGCTTCTCCAGGGTCTAAAGCACAACTGAGAAACAGCCCTTCCCTTAGGAGTTATAGCTCAATGAGAACTGAGGTGCTACAGGTTCCCCCAGCCATGCTGCATAAGTCTTGACTTTGTGGTAGGGAGATCTTGCTGATCCTTGACAGCTACCTACGCTGCTTTATTCTTGACCAAATCCCAGCCTAACATCTGCAAACATTTTGCATGCCGCATATGAAGACCTGCAGCTTCTTTCAGGATTTAACAAGATTTCTGCCAAGCTTGCAGCTTTAATCCCGATCATATTAGATGGCCCACTTCATCTAAGTCACAGCAAGCACCAAACAAGCAAATTGCTGCTTCCCTGTCCTATTTTACAAGGGTGGCAGACCTGATGCTCTCTAGATACTGTTAAATTCCAATCGACCCCAGTCATCATGGCCAATTGATGAAACTAAGTCTACTGTCCAAGTGGTGACTGGTAGGCAAATTCAAGGTCACTGCTCTCCCTTTCTCATGTTTAGAACAGAGCTTTGAGTTGCTTTAAGAAAGACTGACAAGTACAATGATTAACAAATACAGTGGTGCCTCGCAAGACAAAATTAATCCGTTCCGTGAGGCTCTTCGTATAGCGGTTTTTTCGTCTTGCGAAGCAAGCCCATTGACGGATTAGCGGTTTAGCGCTATTAGCGGTTTAGCCGCTTTCAGCGGATCAGCTGATAAGCAGCCTAGCGGCTTAGGAAAAGGGGGAGGAGGGGAAAAAACCCACAGGAACTCGCAAGACATTTCGTCTTGCGAACCAAGCCCATAGGGAAATTCGTTTTGCAAAGCGCCTCCAAAACGGAAAACCCTTTTGTCTAGCGGGTTTTCCGTCTTGCGAGGCGTTTGTCTTGCGGGGCACCACTGTAATAACTTTGACAGAGCAGCCCTTTAAAGAGGATAGTTTCAAGTTTTGAAGCTGAAGATAAAGTCATCTCCTACTGAAAAAGGGACATCCATCTCAATGGTACAGAAAACAAACAACCCAGACAGTAATCACAGTACTATGCAAGATGGAAAGTAACATGAAAGTAACAATATCAGATTTTGTATGTTGAAGTAGCGCACTGTACTCAACAGCCCTTCTTGTGTTCCTAAGGCAGTAAACGTTACCTGGCTCAGGCTTCACATCTTCAGGATCCAGATGGAAGCCCACATGACAACTTGCCTCCAAGCCTGTCAAAGGAAATGTTCTAGCCTAGCTTCCTATCCAAGATAGTTGTCTATTAACTCTTTCTGGACCACGAAGCATGCCATCAAGAATTCCTCTGCCTCTAGTGCTGATGTGCTATAACCTAGAGTTGCCTTATGTCTGGAATTAACTGGGCACAGCTGGAATATGGCCTTTGGAAGCAGAGTCCAGGTGGGAAAATCCAGTTGTATGGCAACCCATGTCGGAAGTCTAAATGTTGCTCCAAAAAGCTCAACAACAGTTGTGTCTGGATTTTCACTTTTTGAAATATGGCAACCCTATCTTGTAAAAACTGGGGAAGATTTCTTACAATATATAGCTTGTTTTCCCACCAATGACACTCAAGGCAGCAAACAATTTAGGCTGTGCACATGCTATGCATTTAAAGCACATTCAAAACACACATTCTTTCCTTGAAATAATTCTGGGTTCTGTGGTTTACCCCTCACCTAATTAAAATGCCCAGCAACCTTTAATAAACTACCATGTCCAGAATTCTGGGAGGTAAAGGATGTGCTTTAAAGGTATGGTACACATCCATAGGAAAATAAAAGATGAATACAGGAAAAAAACCAATCTGAAAAAGGTCACCACATAAAAAAACAACCCAGGCGATAATGAATATAGGTTGATCTGCCAGCTGTACTGATAAGTCAAAAGCTTCTCTAAATTCAGAAGTCTTCATTTGGTGGGCAGACCCACCAGGGGGGTGGGGGCGGGACAAATGACAAATGACAAACACTATGAAAAGATACATTGCCATTACCCACTTGAGGTATCTCAATTAACCCCTTCCTGTTTGTGAGCTTTACCAGAAACCTAGGACTCTTGCAAACTTTAACTAGCAGAGACCATCTGGCATTTATATTCTGCCCTAAAATAAGCTGATCAAGGCAAGTTCCAGGAAAGGTTCTCCAGCAGAAGTCTAGAGCCAAGCTCTTGCCAGGAAGCAGCCAAACTCAACCTGGCACACCCCGATGACTTTGGATACCTCAAGAATGAATCCCACTCCAAAATAGTGACAATCCCCCCTGGGAAATTTAGGTTGTGCAATTGAAGCAGATTTGAAATTCTTGTGCAACAAACCATTAACCCCCCCCCCCACCCTCCACAAGCCAAACTTTTCATAATAAGGAAAATGATAGGGGAATGCACTGGAAAGTGAGTGAATTTGCTTGACTCATCATCAGCTAATCTTCCCACCAATTTTGTGCAACAAATCCAGATGAACGCTGAATGAAACAGGTTGTCTGGAAGTGATCAGAGATGATTGGAGTTGGGTGTCCCATCATCTGGTGGTCTGCAGGTTGGGGAAAATAAACCTTTATATGTTGAAGCTGCCATTTAGATGACCCTACAAGAACAGAATTCAGCCTAGATTTTTAAAGAAAAGAGAAGCATGATTGCTGGTCATTAGCACTATTGCGCTTTGAGCATGAAAAGGGTTTAGGTCAGGAGACACTTTTAAAATTCATAGCTACATGCTGCAGCTTGTTTATATGATCACCCCCCACACAGCAAACTGCTTTGACCAGATGTGTTTACATGATTACAGGGATTAATCTGGAGCCAAATTGAGATCACCCCTGGAGCACTGAGGTCTCTTGCTTTTTGAGGGCTGCCTGCACATGACAGTAAACAATTCTTAGACATAAAGGGATAAGAGCACTCAAGTGTCTACAATAAAAGAAGGGGTTAAGATACATGCCTTGCATGTTGCAAGAACCCAGGTCCAATCCCAGGCATCTTGGTCTGAAACCCTGGAGAGCCAGTCTCAGGCAGGGTGGACAGTATTGAGCTACTGTACATGGAACAATGGTCAGTCGTTGTAAGGCAGCTTCTGGTCTTCCTAGTGGTCACTTCAGGGAAGCAAATTCCAGGGGCAGCACCATTTTCCTGCCTCCTTCAGTGTATCCTTAAACAAACTGATCAAGTGAGGGGCGTCCTCCTAGGACTCTAGGAGTCCAGAGGTCGGAACAAGCACTGCCATCAGGTTAGTGTCACTTGCCCCACAGGGACTGCTTTAAGAAGATGCCCCCATTGGCTGGGTCTCCCAGGGTGCTGTGCTTGTACACTGAACATCAGAACAACAGAAGGAACTTCTGTTCAGATGGCTTTATCGGTTTTAAGCAGAGGCCCTGGAAGGGAGTTACATGCCCTTTCTGGCTCATGCCTTCGCCATACATGGTCATCATTTGCAGACAAGTGGAGAGGGAAGGAAAATAAGAGCAAATGGAAGCTCGCTTGCATATTGCGCCTGTATCCAAGCTGCATTCTAGAACGGGGCAAGAGGTTAGTGGCAAAAGCAAGATACTCATCTGAACTATGTAGAACCTTTGGATGGGACTCAGATCAGCTGGTATGGCGGCTTTGGGTAAATTAAACCTCAGCCTCCAGCTGCTGTTAGACCACTCACTGCTCTGGATTACACCGGAGCATGGCAATTTTATACAGAGGATTTGAGCCCCACTCCTAGCCAAGCAGAATCACATGTCCAAAGCCAAAAGCTTTGCATTTCGGGTCAGGGCTGCCTTGTTTGGAATTGCTGTGCCCTATTGCAGCCTTTCCCCAACCTTAGGTCCTCCAAAGGTGTTGGACTGCAACTCCCATCAGCCCCCTCCAGCATGGCCAATGGGCAGGGGTAATGGGAATTGTAGCCCAACATCTAGGGAGGGTCTTGAAGCAACTTACAACTATTATTAAGTTTTGAAACTGCCCTTCTCCCCATAGGAGTCCATTTATGTATAAAAACCAGTTAACACCATTGTGTGAGTGTACCAATTATTAATATAAAAACGATTTAAAGCATTCCACGTCAGGGCAAGTCATGGTTTTCCCCCAAAGCATCCCTGGGAACTGTAGTTTGTTAAGGGTGCTGAGAGCTCTTAGGAGGCCCCTCACAGAGCTATGATTCCTGGCACCCTTAAACTACAGTTCCCAGGACGTGGAGGGAGGGAGCCATGTGGTAAAGTGGCATAGGTAAAGGTAAAGGGACCCCTGACCATCAGGTCCAGTCATGGCCGACTCTAGGGTCCCCAGTGGCATAAGTGGCATAATGTCTCTGTACAACTTTCAGTACCCTTAACAAATCACAGCTCCCAGAAGTCTTTAGGAGAAGCCATGACTGTTTAAAGCTGTACCCAGTGCCAGATTTATGGCGGTGCAGGCGGTTCCCTTGTACAGGGCACTGAGCCAAGAGGGGCACAAAATAAAAATAAATAAAAGCCAATTGTTGTGAAAGTAGTAAATATTTTTTGCCAAATTTTGTCCAAGCTTGGAACCAAATTCTGCCCCTGCTGTACCGTCGTGCTTGAAATGTACGATACTAATGTGGCCTTAAGCAACAGCAAAACAACAGCAGCAAAACTGAGGGCTGCAGAGGTGGTGGGCAAGCTGGACCACCATCCTTGTTTTTCCAAATCACAGCAGGTCTCGCTATTGCAATTAAAACCAGAATATGGATGGGGGGGAATCACTGACCTGACAAGGGGAGGTTTTGAACATGAAGGCTGGCTCTTCCAAGAATGAACAGAAGATGCTAAAAAACCTGCATTCAAATCCAAACCACAGCTTTTGGGCTGTGCGTACACTAAAACTTCAAAGCACACGGTAGTTTACTCACCCAGAGGTACAATTCCCAGCAACCCTTAAACTACAATGTATGTGATTGTGACTCTCCTTGGATTCAAAACTGTATGGAAGACCTGGGACTCCTCCCCGCCCCCCGCCAAATAAATTTTTATTGGTTTTCCAATATTTTCCCAATACTAACCCAATTAGAACAATACCAATTAATTCCCAATTAATACACTTAAGTTAAAGTGGCTCCCCACATGGTGGATTTGATACATCCCCTGGGACTCCTTTTCTGGGTGAGCAAAATTCTTGTGCACGACTGACACTTATCTCGGCGTGGAGGGCTTAAACAAACCAATGGGGTTTGGAAAAGGGTTTTCAGGAGCCGAGATAAAGGAGTGTGGTGTTACAGACAAAAAACCACTGAAAAATAAAATGGGTGCTTCTCTGTAGTGAATATAACACAGCTACTGAGTTAGTCAAAATGAACAAGCAACTCTCAGCAAATTTGAAAGGTGTGCACCTATTGTCTGGCATAAAGGGAGAGAGGTTTTACCCATACCAATTCTCCTTCCCAACCTTGCTAGTAAACCACCGGGAAACGTGGATTCAAGCTCTGTTTTCAAGCAGACAGCAATTATTTCAGCTAGGCAAGAGCCTAGCTGTGAGATAGGAGCCAAAGAATTGTGATCCAGTTGCAAAGTTAGCTGTGATATCTCTGCGATGAAAACAACGTCTCTCAACTCCTAAGTTATAATAATAATAATATTTTTTTATTTATACCCCGCCCATCTGGCTGGGCCTCCCCAGCCACTCTGGGCGGCTTCCATAGAAACCAAAAATACAGTAAAATATCACACGTTAAAAACTTCCCTGAACAGGGCTGCCTTAAGATGTCTTCTGAATGTTAGGTAGTTGTTTATCACTTTGACATCTGCTGGAAGGGTGTTCCACAGGGTGGGCGCCACTACCGAGAAGGCCCTCTGCCTGGTTCCCTGTAGCTTTGCTTCTCACAATGAGGGAACCGCCAGAAGGCCCTCGGCGCTGGACCTCAGCGTCCGGGCAGAATGATGGGGGTGGAGATGCTCCTTCAGGTATACTGGACCGAGGCTGTTTAGGGCTTTAAAGGTCAGCACCAACACTTTGAATTGTGCTCGGAAACGTACTGGGAGCCAATGTAGGTCTTTCAAGACCGGTGTTATATGGTCTCGGCGGCCACCCCCAGTCACCAGTCTAGCTGCCGCATTCTGGATTAATTGTAGTTTCCGAGTCACATTCAAAGGTAGCCCCACGCAGAGTGCATTGCAGTAGTCCAAGCGGGAGATAACCAGAGCATGCACCACTCTGGCGAGACAGTCCGCAGGCAGATAGGGTCTCAGCCTACGTACCAGATGGAGCTGGTAAACAGCTGCCCTGGACACAGAATTGACCTGTGCCTCCATGGACAGCTGTGAGTCCAGAATGACTCCAGGCTGCGCACCTGGTCCTTCAGGGGCACAGTTACCCCATTCAGGACCAGGGAATCCTCCACACCTGCCCGCCTCCTGTCCCCCCAAAACAGTACTTCTGTCTTGTCAGGATTCAACCTCAATCTGATAGCCGCCATCCATCCTTCAACCGCCTCCAGACACTCACACAGGACCTTCACCGCCTTCACTGGTTCTGATTTAAAAGAGAGGTAGAGCTGGGTATCATCCGCATACTGATGAACACCCAGCCCAAACCTCCTGATGATCTCTCCCAGCGGCTGCATGTAAATGTTGAAAAGCATGGGGGAGAGGACAGAACCCTGAGGCACCCCACAAATGAGAGCCCAGGGGTCTGAACACTTATCCCCCACCACCACTTTCTGAACACGGCCCAGGAGGAAGGAGCGGAACCACTGTATGACAGTGCCCCCAGCTCCCAGCCCCTCAAGACGGTCCAGAAGGATGTTATGGTCGATGGTGTCAAACGCCGCTGAGAGATCCAGCAGAACTAGGAAACAGCTCTCACCTTTGTCCCTAGCCCGCCGGAGATCATCAACCAGTGCGACCAAGGCAGTTTCAGTCCCATGATGAGGCCTGAATCCCGACTGGAAGGGATCCAAATGGTCCGCTTCTTCCAGGCGTGCCTGGAATTGTTCAGCAACCGCTCGCTCAATCACCTTGCCCAAGAATGGAAGATTTGAGACTGGGCGATAGTTGGCCACCGTGGCTGCATCTAAAGATGGTTTTTTAAGAAGCGGTTTAATAACCGCCTCTTTCAGCGGGTCTGGGAAGGCTCCCTCACGGAGGGAAGCATTCACCACCCCACGAAGCCCATCGCCCAGTCCTTCCCGGCTAGCTTTTATAAGCCAGGATGGGCAAGGATCCAGGAGACAGGTGGTTGGTTTCACTCGCCCAAGCAGCCTGTCCACATCCTTGGAGGTAACAGATTGGAATTGATCCCACTCAACTTGACTAGACAGAACTCTAGCACTCTCCCGCCCCGGCCCTGCTCCCACGGTGGAGTCTACTTCTTCCCGAATCTGAGTGACTTTATCTGCAAAAAACTTTGCAAAATCATTGCAGGAGAACATGTGGCCCGTACTGGACCCCGATGTTGCAGGTGGTTCCGCTAAATTGTGAACCACCTGAAAAAGTCTCCTGCTGCTGTTTTCTGCAGATGCAATAGAGGCGGTGAAGAAATTCTTCTTCGCCGTCGCTATCGCCACTTGGTAGGCTCGACGTTGAGCTCTAACCTGTGTCCGGTCAGATTTGGAATGAGTTATCCGCCACCGGCGCTCTAGCCATCTCAATGATTGTTTCATTGCCCTCAGATCCGTGGAAAACCACGGGGCTGTCCGGGCTCCATGCAATCGGAGAGGGCGCTTCAGAGCCGAACAGTCAATAGCCCTGGTTAACTCCACATTCCAGCGGGCCACCAGGGAATCAGATGAATGGCCATCAACATGGGATAAAGCATCCCCTACCACTCTCTGGAAACCATTTGGATCCATTAAGTGGCGGGGGCGGACCATCCGAATTGGTCCCACCTTTTGTTGGTTCCTTTTGTAGCATTCTTACAAAAGGAAACATCCAACTAGTCATAAGGGGCACACCTTCTGATTTAATGGATTTGGTTTAATCAATAAGCTGTTGAAACATGGTTTGCCTTGGGATTCAAGGTCTGAACAACTAGAACTAGGTAGTTGTTTTTTAAATTAGGAACACCTGTACATTTGGCACACATTGAAGGTACTCACAAATACGTTTGTCCTCCAGATGCAATACAACAGGCGACAATCCCATAACAGGAAGGCATTTGCCACCAATATATCCCAAGAATGCAATGCCTGGAGAGCCAGCTCAACAGCTATAAGTGTAAAGATAAGCACTGTAGACCAACAGGAGCAAGTATCCATCAGAGGTCAGCAAGGATTAGCCATGGAGCCTGTGTACTTCAAGTTCTACTGTTTGGCCTAGATGAATGGCACATGGTTGATACATGCTATCAAGATGCAAGTGCCAATCTAGGTATTGGGTCCACATATATCTTTTGCTCACAACACAGGGTAACGGGAAGAGCATAGAAAGGAAGCTGCCTTATACAGAGCCAGACCATCGGTTCATCTCTCTCAGTACTGTCTACACTGACTGGCTGTGGCTCACCAGGGGTTCAGGGGTTCCCAAACTAGAGATGCTGTGGATTGAGCTCAATACCTTCTGCATGCAAAGCAGATGCTCTAACCACTGAGCTACAATCATGCCACCCAGTGTTAGAAACTCAGGTATATAAGCTAGGCAGCAAACGGCACCTTAAACCTGGATTATGGGTCGTCAAAATGGAATGTGTATTCACCAGAGGGTTGGGTTAGATGACCTTGGGGGTCTCTTGCAACGCTATGATTCTGTGATCTCAACTAAATTACTTGACAGTAGCTTGCTTCCAGTAGGCAAGAAGGAGAAACACACACAGGGGAAATGGAAATAGTATTAACTATTTAAATAGTATTAACTATGGACTAAGACAGAGGACGTGGGTGGCGCTGTGGTCCAAACCACTGAGCCTAGGGCTTGGCGATCGGAAGGTCGGGGGTTCAAATTCCCGCGACGGGGTGAGCTCCCGTTGCTCGGTCCCTGCTCCTGACAACCTAGCAGTTCGAAAGCACGTCAAAGTGCAAGTAGATAAATAGGTACCGCTCCGGCGGGAAGGTACCGTATTTTTCGCCCCATAGGATGCACTGGCCCATAGGACGCACCAAGTTTTTTTGGGGGGAAATAAAGGAAAAAAATTTTATTTCCCCCCCAGGCGCTTGTGGGGCCGGCAGCGGGGAGAAGCGCTCTTCTCCCCGCCGCCCGCCTTCAGACCAGGTCTGGGGACCGCGGGAAGACGCGCTGCGCCTCCCAGCTGTCCCCGGAGCTTGCGATTTTGGGGGGGGGGAATGAATAAAAAAAAATTATTCCCCCCCCCAGCCACGGCTGCCGCCCCAAGCCTTGCGCACACCTGCCCGAAGCACGGGGCACCCTCCGGAGGGCTCCACGTGCTTCAGGCTGCAGGCTGCCGCCCCAAGCCTTGCGCGCCCGGCAGGACCGCCCTCCGGGCGCGCAAGGCTTGCGGACACTCGCCGGGGCTGCAGGCTGCTGCCCGCAAGCCTTGTGAGCCCGCAGGAACTCCCGCCGGGCTTGCAAGGCTTGCGGATAGCTTCCTGAAGCCTGGAGAGCGAGAGGGGTTGGTGCGCACCGATGCCTCTCGCTCTCCAGGCTTCAGCGAAAGCCTGCATTCGCCCCATAAGACGCACACACATTTCCCCTTCATTTTTGGAGGGGAAAAAGTGCATCCTATGGGGCGAAAAATACGGTAAACAGCGTTTCCGTGTGCTGCTCTGGTTTGCCAGAAGCGGCTTAGTCTTGCTGGCCACATGACCCGGAAGCTGCACGCCGGCTCCCTCGGCCAATAAAGCGAGATGAGCGCCGCAACCCCAGAGTCGGCCACGACTGGACCTAATAGTCAGGGGTCCCTTTACCCTTTATCTTTAAGACAGAGGTTTTAAAACTGGTTGCCAACCTAGCATCCAGAAATCGCCACATAGTCACAACTGGACCCATGTCAGTAGCAAAACACGCCTGGTGCCTGGCTAGTTTTGAACACTGATGTCACCAGATGCATCTTTGTACAGTAGTACCTCAGATTAAGTACTTAATTCGTTCTGGAGGTCTGTTCTTAACCTGAAACTGTTCTTAACCTGAAGCACCACTTTAGCTAATGGGGCCTCCCACTGCCGCTGCGGGATTTCTGTTCTAATCCTGAAGCAAAGTTCTTAACCCGAGGTACTATTTCTGGGTTAGCGGAGTCTGTAACCTGAAATGTCTGTAACCCAAGGGACCACTGTACTAGCCTTCACTCCTAGGTAATCCACTCCTCCTTTCACTGCAATATATTGTAAGTATCTCCCCTCGCCCTCGCCCCCCCCCCCTCTCTCTCTCACACACACACACAATATGATGCATAAACTTAAGAGATTGTCCGTATAGGGATGCATGAATGATGTAGCTATAGCTGTTCTGCCCTGAGCAGAGCATGAGTTTAGTATGTAAAAGGTTCCAGATTCAATTCACAGCATCTGCAGTTAAGAAATCAGACAGATGTTTATAGACACAGACAATACTGACACCAAGTCCATAGAAAACACTTTCACTTGGAAGCCAAAAGAGCATTGTGAGTGGGGAATATTGTCTCTCTTGCAAGTCAACCTGTTGTCTTCATCCGTACTATGAGTTCCCCGACGGGGGCAGTGGATTCCTTTAATTATGTTTTAAGGTAGTGGTAAAAATCCAACAGTTCTGAAGCAAAGAGGAATCTGGCAAAATTAATTTGGGCAGTGGGGCTTAACATGCAACACCCTGCGCTATATCAAGGTTTCCAACTTTTCCCAAGGCAAAGCTGTGCGCAATGCATCAGTACATACGTAGATTACATAATATTCTGCGCCAAGAGAAAGCCAAATTCCATGACCTGCATAAAACAAGCAGAGCAAGCATACAAGGCAAGGATGCCTCTTTTGAGCTGCTGCAGCTGCCATCACCCAGAAAGTTTCCAAGCCTCTCTCCTCAGCCATAACTGCTAGACATTGCGCTTCAGGAGTAAAAGCAGAGATTTTAAGATGCTGCTTCCCTTCACACTAAATTTCAGAATGTCCTCAAGCCCTACTAATAGGTGAGTCTTCTGCTGATACGAGGTCTTCAGGACCGTGCCTGGTCAAGCATTTGGGGCAGACATCTCAGTCCCTGCTCAACTGTGTGAGCAGGAAGAGGAACCCAAATGCAGCAGTGTTTTGAAGCAAGTTTTATACATCCTAATCTAGAGCGCTTCCCGCCCCTGCTGCTAGACCATAAAGCCCCAAGTCTTAAATTAAGTAACTTTGCCATTGGCAGCTACTACCTCACCCACAGGGCAGGCGCTGCTGTTAAGCCAACTGGGCAGCCACCAAGGGCACAGACCTCAGAAGAGCACAGTACTCTGACCTTTGAGGGGCACAGTTTTATGCAGATTTATTTTTCTTTTAGCTGTTCATTTCTGATATATATTTTTTTATATATACAATACAACTGTTATTGAAAATTGAAGCTAGCAATTTATTTTGGAGGGTGCAGTTAGCTTTGCCTAGGGCACAAAATAGCTTCACACTGGCACAACTCAGTGATCACAAGCTCAAAGCTTGTTCCTTTTCTAAAAAAGCATGGGTTTTGTTAAGTTGTGGGTAAACCAATTGGACCAATTAGGGAGAAGCCTGGCAAGCATAATTAGGCCCTACCCCTGACATTAGTTTAACAAGGAACTCAACAGCAAAACCAAGCTCAAAACCTTGCAACTTAAAATGGTGAAAATACCCTATGAGGGATGATTTACACACCTCTGCTTACAATGACCCGAAGATGAAGCAGCAGCACAGCATAGGTTGCCGGCGTCTGGGGTGAGGCAAGTGTTGCACTCCCTATCCCCCATTAACTGGGCAGCTGGGGTGGAGGTGCCAGGGTGCGCATAGGGGCTCAGTTGGTGAATGGACAACCACATGCACACAAAGGAAAGCCAGCACCCTTGTGGCCAGGAGCACCACCAGAAACCTCAGGGTGACGGCTTTGAGGGGGCATAGGAGTGGGTCAAAATACAAGCTCTACATTCGTGTTTCAGGGATGCAGGTGGCGCTGTGGGTTAAACCATAGAGCCTAGGACTTGCCAATCAGAAGGCCGGCGGTTCAAATCCCTGTGGCGGGGTGAGCTCCCGTTGCTCGGTCCCTGCTCCTGACAACCTAGCAGTTCGAAAGCACATCAAAGTGCAAGTAGATAAATAGGTACCGCTCCGGTGGGAAGGTAAACGGCATTTCCGTGCGCTGCTCTGGTTCGCCAGAAGTGGCTTAGTGATGCTGGCCACATGACCCGGAAGCTGCACGCCGGCTCCCTTGGCCAATAAAGCGAGATGAGCGCCGCAACCCCAGAGTCGGTCACAACTGGACCTAATGGTCAGGGGTCCCTTTACCTTTATATTCCTGTTTCACAAATGTAGAGACCACCGGCCTCCAATACAATTAAGTATGAACTCATGAGATTCCCAGCAGCCCGAGATCTGTGTGTTCCAGTGAATCGCAGGTGTTAGCCATTGTGTGCTACCATTCCGTACACCATTTTTTGATCCATGTATGCAGAAGCATGACTCTCACACCCACAAAACTGGAACAAGGAACATGCCGATCGCCCCTGGGAGTGTTATCTGTTACAGAATAAACTGATGTTGTCCAGTTATGATGTTGGTAGTCTCTAGATTGCATTTACTGCAGCAAAGAGAAAGCAGCAGCCAGAGAGGGGGGGGGGGGCTGGCTTCTTTCTGCCACTTGAACCAGGCAGGCTCACTCGCCAGCAAAAAGCAGCTGCCACTGCAAATTGGGCTGCCAGGGCAGCGCGAGGAGCAAAACGCATCCCTCAAAAAACACTGCCCCTATGTCGTGTCCCCCCACGCAACACCACTGAGGTAAAGCCATAATGTGCACTGACTCTGTGCATAGTGGAAACAAGCATGCAGAACTTTGCATCACACCCAGTTCTCAGCACATGTCCAGCTTTCACAACACCATAAGATACACATCTGAAGGAGCTGGGAGTCACAGCATAATGCGATGCCACTCTATAAGGTCACCTTCCTCCTTTCAAATCTCTCCTGGAAACCTGGCTTTTCCACAAACCTAAACTCTCATCCCAGCTGAAACAAAGCCTAGAAGGCCACAACATGAAATTGCTCTCCCTCCTTCATTTCTTCCATGGCCTATTTTTTCTCCGCTCACTGCATGGTGCTCTCCTACCATTGCAGTTTAACACTGTAAGCTCTTTGCAGACGGGATCCAGGTCTTAATTATTAAATGCCATTAAAAGCATCATGTATGCTGCTACAGCAGCAGCAGCCTGCAGCCAACCACATGCCTCATTTTACAGGGAATCCAACCCATCTGGCTGGATCCACACCATGTCAGCATGAACAGGACACTTCAGTGAGCTCTCTGAAGGGAAACGGCAAGAGGCTTGTCAGAGCCTGGCTATATACTGAGAAAAGGGATCAAGCATTAGCTGGTCTCCAATGAGATCCAAGCCATGCCAAAGGCTGGAAGCCACCTTGAAGTCAGAACCTAGGACAAGTATTGTCTATACCAGTGTTTCCCAACCTTTGGTCTCCAGCTGTTTTTGGACTACAACTCCCATCAACCCTAGCTAGCAAGACCAGTGGTCAGGGATGATGGGAATTGTAGTCCAAAAACAGCTGGAGACCAAAGGTTGGGAAACACTGGTCTATTCCAAGAAACAATGGCATTGTGTTAGCAGGGGCAGGGGAGGGAAATCTCAGATTCGGGGGCAAAATGTGGCCCTCCAAGCCTCTCTATTTGGCCCTCAGAACCTTCCCAGGCCACCCTCCCCCTAAGAAGATATAATGCCATTAAACAAATCTATTGCTGAAGTCACATTTGGAATGTCACATTTGGGCACCACAGTTCAAGAAGGACACTGACAAACTGGAACGTGTCCAGAGGAGGGCAACCAAAATGGTCAAAGGCCTGGAAACGATGCCTTTTGAGGAACGACTAAGGGAGCTGGGTATGTTTAGCCTGGAGAAGAGGAGGTTAAGGGGTGATATGATAGCCATGTTCAAATATATAAAAGGATGTCACATAGAGGAGGGAGAAAGGTTGTTTTCTGCTGCTCCAGAGAAGCGGACACGGAGCAATGGTTCCAAACTACAAGAAAGAAGATTCCACCTAAACATTAGGAAGAACTTCCTGACAGTAAGAGCTGTTCGACAGTGGAATTTGCTGCCAAGGAGTGTGGTGGAGTCTCCTTCTTTGGAGGTCTTTAAGCAGAGGCTTGACAACCATATGTCAGGAGTGCTCTGATGGTGTTTCCTGCTTGGCAGGGGGTTGGACTCGATGGCCCTTGTGGTCTCTTCCAACTCTATGATTCTATGATTCTATGAATACTAACAGTTCTGATTTCCACCCCTCTAAAAGAATATTGTAGAGTTGGAAAAGGTTCAGAAAAAGGGCAACCAAATTACCATGCAGATGGAGCAGCACCCTATAAGGAAAGGCTCCAGCTCCTGGGAGTTTCTAGTTTAGGGAAAGGTTGAATAAGGGCCAACATGATAAAAAAAATTAAAATTATGTGTGGCAGGGGGAAAGTGGATAGAGAAAAGCCTTTCTCCCTCTCGTGTAACACTGGAACTTGCGTGGTGTTCGAAGAGGATTAGACCTCTTGCGTGTCTGGAAGGGTAACAGAAAAGGGTGGACAAGTTTGTCTAGAATCTAGTGCACTGTGCAAAGATAAAATTCACATTTGTTGCTCGGTTCACTTTGGCTCTGGCCCCACCCACAGCAGTCATGTGGCCCCTAAAAGGTTGCCTAGAAAGGAATGTGGCCCTCTGGATGAAAAAGGTTTCCTATCCCTGTTGCCCTGCCCTACTGAATTCAATGGGACTTACTTCCAGGAAAGCATGGTTAGGATTTCAGCCTAAACTGCTGTATAGGAAGGTTACCATTGCCAAGTCTAACCTCCATTACGTTGGCTACAATGAATTACGATAGCTCACTTCCCCGAGTTTGTTAGACAGAGGTTGGGCTACAAATTTGAGGTGGCATCACTTGTGTTTCTGAATGTCTGCTAGCTACACAAGAACTGGAAACAATAGACTTGCCTCTAAGTTAGTCCCAATATTGCTTCTGAAAGATGTCCAGGGTCCAGCAACTCTTCTGCTGCAGCCTATACACCAGAAAATGTCACCATGCACAGCCTAGAAGTGCTTCCAGACAGAGAGTTCCAATTCTGCCTGTTCCCTGCAGTGGGAGACTGTTCGCTGTCCCAACATCAGAAGGTATAGCCTTTTCTGGTGCGTAAGCATCTTCCTGGAATGGGAAGGACACAGCCCAGTGGACAGAACTGTCTTCTCCCTTTCCCCAGTCCCTCATAGTCACCACACGTCCCTTCTCTCAATTCTCCTATCACCTTTTTTCTCCTCCTGTAAAAAGCAAAAGATGAGCAGCTTTTCCACAGGAGGAAGCATACTATGGCTCCTTTTAGAGACTTGGCATTCTGTACCACAATAAATTGTTCATGGACAATAGATACTACAGCACAGCGTGCAATAGGAAGTTGACTTGCAAATAAAAATGATGTGTTCATTGATTCATTTATATACCACCCATCATCCTCCAGTTAGGATTTCAGGGTGGGTACAATGACTTGTTGGGACGCAGGTGGCGCTGTGGTCTAAACCACTGAGCCTAGGGCTTGCTGATCAGAAGGTCGGCGGTTCGAATCCCCGCGACGGGGTGAGCTCCCGTTGCTCGGTCCCTGCTCCTGCCAACCTAGCAGTTCGAAAGCACATCACAGTGCAAGTAGATAAATAGGTACCGCTCCGGCGGGAAGGTAAACGGCGTTTCCATGTGCTGCTCTGGTTTGCCAGAAGCGGCTTGGTCATGCTGGCCACATGACCTGGAAGCTGTACACCAGCTCCCTCAGCCAGTAAAGCGAGATGACCACCGCAACCCCAGAGTTGTCTGCGACTGGACCTAATGGTCAGGGGTCCCTTTACCTTTGCGTTACAATGACTTGTACAAGTTACAATAACAGACAAAGCTGCTTAAAACTTTCAAGTTCACATGTGTGTGTGCGCAGATGATTTTTTTGGCCAAGGCCAAAAGGTCTGCAATACAACCGCCAGGGAAGCCTATTTAGGGAGGGTATAAATAGCAAACATAATAATAATATTCCAAAACCAGGACCAACAATGCTGACAAAGCCCTTTCCACTTGTTAAGTTACAAATTTCTACAGGTACCCACCTTACTTCTGTGATTTCAAGCTGCTTTGGAGTTTAATACTGTATTTCAATTGTTGTAACCCACCCTGAGACCTTAAAGTAAAGGGTGGGCAATTAATAATGAAATAAATAATAAAGAGGTATCTGTAGAAAGCCCTAAAGTACACTCCATCAGATACTCTGGTCTACAAAAGCCATAATTGTGAACCACCCCGTAATCTATGGGTATAAGGCTATAAACAAATTTAATAATGATTAAATAATTAATACGCCATAATATTTCCATACATATAAACACCTCCAATACACACTTAAAGCACATGATCCACACACACACACACACACACACACGGAATCCTGGGAACTTTAGTTTAAAGGTACTGAGAATTGCAACTCTAGGAGGTAGTGGGAGCTATGGTTCTAGGATTGTTGCGGAGGGAATCAGTGCTTTAAATGTATGGTGTGGCTCTTACCCGAAGTCCTGCAGGTTCCCCAAGAACGGTTGTATAGCAAAAACAACCAACCTAGGTACTGCCACCCCAGAGTTCTTTCCATGGAAGGAGTTTTTCTACAGGCAAAAGATTTAACTCCCTCTCCAACTGTTTCCCTTGTTGTTTCCTGGGAGAATGGAAAAATATATATTTACCTTGCCAAGTCCCTTTAAAAGCTACAAATACAACAAACGGTATAGGGCACTTAAGAATGTATTATTGGACAATCAGAACAACATTTGGTATTACTGTTTATTATTATTATTTTTCCGGGGGGAGGAGCTCCACCAAACCAGATTATGGGCCTCAAATTGGTTTCACTAGCAGATAACCTCAAGAATGAAGAAGACAGTGTGCCTACTTGGCTCTGCAGGGTGTAAAAAAAGTCTAGTGCAACAGGGTCATTTCCACTATGAGGTGGAAGAAACCACCCTTATGAGCTGTGCACCCCCTGCCCCAAATACATACAGGGAGAAGGACCAGCCTATTCTGTAGAAAACTCAGTGTTCCCACTACAGCAGGAGTTGCCAACTATTTGGGGCCAGTGGGAACATCTGGAACCTTGAGAAAGGGCAGTGAGCAGCAGACCCCAAAATGGCTGCAGTGGGGGAAAGGTGTGGCATAATATAAAATGGCTGCCAAAACACAAAATTATGCCCCTGTGCACATACACACAATCAGCCGTTCCATGAACGGGCAAAAGACACTTACAGACAGAGCCGCTCTAAAACTCTCCTCTGTTCAGGACAGATGGATTGATGGCTTCCACTTCAGACATCAAAATAAATGTTGGTGTGCTTAAAGAGACATTTGGTGTAAGAGGCTGAGCCAGTCCCAACAAGAAGGAAAAGCAACAATCTCTTGAGAATTGGGAATTTTTGAAGTGGTATTTACAAAGACCTTCTGTGGGCATCCTGGGTGTGTGTTGGGGGGGGGGTAATGGCACACACCCTGCTGCCCACTGGAGACCCTTGCCCTACAGGGAAGGGTCTCAACTTTATAACAGCTTAGGGCACAATCCTAAACACGTCAGTCCTGCTGAATTTAATGGTGCTTACTCCCAGGTATGTAGGGTTTGGACTGCAGCCTTATCTGAAACATTGAGCATTGTGGTTCATTCCACCCTTCCTGGAATTATCCATGCAATTCCATCTAAAGTGACCACGTTATCTGAAGCCTGAATTAGTCCGCACAACCCCAGAGTCTGTCAAGACTGGCCCGTACGGGCAGGGGTACCTTTACCTTTTATTCATGAAGGTTTCTTGGAGTTCCAGGCTTCCACCCATCACATTAAAAACAACAACATATCCTTCCTTTGTACTCTAGGGGTGAGGAACTGTAGCACTCCCAATCCTACTGAACCATACAACTCCCCTCACCTTTGACCACTAGCCATACTGGTTGAGAGGAATTGAGTCCAACAACATCTGGAGGGCACCAGGTTCCCACTTGCATCCAGAAAACATGAGTATTGCTGCATCAGTCCAGAGGCCGATCCCGTCTAGCACCCTGCCTCCCACAGCAGCCAACCAGAAGGGCAGGGTGACGGCACAGCCAATCTTCCCATATTTCATCATGTAGTTAAGAGTCAGACCAGCACCATTTGGGGAATTTAACTGCATAGCCAGGGAGGGGCAGTTGCATGCCTTCAATGACAGATGCAGAATCTCTGCAGCAAGGTGGGGGAGAAGGATTTAAAGATGCAGTACAACAGGCAGGGAGGGTGCCTGCATAACATTCGCAACCAGCAATGAGACCCACATATATGTAAATACACTTGGAGTGCACTTCAGAAAACAAGCACACAAAGATCTTCTTTGGTGAGCATGTCCACATAATTCCTCTTCTTCATCAGTAACTGCAGAGAACTCCTTTAGCTAATCCGTTTTTCCTCTGCTTACAGATACAAACCCCCAGCGGTTACACACCACATCACTTGTCCACAATTTGCACTATAGTATTAGAGGACCAAGAAAGCTACTACCAATATGCCTGATAGCATTTGGAACCCCCCATGAGATAAAAATAAATAAAACATGGTGGACACACAGCACGTCATATTGAAATAGCACTGATCTCAATCATAGCATCAGTCATAAATTCATACTACTGTACTTTTCCTTCCAGATAAATCAAGTTAAACCCCAATAGTGATAGTTCACTTGGCGCAACATACCAAGTGATCCCCATAAATACTACTTGGTACTTAAATGCAGAAAAACATTTTCAGATATATAAATGTTGACCTCTGCATTTCCACACCTTTAGAAACAGCTCAGTCAGAACTACTGAATTTCTTAGCAATAGGAATGGGGGTTACAGAGCACATAACAGTAAGCCATATTCTGATCTGTTAATGTGCCTGCGAATGCTCAACTACCTTCTCCTCCCAAAATTAACTTTATGTAAGAAACAAAGCAAGCTGCCATCATGCTCAGTATTGTCTGCAGCAACTGTAAGTGCCTCTCCAGGATATCAGAAGGGGTCTCTTCCCAGGCCAACCTAGAGATGCTGGGGACTGAACCAGGCATCTTTGGCAAGCAATGCAGATGCACAAAGACCTTCCCCTAGAGAATCACACATGCTAAGTTTATTGCAGGGATGGGTCAAGTATTTGGTCCACTTAAGTTTTATTACAACGCCTGTGCCCTCTAATGTGTTAAATTTGAAAAGCAGGACTGCATGCTCATGGCAATCTAGATTCAGTTAAATCTGAATGCACAGTCACGGCAATACACAAATGCCTTCCTGAATGAGATTAAAGCCCACTTAATACTGTATACTGGAGACGGGAGGCAAAAAAGCCACTTCAGATTTACGGAGAACTTTCCAAAGTCTCACTTGAATGACTGGACAAGTCCACAATGACATAATATAACTGAACATTTTATTTATCACTTCATTTATCCTATTTCACACAAGAAAAACAAATGATCTAAATTTATATTTAAAACTTTTGCTACTTGTTTAAGTGTGTACAGTTCATGTATTACATAGTTGTCATCTTTTATATACTGAAGGCAAAATAAAATGACATCAAAATCCGCCTACTATGCATTTTTTGCTTGAATCCCAGTATACCAGCAGACACTAAGCAATATGCTAGAAATTGGCCTGTTGCCCACTTTGGCCAGGGGGCTACTATTCCATCCAGCCCATTCCCTGCTTTAAAGTACCTAAGAGTACAGAACTAGAAATGGTGTTAATGCAAAATGCCTACAATCAGAATTGTGCCTCCTACATGGTTGGCCTAGCAAAAAAACCTCTGAAACACCAGGCATTTATTTGGCGATCTGCAAGTTCTAATCTAGGACCTGCCACCAAGTCAGACCAGTTCTTTTACAATGGAAACTGAAGGCTTGAGCGTATCCTCCAATCCCAGATGCAAGGGACTATTTTGGCTGCTGTTGTTTTTAACACACTTCAACCCAATCCATCATATTACTGTTCTGTGGCCCTACATAAACACCTTGCAGAAAGACGGCTTAGCAATGACCTGCTGCCCTGTGGACAAAGGGGGGGCATTTCTGCTTCCAGTACACACAAGTAAGGCAGCTAAGATATAGAAAGTGTTAGAAGCAGCCTACCATGAACCTTTGAGGCTTTGCCAGCAAATTGGTCCCAGAGCCCTCCAAACCATATATAAGCATGCAGCTATTTCAATAGAATTAAGACACTGTACAGTACTGTTTTAACAGAGTTACCTAGTATATAAGAGAACATCAAAGGAGGAGAGCCAACCCAATTGAAGCATATCACATAACGGGTTCAATAAGGATTTTTTCAGGGGGGGAGAGCCACCAACCTTCTTAGATTGTAGGCACAAGCAAAGTATTAGCAATAGGTTATTCCCATTTCTTCTGTACACATACTAAGAATGTACTGTAGAGTTTTTACAATGTTTGAAAGGGTTTAGGACCAGAATGGCCGCCATTCTGCGCCAAGAAACCTACACGGCTATTTTTCAGAGGGATGGGGGTGGGGAGGTAGACAAGTAATCGACTGCAGCAGCCCAAAGGGAATTGAGGTTTCTTGGCATTTCAATAGCCACGCACACAAAATGGAGGCAACCGGGTCCATATATATATATATATATATATATATATATATATATATATAAAATCAGCTTGATATGGCTCATACTACAGCTACTTACTTTGCACAAACAGGTATAGAAAACCACAAAAGCTTGAGTGTGCCACACAGAGGAATTTTCACAGGGAACCTGCACTACCTAATGAGGTGTCTGTGTGACTTGCTCAGATCTATGATGGCCAGTCAAGGACATACAGTCGTCTTCACAAGGCGGTAGCGATGCAGACAAGAAATGCAGAAGACTGGATGGAAGATGGGAGCAAGCAGAAGGGAAGCCAATGACAGGTTCTCCATTGCAAGCCAAGTCCAGAAGCCACAAGGTACCAGACAGCCTTGGCCCTTTTGCATGGAATCAAACTGCGTTAGGATGGTTGTTTCCAAAGCTTTCCCCAGTTGCAAACTAGGAACTTAAGACTTGGATATAGGCATGACTTGAATTTCTAAAGTTCGCAGAAGTGACCTGCTTTGTTAGTTTGGGATATTCTTTTAAATTTTTGTTATAACATGTTCATAAAATTTTTAAAATATACGCTACTGCATCTGGATTCTGACTACACAAGAGGAAGCAAGGAACACCTAGATGTGGAGGAGGAGGAAGAGGAAAGCCAAGCATCCGTCTGCTTCTTCCAAGCTACGCCAAGGTCCAAAGCAGCAGAGACGCCCATGCAGCGTCTAGTCTTAACAGGCACTGCAGGGTTTTATGAGTAGGAGGTGCAGGTTTGGTGCTCCAAAGGCTGTTTGCTCAGTAGGTCTGGGCTTCCTGCTACTAGTTAAAGAGAAGCACCACAGGTTAAGTAAGGAGGCCACAGGTTAAGTAAGGAGGTGGCAGACAGGCTTTCGGAAACCCTCCATTTTCTACAGTAAAGCCACCCTTAGGCAGCAATCACCGCCACCAGCTGCGTGCACAAAGGAGAGACTTCAAGAACCAACAGCACTCCTCCTCCCTAGGAAGACTCGGAGAAAAGGGATGCATTCCTCGTTTACCACTCCCATAGCGGATGCATTTTAAAACAAACTTTCACCCAGCCCAGAAAACGGCCCTAGGCCTTTTGCTCGCAAAGTCAAGAAACCGCAAAAAAAGGAGCAAGGGGCATTTTGCTTGGCCCAGGGAAAGAGCGCGCACACAAGAGGAAAACTTCAGGGCGAACCGGCCGCCCTCCTCCCCACGCAGCCCAGCCTTCCCCCCCCCCCCTCCGAGCCCGCAGACCTTGGCCAACCCAAAGGAAGGCGCATCCCCGACGGGGCTCCCCCCAAAAAAAACAAACCCCTACCTCTTCCTCGAGGCTGTTGCTGCTGTGCTCATTCTCCTTGGGCAGGTTGCTCATGGTGGGTGCAGGGCAAGTCCGAGGAAAGCAAGGCAGGGGGGCTCGCGTGCTGCTCCTGGGCGGCTGCCTCGCCTTCTTCCTTTCCTTTGCGCCTCCTCCTCCTCCTCCTCCTCCTTCTCCCCCCTTCTTTTATCCTCCCCTCCGAGGGGAGCGGAGAGGGCGAGGGTCTGCCTTAAGCGGGGCTAAGGTGGGGCAGGTGCCTGGTGCGAGCCGGGGACGCGGGGGGACGCGGGTAGGTAGGTAGGTGCCCGAGGGGTGTCTGAGGACAAGGAAGGGGTCCCGACGTGCGCTGGTGCTGTGCAGGTGGGCGCGGGGGGAAGTGCGGCTTATTTGACGCGCCCCAGGCTCACATCCAGCTGGCTGGCGCCGCCGGCCAATGAGCGGCGAAGGGGGCCAACGAGCTGCAGCTGCTGCCGGGCCCCGCGCAGCCCGCGCTCCTCGCCTCAGCTCTTCGATTGCGCGCCCCCACAGGGAGCGCCCGGCCCGGCCCGGCCGGGGCGGGGCGGGGCCGCCAGCCCAGCCCCTCGCCCTGCATCACCGTCGCCAGGGGAACTCGCCAGCCAATCCCCGCCGCCGCCGCCGGCTGCAAACTTTCTTCGGCCCTCGACGGGTGTCCATTTTTCCCTCTCCTTCCCTCCCCCCCCCCCGTCTCTCTTTGCTCCTTCCTCCGCGAAACTTTTTAAACTTTGATGAACTCGTCCGATTGAACTTTCTTAAAGGGCTCGCGCGCGCTTCTTTCTTTCTCCCCCTCCCGTCTCCTCAGAGGGGTTTCCTTTCCCCGACGGGGCGAGCCAAGTGCCCACTCCCAGCGTCGGGGACCCCCTCAGGTGGGCAGGTAGCCAACTGGGTGCCAACTTGAATACAGTATGCGGGGGCGGGTGTGCAGGTAAGCCCCGCCCCGCATAATCGATCACAAGAGGCAGCACAGGATCACCGTTTGATTGGCACATCAACCTTGGGAGGGCAGCCCCGTCAAATATTTTATTGGGGGTGGGTGAGAGCGAGGCCCCTAGGACTTGGCGCCCAGGGCGGGCGGGCAGGCAGGCAGTTCTCCTGTGCAAAGCGCTTTGCAGACGGCCAGTCCGTACCAAGTGAGGGGCCGTCAGGGCTTTGGGGCAGACCGTCTAAGACGCGCGCCCCCGACACCCGCACCCATCAGTCGAACAAACAGAAGAAAGACGCGCCCTCCCCAAAAGGCGACAGCGGTAAAACACGTTTTAAAATAACGCAAAGCAAGTGCCGTCTAAAGAGCAGCCCCCTCCCCCGCTCTAAGAGAATTTAAATGTCTAAATTAAAATCACTTGGCTTCTGATAGTAGGAGGTGAGGGAGCAGGAGGGGACAAGGGACTCTTCTGGTTTTTTTCGGGGTGGAGGCAGAGAACTGCCCTTTCTCAGGGTTCCGGTGGGCATTTTTAGCCAGCCGCTCCCCAACCCTATTTGAGAGTGCGGATTTACAGGCGCCCCGAACACTCCCCCCGGAAGGAAGTTGGAGGGCGCCCTTCTCCCCCGCATTCCATTGGTGCATTCCGTCGAACTTTTTAATATACATATTAAAACTTTTAAATTTACATATTATAATTGAACCATACGCTGAGAATTTAAAATACGCAGAGAATTTAATGTAAAGCAACAAGGCTGCATAAAATTATTAAGAAGAAGAAGAAGAAGAAGAAGAAGAAGAAGAAGTGTGTACATGGGCGTAGGAGGGGGCGCACACCGTCTTTTCCCAATGTTTTGTTCGAGGGCCGCCAGAGGACGAGCGACCCAAATGCTGCAGCGAAATGAGGGGCGAGGTGGGAGGCGCGGAGACAACATGGACCAAACTTGTGTTTCGGGAGCTTGTAGAATCATAGAATCTAGTCCCTGCAACTCAGAAATCTCAACAAAACCATCCACGACAGGTGGCCATCCAACCTGGGGGAACCTAGGTTTCAAATCACCGTTCAGCCACAAAGCGCACTGGGGTGTGTGTGTGTGTGTGTGTGACCTTGTTGTCAGTCACTCCCTTCTTTTCAGCCTAACCCTAATCTATCTCGTAAGGGGGGAGAACCAGGTACGCTGCCTCGAGCTCCTTGGAGAGAAAGGAAGGCTATAAATGCAACAGAAATATAAACTATTAAACGGCAACTTTTGCAATTGCATTAAATTTGAATTAATTATATGTTTTTGAAAAGCACTAAAATCAATTGGAATAATAATAATGATGATGAAGGCCAACCAGTCCCCCTCCCCGAGCGCCCCCCAAATCCCAGATCTCCGGCGTGGCTCATCCTTCCGCCCTTCCCGTCGTTTGACCTTGTTCCGTTTACTTAAATGCGTCCGCTCAGGACCCTGCGAAGCATCAAGCCTCGTCCGCCCCCCCCCATCCCGGCCGCCTCGACGACGTGTGATGAAGCCCAGCCACTGCAGGAGCCCGGGGTGGTGCGTGGGGGTCCTGGGAGGGAGTTAGGGGTGGGGGGCTCGGGCTTTTCTGAAAGTGCAGTAAAGGAGGCGTTGCGTGGAATAGGAGTGGGGGTGGGAAAGGGAGGGGGCTTTCGTACACCGCCGAATCCGATTCCTCCGTGGGCCGAGGAAGGCGCACGGCGACTCTCTTCCCCAACTTGGGGATGTGGTTTTTTTTCGGACCCCTTCATGCAATCAGCAGAATTCAAGCAGCACAGCTATTCCTGGATCGCAACTTTTTAGGCTGCGGGGGAAAGGGCCGCGGGAGGGGAGGGGGGATCGCAGACGTTTGCATGTTCCTCCACGAAAACAAAGCCAACAAAGAACTTTATATAGAAAACACGGCAACAAGCACGCCCAGCTTTTCCCATGTAGTGCTATTTTAAAGCGAGGGACTCCTGCTTTCTTCGTGGGAAAAGCTTTCAGACGTACACAGACACACGTATATAAGAAAAACGTCCACGTGGGCTGACATGCTTCAGGCCTGGAGAAACTTTACGCAAACTGCTTGTTGAAAACCAGATGCTTCCACCAGCCCCACAGCCAGCATGACCAATGGTTAAAGGGGGGGGGGAACCATCCGAGTGGCCGAACTATTTATTCCCTGAAGCAGATGTTCTGCTTTGTCATTAGCGCTTCGTTGTTGTCAGCGGCTGCCTGCAACGGTTACTTGGGAGGAAAGGGAAAGGCACTCTGTACATGCTCAGAACCACTGCCGTAGTCGCATATGCAGCACCACTACGTGGATGCGAGGATTGTGACTCGCTGTGTCAGCTGCATGTCGGAAAATACTTACTGCGGCCATCCCACTGACAAGTAATGAATGCGGTAGGATCGCGAGGTATAATTTATCTTCCTGGATACAATTTTATTTCTCCATCCCACCCCGCACCCGCTTAAAGGGATGCATTAGTATTTTCAAATTTTCCCTCTCCGTTCTTTCGTCTACTTTTTTGTGGAATGTAGGTTCCCCCCGCCCTCGACTTTTGCTTGAAGGGGGCGGGTAAACAGGAGAGAAGGTCGCTGCCATGGTATGCAAAACTTACCGCAGCTTAAGCCACGATGAACACAGTGGAGCTTGCTTCTGAGTAAACGTGTGGAAGTTTGTGTTGTAAATGCTGTGCTAAACCCATGTTTTTTCCCCTTCCCAAGGTTTGTGTGCAGTGCCAGATTTAGGTATAAACTAAACAAGCTCTAGTTTAGGGCCCCACTTTCTTGGGCCCCCCCCAAAAAATTAAAGTAAAAAAACCTGAATGTACATTTCCAAAATATAAGATAAAAAACAAATAAAATAAAAACTACATACAGCAACAGTGTTTTGTGTTGTGTTGTGTTGTGTTGTGTTGTGTTGTGTTGTGTTGTGTAGGTGCCTGTGATGTAAGTAATGGGCTTCGCCTGCTCCCTAAAATATCACTGGTTTGCTCGTTTCTACATACAGTGGTACCTCGGGTTAAGTACTTAATTCATTCCGGAGGTTTGTTCTTAACCTGAAACTGTTCTTAACCTGAAGCACCACTTTAGTTAATGGGGCCTGCCGCGCTGTCGCTGCTCAATTTCTGTTCTCATCCTGAAGCAAAGTTCTTAACCCAAGGTACTATTTCTGGGTTAGCGGAGTCTGTAACCTGAAGCGTATGTAACCCGAGGTACCTCTGTATAGGGTGCCTACATTCTGCATGGACTGGTTGCCTGTGTTTGCATTCTTAAGTTTGTTATGAATAAAAAATCATTTTAAGTTAGAGCTTAATAATTATTTCACTATTAATATACTACTTCTTAATTGTATTTCACTATTAATACACTTCTTCTTAATTGTATTTCAGTTCAACAATTACTTTGATAAAATACATATTTTGTTATGTGCAAATGGCTTTAGATACCTATTAGGTCCATAAATTACCATATAGCATACAGTGGTACCTTGGGTTAAGAACTTAATTCGTTCTGAAGGTCTGTTCTTAACCTGAAACTGTTCTTAACCTGAAGCACCACTTTAGCTAATGTGGCCTCCTGCTGCTGCCGTGCTCCTGGAGCATGATTTCTGTTCTCATCCTGAAGCAAAGTTCTTAACCCAAGGTAATATTTATGGATTAGCAGAGTCTGTAACCTGAAGCCTATGTAACCCGAGGTACCACTGTATATTCAACACAAACAACAGCAACAATTTGTTGTTGACAAAGGACAGCTGGACATATAAAGGGCCCCATTACCTTCAATAGCTTAGGGCCTCATCAAACCTAAATCCAGCCCTGTTTGTGTGTGTTGGCAGGAGGGAAATTAGACTACCTGTAGATTCAACTTTAATACCTAATTTCCTGCTGCTGTCAGTGGCAGGATCAGGAAACATATTACCTGCGGGGGGGAGGGGGCTGTAGGGACTCAGAGCTAAGTCCTACTCAGACCAGACCCTTTGAAACCAATGAACCTAAGTTAGTTAGAACCTAACTTCAGCAGTGTGGGATGTAAACACAGGAGCAGTCAATGACAACATTCCTAGAGTGTACATGTTAGAACATGGGGAGGGATGTCTGTCCAGCAAGCAGGTAAACTTCCTGGGGACGGACTTCCTCCGCATGTGACCAGAGGTGGGTGTGGCCTCACCTGTGCAGGTAATGATAAAAGCACAGGGCAGGCAGCCACTCTCTCTCTTCTCTCTGCCATCTTCCTTCGATGAGGAAACATCTAAGGATGCCCTCTTGGCTCTCAGCCAAGAGACGACAGTACTATCTTTCTATAAGATAGTTTCTAAGTGCATGTAACCTTTTTAAGCCTGCCTACCTTCTGGGATCATATTGTGAACAGAACGTGAGTAAACTCTTTTATACTTTTATAAAGACTGTGTCGTGTCTTGCATTTTAAGAGGGAACAAAGGGGAAATTACCAGAGTAATTATTATAGAGGTTCTAGCGAACCTGTGCACACGTTACCGTTGCGAACTTAAAGGGGAATGTCTATAAACTCTGCTGATATTTTGGGAACTTGTTAGCACAAGTTGGATAAGGATATAATTAGTCAATATATCCTCTCCTGCACCCCTGAACATTCCCACAAGCAGTTCTACTCTGAGTAGGACTAGCACTGAATAGCATCCACAGCGGGCTGCCCCCGCCCCCATGAGGCAAGGTGAGGCGATGGCTTCGGGTGGCAGGATCCACAAGGGAGAACTACTCTCCTTGGAAGTCCCCCATGCTGCCTTCACAGTGGCCTGTTGGTGAATAGGAGGCGCTGCTGGTCTCCCCACCCCACGCCTGGAGAGGAAATGGCGGGGCCTGCTGCGCTCTGGCACCCACCCGGTGTGATTCTTCTGAGTGGGCCCCTTTTCCCCTGTGACAGCCTTTGATTCCCAGTTCAGTTGCTGGGTAAAGTTGATTTGATCCCTGCTTGTTCCTTCACTCCCCGCTTCTTCCCTGGCAGGGTGTGTGCGTGTGCGATTTTGTGGTTTGCCTCAGGTGGCAAAATGTCTTGGTCTGGCCCTGCATCCACAGATGGGGTAAAATGCATTTCTGCAGTGCTGGCGAGAGCTTTTCCCCATGCATTAGATTTCAGGACAAAAGGACAAATATTGGGGGGGGGGACACACATGACTACTTGTGTGGAGGTGCTTGTCTGCTCAGCATCCCTCTGGTCCACATCTCTCACCCATGTAAAGGAGTTTGTGGGGAGTCCACGGGAGAGGTGCTGCATTTCTCTTCTTGCTTGTTTGCTGTCACAAATCACAGGACACAAATTTCATTCCTATAACCCCCTTCCCAGAAAGCAACCAGCGTACAGGTAGCTTCTCAGGGAATCCAGACCCGAATGAACCCACCATTAATTTTCCTTCCCACCCTGGTCTTGCCTTTTACTCCCCAGCACAAAAACTCAATGAGAGCAGAGAGACGTTTGATTGTGCGGATTAAGATTTCTCGTGTAGCTATGTGCTGTTATTACTAGATGTCCCTGTTAAGTCTACATTGATTCTGGCACAAATCTGGGCTTGTTACCCCTTATATCAGGGGTCAGCAAACTGTTTCAGCAGGGGGCCGGTCCACTGTCCCTCAGACCTTGTGGAGGGCCAGACTATATTTGGGGGGGGGGGACAAATTCCTATGCCCCACGAATAACCCAGACATGCATTTTAAATAAAAGGACACATCCTTCTCATGTAAAAATACGCTGATTCCCGGACCATCTGCGGGCCGGATTTAGAAGGTGATTGGGCTGGATCCGGCCCCCGGGCCTTAGTTTGCCTACCCATGCCTTACACTATGTGGGAAAGCAGAGGTCCAGTCCATCTTGCCTTGTGTCTCAGGGCACAGGAATTTATAATTTATATTTATGCTTATATTCCTTGCTGTTTCAAGGCTCAAACAGGCAGGTGTGGGGAATGTCTGGTGCTAAAGGCTACATTCTCTTAAAATGTTACACTGAACCAATGAACATTTATCCACTTGTTCTTCTTGTTCTTTTTCCCCCTCTCTTGTCTCTTTTTCCTTTTTAAAAAAGTAATAAATATTATTTTTTTTTTTAAAAAAAAAACATTTATCCACACAAGAATTCGTTGCAGTGGTGTGGAACCTCTGACCTCTGGATGACGTCAGCATCTCCCATCAGCGAGTATAGCCATTCTCAGGGACTTTAGATGTCCAGAAACATCTGGTGAGGAAATAGGTTCCCTACCTCAGACTACTGGAACCAGTGAATGTGGACCCTAATTAATAGTCTTTGTTGGTAGCTATAACTCCTTTGAACTGATAACTTTACTTCTCTTTTTAAATTTTAATTTGGTTTTCTGTATAACATTTTTTCACCTTTCGGTCATGTTTTTTTCTCCTTTTCTTTTTTCTTTTTTCTAACTGAAAATGCAGTAAAATAGCTACATACAAATTCAATAAAACAGAGAATATAGCTATTGTTACACTATGTATTGCTTTGTGCTGTGTGTACTTCTCCCTTTAAAACAAACAAACCACCACTTATAATAATGGCAATCGGTCACTGCTTCCTGTAACAGGGAGTTCCGCAGATCGTATATGTATGTGAGGATTTCTTGCTCGTTTTGAATCTCTTAACGCTGAGTCCAACAGGTTTCCTAAAATTTTAATATAAGTACAGGAAACTGCTTAGTGCTTTTATTTACAGTTATAAGTGGCATCCAGGTTGTTGTTTTTTTAAATGCTACTTAATATTAATTCCTAGTTTCTCATTCATTTTCCTGTACTGCCTTTTGTCACACTGCCTTTTGTTTTCTGTCGTGTGCCTAATTGGCAGCTCTGGGGATTATTTTCTTTCGAGAGAAAAGAAACACTGGGGGCTGAGCCACACTGTAAAACCACATCCTCTGGCTGGAAAGCCTTTCCCCAAAGTCTGTGCCAAAGATGAGCATCGGTGCTGGAAGTTGATTAAGCTGAGGCTTGGCTTGAGTTAAGAGTTAGGGCATAATAATCGAGCAGAAAATTCTCCAGCATGCAAGTCTTAGAAATGAAGAGGAGCTGTGCAAGAACACAACTTGTCCCAAGAGCACAAGAACACAACTCTTGTTGATTTCATGGGCGAGCGGGAAACATGCACAGAAGAACTTCCCAGTACATCAGGTGTGGGGAAACCTGGCCCTCCAGATGTTGCTGAACTACAATTCCCATCAGCCCCAGCAAGCATGACGGTGGCCAAGGATGATGGGAGTTGTAGTCCAGCAACATCTGGGGGGCCAGAGGTTCCCTGTACCTGCAAAATTTGATGACCCTCCTCCATCACCACTTTTCCAGGGGTAGTAGCTAGGGACAGCTGTCACGTTTCACTCGTTTATTTTGTGGAATGATTCAACTGCACATAACACACACACACACACACACACACAACGAATAGTTACCTGAACTCTTGATTCCTGCCTGGGGAGATGATGGCACATCCTAACAGGTTGTGTATATTGCACCTGCCAGATGGCTCCCGGTGACAGGAGCAGGATATCCTCCTTTGGGAAATACAGCACAGACTGGCCACAGCCCCCAAGCTGAATGTTCCATTCCAGACTGGCCTTTGCACAGCCTTAACCCACCCACTCACCCCCCATTTCTTCTTGGGAAAATTGCACAGCACAGTGCTGTCACAGTGTTTCTCTGGGCATGACACACTTACGCAGAGTCCTTTAACTATGCATACGGAGGCTAGTGCAGTCTAGTCATTGGGGGGAAATCAAACGTATACTGTCAGCTTGTGCCATTTAAATGAATTTTACCACAACAAATCCACTTTACGATGTTTGCAGTTTGGAAAGTGGCAGGGAAATGCACTAAAAAGTATGGGATGAATGAATGAACGTGAAGACGTATGAATATCCCACAAGCAAATCAGGACCAACACAGCAAACAAGTCAAAATGAACGTTCAATGAAGACTAATTTAATCTAACCTCTGCATCAGCGTTGTGCAAGCAAATCACAATGGAGGCTCAACAAATAGGTCGGCCGGACTCCTCTAATCGGGGCCTCGGGTGAACTGAATACAGACAGAACCAGGCGCTGGTGTTTGCTTCCAGAAGGAAGACAGCGTTTGCAGTCTTGTACAGCAGATCCACGCAAGTCTAGTGCAGTACAGACAACTCAGAGTGAGGGTCAGAGAGGAGGTCTTTGTATTCTGGGATGCAGGTGGAAGGGCAAGCGGGCGGGCAGGCAAACAGCTCAACAAACAAATTGCAGCAGAGAGAGGAAGGAACAAGAGGCTAGCTGTTGCCCAGGCAAATAAAGGTCAGGCCAGAAGAGCTACTGGGGGCTGCCTGTGTGGGAGGGAAGCCATGCTCAGATCTATTTAGGCAGAAAAATGTTGCCCTCTTACCCCTTTTTTTGTTGTTTCAGTTTTTGTTTTTTGTGTGGAGCTACTCAGCGCTAGAGGTGCCAGCATTCAGGCCTGATGTTTTGCAATACTATTCTGACCAAAGTTAACACTCAGTTTGCAAACTTCTATTTTTTGCTGTCACCCCTTGGAAAATGCTCAGGGTGAAAACAAGAGAAGGCTCTGAGTAATCAAAGTGAAACTCCCAGCTCTGAACCACTGCAGCTGCCAGTCAGAGCAAACAATATTGAACTTGATGGCCCAATGCTCTCATCCTATGTCTGAGTTAACCCTTCGATGGCTATATAATTACTGGTTCTTCCCATTCTTACTTGTCAACTACTGCCAGCCGCATTTCCCTCCCTCACAGAGCTACAATTTCCAGAGTTCCTTGGGGAGAGGGACTGATTGTTAGACCATTTAGGAAACTGTGGCTCTGTGAGGGGAATGGGGGTCTCTCTCTCAGCAGCCTTAGCAAACAGCAGTTTCCAGGATTCTCTGGGGGAAGCCATGACTAGTTAAAGTGGTGTGATATTGCTTTAAATGAATAGGGCAGATGGGATTTAGGCTAATCGCCAAACTCATTCATTTGTGGCACTGTGTGTGTGTTTAAAATCACCTCTCCATTTTTGCTACAATATGACCTCAGAGATTTTATTTGTGTTTTCAGGTTAGTTCTATAAAATGTGCTTTTCAAGTGTATTCATATTAAACATAGCAGGTTGTGTTCAATAAGTGTTTACTCAGAGGAGACCTAAGTTAGGCGTGCTTATTAATTTCAGTGAGTCTACTCTGAGTTTGACTAATTTGGACATAACCCAGACATTCCAATCACCTCCAGCATTTAAAACCACTGTATTCTCTCTAACGCAACTTACCTCATTAGGCAACCCTGCTAGTTTAATGAAACCTGACTTTAAAAAAAAAATCAAATGCCTCAGCTGCAGTTCTGGTTCCAGCTGTCAGTCTAGTTAAATCAAACTGGATCAGCTCATGACCATTTGAGCCAAAAATATTCCCAATAATAACCATTTTCTCTTTCATAGTGGCTTGTTTTGCCTTTAGACTGGCAGTATTAAGGAGAAAAGTTTGTGGGTATGATAAGTTAAATTCTTCAGGGGAGCAAACCCTTATCTGATAGAATGCCTGGTCTTAATAATTATTTTAACGGTGTAATGTATTTTGTTTTGTTTTATGCAGTGCTTTGGGGGGGGGGTACACAGGGATACGCATACCCCTAAACATTTTGTGAATCTTTGTACTTTTGTCCATTTACTTTATTTATTTTTCCCGATTTGAACTATAAAATGGTGATTTTCTTGACTCAAAACGAGAGTACCCTTACAATTTTTTAAGAAAAAAGCAGTGGTTTTATGTATCTTGTTTTTTTTGTAGTGGCTTCAGCTACACCAATAAATAATATTCCTAATTTGAAACCAAACTTAAAATCATGGGCAACAGGGGTGGGGGTGCTGGGGGCAAGTGTTATCTAGAGCTGACGCTCTGTGTGGAGGGAGGCTAAGTGCAATGGCATGGTGAGTGGTGCACTCTGCACATGGTCAGGGAGTACTTTTCCTCCTTGCAAGCTCAGCAAAAAGCAAGGGGAAAGCCTAAATGCCCATCTGAGTCAATGCTTCAGTTACATATTTCTTTACCTCTGGGATTTTACTGACTGTTTTACTAAAAATTCCAGCCCCCACAAACCCTTCTATTCACCTTCCTTGGAGGCCAATTTTAAGTCAGGAAGAAGGGGGTTATCTCAGATACTTTAAGGCATCGCACAAATCTGCTTTTATGGGTATTTCAAGCGCTTCCTGATAGCAGCAGCATTTGTTTAGAATAGATATGCTGCTCTCATGGCTTATAGTAGCTTAAGAGGGAATTTCTGCTCCCAGTGGCTCTCAGGTTGCGGCCAGTGTTAGGAATGGAGGTGAAATTCAATTCAGATTGCATTTAAGTCCGGACCTGTCAAATTTGCACTTTTCAAAGCAATATGCCAAGTGAGACACAGCTGCCCCTGAAATTCACACTTGCCCCAATTTTGCAATGCAGCTCTCCAACCAAACAGTATTTACCAAAATGCATTTATTTGGGGAATGTGCATAAAAATGAAGATATTAGTGAAAATAATATCCAGGGACGCAATATACTAGGGGGAACTGCTTGAAAAAAACTGCGTACATTAGTCAAAACTGCATATAAGAAGGTGTTTATTGGGGGAAATTCACACGGAAACGCTGAAGAATCTTTGTGAGGATGTTATTTTTAAATTTAAAATGCAAGCAGAATTTAAGGACTGGGACACAAAGAGAACCAAAATGGGCAGATCCGTTCATCCCTCCTCTGAAGCAAGTCCTACTGGTTTCAATGGGACTTACTTCCAAGTAGGCGACCTTTGGATTAGAACCTTAAGTATTTCTCTCTCGGCTGTATAATTCGGAACCAATGTGATTTGAACAATGTGATGTGATTGGCCTGTTAATAAAAATTATTTTTTTTTAAAAAAAAAGCATTTCTCTCTCTTTAAAGCAGGGGGAAATAGCAAGAGCAGAATCAGCAACATCTCCCTTCCACGCCAACTGCCCCTCTCCCCATACACACACATCTCAGACATGTTTTGAGCCTTTGCAGATGTGGCTGTCTTCCCTCAGACCTCCTCCTGATTAGCAGTGACATTTTGCATCTTGCTCACCTAGGGTAGAACCTCAAGAAGCTCCCTTAATCTCTCTCCAGCAGCACTTTGGCTGAGAAAGCAAGGAGGAGGAAAGGACGACATTTCTAACGCTGGTCTGGAGTGGGAGTGGGAAGACTCTTGTGACGGAAAGGTCGAAGAAAGGGGGAGTGGAATCCCCTTTAGATGTTTCCCATCATAAAATGCTTTTCTCACAGGAAACCTTGTAAAAGAAACCAGGGAATATTATTCCTTCTCCCTCCCCAGAGAGGGCAATAAGATGCGGGAAAAGAGCAATTAAGATGTGGGAAATCTGACTTCCATCTGATTTTTCCACTAGAAAATTCTCACTTCCGACTGCTATCCTCAATATTCAGTAGAAAAAAGGCTAACAGTTTTGTTAAACCACAGAGCCTAGGACTTGCCGATCAGAAGGTCAGCAGTTCGAATCCCCGTGATGGGGTGAGCTCCCGTTGCTCGGTCCCTGCTCCTGCCAACCTAGCAGTTCGAAAGCATGTCAAGTGCAAGTAGATAAATAGGTACCACTCCGGCGGGAAGGTAAACGGTGTTTCCGTGTGCTGCTCTGGTTCACCAGAAGCGGCTTAGTCATGCTGGCCACATGACCTGGAAGCTGTATTGGCTTCCTCGGCCAATAAAGCGAGATGAGCGCTGCAACCCCAGAGTCAGGCACAACTGGACCTAATGGTCAGGGGCCCCTGTACCTTTTAAGCTGCTCTTGAGACCAGGACAGCAGTCAGCATCCCAGGTGCCTGCATTGGCTTGCAGGTTTCCCACAGCCGGCCAATGCAAGTGCTGCATTGGGAAATGAATTCATGTTAGTGATCCTGATGGCTAAAAGGAGGTTTGGGATTTATTACAGGTGTTTCCAAACCACCACTGTTTTCAGGTGTTGGGGTTCAATCGCGCACCAGAAATTCAGGTTGCACAATGATTGTTTGTTGGGTGTTTTTGCACAACAAACCCGCTTTCTCAAAATACTGTACAGCACTGTACTGTGATAAGGAAAGTGGTGAGAAATGCAGTGGAAATGGTGGGATAACACTTGCTTTGGTGTGATATCATCTAACCTCCCTGTGAACAAATCACAAATAATTAAACAGCCAACGTCATTGAATCTCTCTGCAAACAAATGAATGCTCAATATGCAGGTCTTCTGGAAGTGCCCTAGACCATGTCTTAGGGTGTTTTCACAACTGTGATGCTTAAGATGGTCTCTTTCTTTCTTTCTTTCTTTCTTTCTTTCTTTCTCACTCAGATTTCCTGCATCTGTTACATGAATGTAAGAGCAAGATTGGTAGCTGGAATGTGTGATCTAATGTAGGCACAGGAAGAATTGAGGTTTGCAGGATCTACTTTCCTTTTTATAAGAACTTCAAAATATCAGCTGGAGCCACGTGGAAAATGGTGGTTAATTCTTTAATGTTTGATGTACCTGCTGAGCCACATATACAGTCATACCTCAGGTTACAGACTCTTCAGGTTGTGTGTTTTTGGGTTACGGACGTGTCGAAACCCGGAAGTACCGGAAGAGGTTACTTCCGGGTTTTGGCACTCATGCATGCATAGAAGTGCTAAACCGCGCTTTGCGCATGCGCAGAAGCACCGAATCGTGACGCTGCGGGTTGCGAAGGTGCCTCCCGCACAGATCACATTCGCAACCCGAGCATCTACTGTACTGGGATGGGTTGTATAGACAAGCACAAATTGTGTGACAAGATCCTGGGCCCCGTAGTTCCCTCATAATAAATACACATGGACACAAATATTTTAGGTTAATGGGCTAAAATAGGCCACAGCTTCATTGGTTTCAGATGTGAGCAGTTTGGCTTAGGCATTGGGTGAAACTAGACTACAGTATATCCCGACTCCTGCCCGTCTGCAGGGAGTCACACTAAGGGTACACCACAAGTTGGGGGAGCCCAGGGTCCCGATGGGTCGTGGCATGGCCCTAGCCCACAACCAGGCTTTGGACAGGATCCACACTGCTGGATCCCTTTAACAGGATACCCTTATCAAGGAGGGGCAGGTGGAGGCTACAACCTCCCCTCCCATAAACAAAGACTTATCCAATGCCTAACCTTAAACAGCCTGTGCCACGCCCCCAGCCGTGCCAATTGGACGGCCGGAGAAGGCATCACTCCACGCTCCAGCCGGGTCACTGGGGGGTCCTGGATGCCAGCCCACAACATCGCCCCCCAGGGAAGGGGAGTGGACTTGCCATCTAAGTTACTACACAGACCAAGGAGTCAAAGTTAGAGGGAGCAGGGAATGTGGGGGTCCAAAAGACAGAACTCCGCTGTTCTGCATAGTCATATCTGCACCATACATATAAAGCATATTTATGCTACTTTGGCAGTCATGGCTTCCCCCTGCCCAAGAATCTTGGGAACTGTAGTTTACCCCTTACTGAGCTACAGTTCCTAGCACCCTTAACAAAGTGAGATAATATCACACAGGTGCCCAAAGCTCATTTCATAAGAGAGGAAACCTTAGCCGAAAGGCTTCTATAGGAAACTGGTTGCCTCTATAAATGGCATGGGGAGCTTCTTGGTCCTGGTACCACTTGGCGGCATTCCTTCCTGCCCTGACAGCCATGCTATTAGCGGTTACTCTCTGATAACATGAGCCTCCACTTCATCACATAGCACTTCTGTGGTGACAGTGTGGAGCTGATGATCTCCAGATCTGTCCTTCTCCGCCTCCGACAGACTCCATTCTGGCTAGCATTGGGGCATATTCATCAAGGCTGAGTCTCCACCTCTGTTCCCTCTGGGTTTTATGCCATGGAAAGATTGATGAATGCTGCTCTTTGGCAGCCTCACACTTTTTGCCAGCTTCCTAGCCCAGAGGTGCTATCAGGTAGGGGTGGGGTGGGAAAGGAACTGGGTTCAGTTTAAAACCTAACTATCCTACCTAAATCACATTGACATTTGCACTTCTCCAGATTTTGCAATATAGTTCTTTAGCTAAGTTGCAAGTACAGAAAAAAATGCACATACCAAGTGTGCATAAAAATGCATATATTCGTGACAATAAGATACAAAATGCATTATAATAGGGAAAATGCTTTTAGAAATGTGTGCATTAGGCAAAAATGCATGCAAATATGTGTATGTTCAGATAAATTTTCAATAAAACGCTGGTAAAATTGCATGAGGACTTTAAAAATAAACAAACCGCAAACTGATGCTTGAGAAATGAGGAGAACTGAATTTAAAATTGGAAAAAATGAGAAACCGAGAGAAACTGAGATTGACAGATTTGTCCATCTCTACTGTTGGGGTAGGACTTTCCAGGGGGCTCCAGGCTCCCACTAGGCAGGACGGCCCCCAAATATTGTAGAGCTGCCTTTTGAAGTAAACGAATACCCATTACTATCTAAAGGAGAGGTCTATAAAACCATTAAGCCCAGAGTCTAAAATGACATAGCTGCAGTACTGCCAAAGACAACCAAAGAGTGGGGTCACAAACTCTGTCCGTGGTCACATTGACACGTGGGTCTGTAGACACCCCTACTTCTCTTCATAGTTTGCTCCAGTGAATATCAGTAAACCATGAGACCCTAAGCACTCAGCCGGCAGAGAGGGAATTCCACTCAAACACTGAGAATACAGAGTACCATTACATGGTACATTATATAAAGTTATCGCAAACTATTTCAGTCACATTAATCAGGGAGCTTGGAGTTACTGTCAGAGGGTTATGGAAGTTCTGGAAAAATGTAAATATAAGAACCTCACTTCCTGCATTTTCCAAAAACAACAGAAGACACAAGTGTTCCCAGGTCTCTGTCAAAGGGATATTGATTTTGTATTTTTCTTAAATGTATCTGCTGTTATTTTTTTGTATGACATTTAACTGTTGTTAAAGCTATTTGTTTACTTATTTTGCATTTTGTACATCACCTTGAGATGTGTGTGGAAGATGATTAATAATAAAATTAGTAGCAAATAAACAGCATAGGACGTCAATAATAGGAAAATAGCAAGTTTAGGGAAGTTTTTAATGTTTGGTGTTTTACTGTGGCTTTGAAATTTGTCGGAAGCCTCCCAGAGTGGCTGGAGCAACCCGGTCAGATGGGCAGCATATAAATTATTATTAGCACAATAATGATTCTTCACTACAGACAAATTTCTGTTGAACCAAGCAAGCATATCAAACAGTGGAACGGAAGCCCACTCCCTGAAAAAAATACCAAAATGCTGGAACTCAGGCCAACCCGAGCTGAGTGTAAATTTGCATTGGTATTTGGTTGGCCATTCTGAGAACAGAATGAATTACTAGAAGGACCACTGGCCCGATCCACCAGGACTCTCCTTAGATGTTCTTACATTGTTCTTACGAATTCTCAACCATGTGGGGCTTCCGAAGTCAGGATGTTGCTTATAGTTCCCTCTGCATGTCATGCAGGGCTCTGCAGCGCTTATAGCTTTCACACTCATGGGATACTTTGTTTATGCATGTGTGTCCAGTATTGGTCCAGAGAGGTCCATAGCCATAAAAAAACACATGAAACAAAAAAAAGGCAAGTGTATTGTTTATATAATCAGCTGACAGGAGAGGACAAATCCATCATGGTCTAATCTTATGCCATGAGAACTAATACTGTATATTTTTATTAATATTTATGAACATGAAGTTTTTAACATAACAAAATCTATATCAGTCAACAAATATTATGTCTGTTAATAAATCACATTTCTTATTTCCTTAAATTTGCAACTCTTTAGCTGGCAGAGTGTGTCACACATTTTGGTCTTGTGAGCAAAAAAAAAAAAGCAAGTTGGGAAACGTATCTGATGCCAAAAAATTAACAAATGTCGAAATTAGTGGTCCCTTTCCAGCTTCAGGCCAAACAGCTCCCCTACACCCTGAAGCCCACACAATGGGCCTCAACTCCATCCATCAGGCCCCTCTCTATGCGTCAGTCTAGAATAGGGGTGTCTGAAGTTGGTTGCTAGGCTCCCTCCTCCTGTTTTCACCTTGGAGAAGTTCACGATTCTCTTGAAGAGATGCAATCCGATCCGTAATGGACACCGTACAGTATCCCTTTGAACTTTGAAGGCCTCACCTCAGTCATGTGGCTAACAAGGGGATTAACAAATTGGGGGAGATAAGAGCGAAACGAGGCATCGTTCTGGAAGAGGTTGTCCTAGAAATCCCACTAAGAGGAACCGGGGTGGGGGGTGGGGATAAGCAGAGAGATTAAGCCAGGTGGGGAGGAGAAGATGGGGCTTGGATGAGAATATGCTGGTCCCCAAAGGCTGCTGCAGAGGGCAGGGGCTCCCTCTGGACCAAGAGGCAGACACAGGGCAGTATCAGTTTAGACCAGCCTTTGCAAACCTGGCTCCCTCCAGATGTTTCGGACAGTTGTGCTGGCTGGGGCAACTGATAGGAGTTGTAGTCCAAACATCTGGAGGGCAGCAGTTTGACAAAGGCTGGCATAGACTATGGGATGGCTAGTGACTGGTGCCTGCTTTTCCCAGTGCTCGCAGGGTCCTGTCTACAACTCCCTCTGTGCTGAAGCTAGGCTTGAAATACAGGCTGTTCCGAAGCTTAATTATTGCACTGTGTGTGTTTTTTTGTGTGTAATCATCCTGGAGATTGTAGCTGGGGAGCAACGGTTAACTCTTGCCTTCCCAGCTGCAGTCTCCAGGAAGATCAACCCCTCCGTTAGGCTTGAAGGGAAGCTAAAATGCATTTTTATCCACCCTAATTGTTGGCAGAATACATGTCACATGTATGTGCGTGTGATGCTCCTATCCCCAAACCCAATGACAGTGGATCACACTTGAAAGTAAGCCAGAGATCTTTACTCGGGCTAATAGTGGTACAGGCTCAGCAGCAAGCACAAGGTCCAGAAGTCATGATTCCAAGGTATACGAGCAAGGCTAGAGGTTCAGAACTGAATGGAAGCTACGAAGGCGTCCCAACAGCTGACGTGCCCATCCTGCCAAGCTCCAACTGGACGTGTGTGTCTGACCCCACTCACAAAGGCAGCACCTGGTTCTTAGTGACAAAACTGTGTCCTGTCCCTCTACCTCCAGCTCTGGTGCTGCCACCTGGAGAAAGGCCTCCCGTCTCCCTGATGAGACTGATGAGAGATGGATGGCAGATCTGCTTCCCCTAGAGTCACAAGGGGAGGACCACCATCTCTGAGTGCCAGCCTTCCAGCCTCTCCCCTTCCAGCCTCTCCTCCTCCACTGCCAAATCCTGGTGGAACTATCAGACCCATGACAGTGCAGTTGTGGCAAAATGCATAGACAGCAATGTATTAAGTCTGGTAAGATATGGTGTTATGTACTGAGCTGAATCCTTGAACAATAGGATCCAGAATGCAGCAGTCTGATTGGTCCGCAGGAGCCACCCAATCCAGCTCCAGGTGGAAGTGAAACAGTGACCTGATTGGCCTGCAGGAGCAGCCAATCAGGCTTCTGGAGGAGGTGAATCCGCAACCTGATTGGCCTACAGAGGCAACCCGGAATTAGCCAATCATGCAGGGCTCATTGTGTAAATAATGTATATATAGCTAGACATTTTGGGGAAAGTTTCATTTGTTGCTACTATGAGCTGAATAAAGAGCATGAAATTCACACTCAACTCCAAGTATATTTCATATGTCCAGCCAGGCTAACCCATTTCTGATGGGATCCTGAAACTGATCAGCAAGGCCAGTCTCATTCCACGCTAAAACCTATGCACACAGACAGAAGGCCCTGCCACAGTGTAATACCAACCCTGTTGGTTAGCGAGATCACTAGATGCAGTGGGGGTCCCAAAACATCTGCTTTAGTTCCTCAAGGAAGGCCAGGAACCAAGAAGATTAGGTGTGGTCCACTTTACTGCAGCATCTTTGAGTAGGAGAATTAAATAACCACACCGAGCCTCAACTTGAAAACAGAACTTGAACCCACATTTCCCACTGGTTTACTAGCAAGGTTGGTGTTATGTACTGAACTGAATAGGATCCAAAATGCAGCAGTCTGATTGGTCCTAGAACAATAGGATTCAGAATACAGCAGTCTGATTGGTCCTAGAACAATAGGATTCAGAATGCAGCAGTCTGATTGGTCCTATAACAATAAGACCCAGAATGCAGAAGTCTGATTGGTCCACAGGAGCCACCCAGTCCAGCTACAGGTGGAAGTGAATCCGCAACCTGATTGGCCTACATGAGAATCCCGTAATTAGCCAATCACGTGGGGCCCATTGTGTAAATGATGTATATAAAGCAGACATTCTGGGGGAACTTCCATTCCTCCTCACCACTATGAGCTGAATAAAGAGCATGAAATCCACTCTCAACTCTGAGTATATTTCACAAAGTCTCCAGGTCACAGGTTCAGGTAAATCCACCATTGAGCCAGAAAACTGGAGAACATTTCAGGGAGGCTGAATGAGCATCTTTTGGGTGGCAGTGCAAGAACAGTTGCTACAATTTAGGTAGCCTGCAACTGACTCTGAAGATCCAGATTTCCAGTCAAAGGTAGGGCTACTTGAGCTGGCGAAGGCTAGTTTTCAGCCAAGAAGGCTTGGTTGTTGGCTACAAATGCTTCCATCCATCACATATTCTATTTTGCTGGGGTGCTCAAGGAAAGTAGTTATGAACACCAGGACCCAGTTAGCTGAATTTGTTGTCTCTGTACAGATTTAGGCTGCATTCAGACAAACACTTTATTCCATTTCCCAAACATTCTCTGCCTGATGGTTTTTCACACTTTATGTGATCTTTCACATGTTATGAAAGCCACTTCTGGAAATCTATGGGAAGTTAAGTGCTAATTTCCATGTTATTTGCTTGCAGGGGGAAAAATAGATTTTCAAATTTCAAATTTAGTGACATGGGAGTATATTGCTCAAAAAGCCACAGTTCCATAGCACAACATGTAATGCAGTGCAAAAGGAACATTAGAATCTGGGACAGAAGTGCCAGCATCATAATCAGGAAAACTAAAAGAAGGAACTTTTTGTCATATGTGGTGGGATTGTAGTGAAATAAAAAAAAAAAAATGGGAAATGATATATAATGAACTGAAGAAAATGTTCCAATTAACAGTTGTAAAAAAAGCCTGAAGCATTTTTGTTAGGGATTGTAGGGAAAGACCTGCCAAGGAAATTGAAGAACACATTCATGTATGCGACAACGGCGCATAGCTGTCAACTTACAGATTTGAAAATAAGGGACCAGCAGCCTTGAAAATAAGGGACCAGCAGCCAAAATAAGGGACCTGCAGCCTCACCTGTTCCAGGCACTCCAGTCTTCCTGTCCTCCTGCAGTCTGGTCAAACTCATGCTGGGTAGCTTCGAGAACACTGTCCAACCAACTTTGTAACCAGAGGTTCAACTGAATAGAATCTGAATCACATGCACCACAAGGCCTATGCAGCCTCAACTTAAGATGGCTCCCCGGCCTGGCTTTGCACTGCAAAGTTTGCAGCAGCATGTGCAACAAAATGGCGTCCAGCATTCAAAAAACCCCTCAGCTTGCATTAACTAGCCACACACAAGGCATGCAAGCTCCACCCCCCAGTTGTTCTTAGACTTCTTATTGGGTGAGCAACACAGCCAAGCAACACAGTTGGAGCCTCCCTCCTCCCTGGCCGGCAGGGAGGGAGGGAGAGGAGCTGCTTCCTTTGAAATTTAAGGGACATCATTTAAGGGACATTTAAGGGACATCCATCAATAAGGGACAGCAGCGGGACATGGCGCTGGAATAAGGGACTGTCCCTTCAAATAAGGGACACTTGACAGCTATGCAACAGCGGCAAGAGTCTTAATAGCACAAAGATGGAAGAATGAAGAAATCCCGACAAAAGAGCAGTGGCAAGGGAAATTGATGGACTATGTGGAACTGGCAAAACTGACGCATAAATTATGCAACAAGGACAACTGTGACTTTAAAGAATAATAATGATAAAAATAAATTTTATTTATACCCCGCCCTCCCCAGCCAAGGCCAGGCTCAGGGCGGCTAACAAGCAATAATAAAAACAAGTTGAATGAATACAACTTAAAAACAAGATTAAAATACAACATTAAAATATTGAAACATTAAAATATTAAAATATTAAAATGCAGCCTCATCACAGGAGGAGAAAGGAAAAGAAAAAAAGAAAGAGGGGGGGGGAATCAAATTGGCTCCAAGCCAAAGGCCAGGCGGAACAATTCTGTCTTACAGGCCCTGTGGAAGGAAATCAGATCCTGCAGGGCCCTGGTCTCATGAGGCAGAGTGTTCCACCAGGCCGGAGCCAGTGTTGAAAAGGCCCTGGCTCTGGTTGAAGCCAATCTAACTTCCTTAGGGCCCAGGACCACTAGGGTGATGCTATTTATGGACCTTGAGGCTGTCCGTGGGGCATACCGAAAATGAACTGATCTCCTGGCAGGTTTTGAATAGACACAAATTTATTATTGGTAACATATAGACAGATAAATTAAGGATCATTACAGTTTTAGAATATGCAGAGAGTAACATGTGCTCAAAAACCAGAGAGAGGAGCTGAGGGAAGTCTGGGAGGGGGTGCAAGGGAGCGTTTTTTTCAGGGAGGAGGGTGGGAAATTTATGGGGGGGAATGAGGTTGCTATATTTTTTATAAATTGTTATGCTGAAATGTTCAATAATAATAAAAATTATAAAAAAGAAAAGGAAAGGAAAACTAATGCAATAATCTGCGCATCTGAATGCATCCTTGAGTCTTCTTGTGGATCAAGAAACAGTCTTTCCAAAGAGAGTGGCCGGGAACTAGTGTGTTGATATACAGAGAATATATATACTGGTTTAAAGAGGTGACTAAGTTACTGCTCCTTCCAACCTAGCAGTTCGAAAGCATGTCAAAGTGCAAGTAGATAAATAGGTATTACTCCAGCGGGAAGGTAAACGGCATTTCTGTGCACTGCTCTGGTTCACCAGAAGCAGCTTAGTCATGCTGGCTACATAACCCGGAAGCTGTACGCCTGCTCCCTCAGCCAGTAAAGCGAGATGAGCACCGCAACCCCAGAGTTGGTCACGACTGGACCTAATGGTCAGGGGTCCCCTTTACCTTTAAGTTACTGCACTGTTTCCTGTTTTGCCTATTTCTTTCACATAGATGTTAAACCTAGTGAGGGGGGCATGGCACAGCCCTGCCATAGCAGTAGGCCTGCCCCATAGGAGGTGGCTTGACAAAGCACTCTGTGTACACATGTTTGCAGCAGATGTGCGTTCTTAGCACAAAACAGATTATAACTGTCCCAGCAGAAGGCACTTTAGGTTGGCAAATAGGGTTGGATAGGGTTGAGGTTGTGTATACAGTCAGCACCCCGAAAAGGCGCCTGCACCCAGCACCGAATGCACGTTATCACCCAATATGTACTCACCCCTGGTCTGGGCAGTGAAGGCATTTCCCGCTTCCTGGCTTGTTCTCTGGCTCTGATTCCCGCACAGCAGATGCCTGTGGCTGAGTCATGGTGCAAACAGGGGACTTGTTCAGGCCTTGCACCATCTTCCCTCTGAGCTGCTTTCTGTGCCCCCGTCATGCCTGTCCAATCCATACATTAATAAATAAACAGATGCTTATAAAACCAGCATCCGTTTCCCAGTGATCTCATTCCTCCAAAGGAAACAGACCTGTCAAGGCTGCTTGGAACCTCCCATTGTTTGGGCAGAGGCAGCACGACACAATGTCGGGGGTGATGGCTCTAGAGGCTCAGGTCTTTTCCAATAAAATCTTCCCCTCTATGAGAATGCTGTCAGATTGATTCCCTCAAGAGAGAGAGAGAGAAAACATGTGGGAAGCGTGATGTCAGAATTGAAAACCCACATGGGCTTCACGTCCTGCTGAATGAACTTTCCTCCATGTGGCTTTTCAATTCTGACACCAGGGACTCAGCTATACAGCTTCAAATAAAACGTTTTGTGTGCATTATACAAATGTGACACTAGATGGCGATGGTGAGCTATGGCAAATTCAATATATTTTCCAAAACGTTTTTTAAAAAAGCATTTTCACAGCGTTTTTAATAGGTGTCTAGATTCCACCCAAGTTTCTATCTCTGTTCCACCAGAGAGTTCATTCCGAGAGCACTTTTGTAGAGGCAAATGTTGTTTATACTGGCTGCAAAGATTTATGCGGCTGTATCCTAGGTATGTGTCACAGGAGCATGCAGGTCAGTAATCACACAGTTCAGAGTTGGAGTTAACTCTTAGCAAAAACACAATCACCACAGACTTGGTTGTGTGTCAGGCCTATTGAGCAGAGCAGCTCATTCCCAGTGGTCTTACTCCATGAAAATCAGTTGCCAAGACTGAAAGACCTCACCTCCTCACAGCCATCTAAGTCCCCCCCCCCCCCGGCTTTTTCCAAGCAAGCAGAGACTGTGCCTGTGTTTAACTATCTTTCCTCCACCCTTTTCATGTCTCTTCTGGTTCTGGAAGACCAGGGATGAGGGGAGCTTGTTGCAGCGGGAAAGAGAGAAACTTGTGATTTCTTAACAGCCTAACTTGTTGCTGCCTTTTGACCTCTCTCACCCCATCCTCCTGCTTCAGCTTCTGCCTCTGATTCTGGACTGCTCTCTGCTACAGACTCTCCCCGCTCACTAAGCTCTGACATCTCCTCTTCCCAGTCTTCTCCCTCTCTGACCACTCATCATCATCCCACCACCACTCCCTGGGGTCTGAGTCTTCTTCCCTTGGTGGTTCCCCAGCTGGTTCTTCCCATCGTTCCTCTGTCCAACCAGTCCATGACAGTGTGCAACTCCCACCACTTGCCTCTGAGGGTCTAACTCAGGGGTGTGGAAGCTGTAAACCTTCAGACAGTGCTGGCCTGCAGCTCCCATCATCCCTCACCATTGGGTGTGCTGGTTTAATCTGGTAGGAGTTGGAAGTCCAGCAGCATCTGGAGAACCACATAGGTTACTCAACTCAGCTTACACTTGAGTAGGACCCTTGCAGAGACACATGCCCGATTGGCATGTTCCCTTCCTCCTATGTGATTGTTCGGGAGCTTCATAAGCTTTCTTCAGCCTGAACATCACAGTGACTGATGCCTGCACACTTGGGATCTGCAGAGTTTGCGCATCATGCATAACAGACCTCAGCAACTCAACATTTTGGCTAATCTACTTTATTTACATATCAACACACATGGAGCACTGCAACATGGCTCCCTCTCTCTCTAGCATCAGACAGCAAAGAGAAAAAGAACAAAGGACAATAGTCCCAATTCACGGAACACAGTAACACAAACATCCTTTCTTCGTCACTTCCCACTCTGTGGAGTCAAAACTTATACCATCATGTGAAAGACAACAATCCCATGACTACAATCATGGAGCAGGAATTCTAACAATGATGAGTCAATGTGGTGCAATGGTTAGAACATCAGAGTAGAGCTGGCAGATTCAGGTTCAACTCCTTGCTCAGCCATGAAACTTGAATCAGTCTCCATTTCTCAGCTTGACCTTATTATGAGCACAACATGGGAGCTTCTGGTAATTGAGATAGTAAGTAAAGATACAATAAACGCTTGTGTAACTTAGGACTTGGGCCAAGACAAGATGGTCTAAAGTTAGGAAGTGGGTTACTGAAGGTGAAAAAAACACACACAGGGCAGAAAGTGGGTGCTGATCCTTTCCTTCTCCCCACCCCTGTTCCCACAACCACCTCTTCCAACCATTTCCCACCACCATGTGGGGCTTATTCTTGGAGCCAGGGGAAAGGGGATTTTTCAGGGGTTTCCCATGGAAATGCATATACTCAGGCATTTCCACCGAGCTAATGGCCCTGCTTCCCTTCTCTTCCCCCCTCTGTCACAGACATGATGTAATGGCTGCTGCCAGGTGATATGTAAACCTGCTCATCACGATGGAGAAACCCAATCTGTGTTCTGAGTTGAGCTCTCACTCTACGCCAGGGGTCACCAACGTGGAAAGTCCATGAGGCCTTTCCCTGGTGTTTACGGAGCCTAGGAGCGGCCTGCGCTTGCCCTTTTTGTCACAAAGCGGCGAGAGTGGCTGCCTTTTTGAAATATATTCGGAGTCAAGTGTGAATTTCATGCTCTTTATTCAGCTCATAATAGTGAGGAATGGAAGTTCTCCCGAAATGTCTGCTTTATATACATTATTTACACAATGGGCCCCACATGATTGGCTAATTCTGGGATTCTCCTGTAGGCCAATCAGCTTGCGGATTCACTTCCACCTGAAGTTGGATTGGGTGGCTCCTGCGGACCAATCAGACTGCTGCATTCTGGATCCTTTTGTTCTAGGACCAATCAGACTGCTGCATTCTAAATCCTATTGTTCTAGGACCATTGAGACTGCTGCAATTTGGATCCTATTCAACTCAGTACATAACACTTTTCCTTTTCTGGAAATGCATAGAGGTGAAGGAGGAAGCTGGGAACAGGATGCTCTTTTCCCACTTCTTCTTCCAGCTCTGTGGGCTTTTAAAGGCTCAGAATAACTCCGCTAGATCCAGATCTTACCCAGATCCTTTGGCAAACTGGTGTGTGTGATCTTCAGATGGGTGTAATCCAGGACAGCGAGAACCAGAGGGGAAGGGCATCCATGGTGCTCACTCCAAAACTCAAATGTGCCCATGGCCCAGAAAAAAATGGATGAGGTCAATCCTAGGTGAATCCCAACCCAATTTGGAGCTGTTCTGCCCCTGCCCCCTGCTGCCCTGCAGCTAGGCCAGCTGGGCATTTAAGTGCCATGGAACAGGCAGAAATTTCAACAGGCAAAACATCAACCAACATAGAAGTATAGCAACTGAACTGGCTTTACCCATCCAATTAAGACAATCCTAATTAGGACTGGGGGAAGCATGGGTCTCCTTTCTGGTTTTGGAGACCATCTCTCCCCGCTTTCTCCATGTGCTTTGGCTGGGTGCGGCCTGGGAATACCTGATTTATAGGCTTGTGCTGTGAGCTGTTTATTCCCAGCAAGTTATTTTTAAAAAGAGGATGGAGACGGGTTGAGAGCCTGGAGAGATTTGCCTTAAATAGTAAAGCCCAAGAGACAGAAGGGAGGACGCGGCAGCAGCAGCCCAGGTCTCTAGGGAGGGAGCCTGCGCTGGGGGAACTCACAGAGCAAGCCAGAGCCTTACTAGGCTAGGAAAAGTTTTCTCTTGGCCTTAACCTGTTGGGACTTTCCTGCCCTGCAAAACAGGACTGCCAGCTCCTGCCTAGGGTGGCAGCCTTACCAGCTTTGTACAAGAAGGAAAAGACACGGCTGTTTGTTCAATGGCAGGTATGATTTTGTGCTTAACTTGTTCCTAAACCAGGGTTTCCCAAACCAGGGTCTCCAGCTGTTTTTGGACTACAACTCCCATCATCCCTAGCTAGCAGGACCAGCAGTCAGGGATGATGGGGACTGTAGTCCAAAAACAGCTGGCGACCCAAAAACATCTAGAGGGCTGAGGTTGAGGAAGCCTGGCTTAATCTCACAGAAATGGGGTTAGGATCACAGCCATGGGCTGCATACATTTAAAGCACATCCAACCACACACCAAGAATCCTGGGAGCTGTAGTTTACCCCTCACAGAGCTACAATTCCCAGCACCCTTATCAAACCTCAGTTCTCAGGATTCTTGTGAGGAATGGGCTTTAAATGTTTGGCTTGTGCAAACCCAGAGATCATGCTGCAGTCACTGTTAAGCACAGCCTGTTGGCCCCCCTCAGCCCGGGAAATAAACTTGGTTGTTCAGGGCATCTTGCAGATCCTACACATTTAATGTGGTGGAGAATTGCTTTCAACAAGACATGGGTCCAGGAATGTTCCTTTCACAACGCGTTAACGAGAGATGCTCAGCACTGGCTGAGGGGAGAAATGAGGGAGGAGGAGGAGGAGGAGGAGAAAATGAAAGGATGGAGCTTGAAAGATGAAAGGACTATGAAGAGAAGGAGAATGGCGAAAGGGAAGGGTGCCTGGCCTTCCACAACACCTGGCAGGTGCTCCCTCCTCACCAAATTCTCCCAGAATGCCCCTGTCTTCTCCCGTAAGCATCTCAGCCTACCCATGCCCAACTGCACAACAAGAGAGGCCCAGGCCCTTCTGAGGCAGCCAATATAGCTTATGCCTTTAGGACACACACATCACACACTGCTTTTGCGTGTCAGCCCCCAAGTAATGAGATTGTATCCCCGGCCCTGACAATGAAATATTTAGAGTAATTTAGAGCCATTTCATGTCCCAAGTAGAGAGATATGATGAATATTTCACAAGCCACATATCTCTGCAAATCCAGCCAGATGATGCAAAGGCTTCTTCTCAGAAATGCAACCTGAACGTTCACCAAGATGAAACTTCCCACCACAGCCAACACATCCTAGGACTCCTTCATTCTGCTGTGTGCCTAAAATGGCTGGAAGGTGATGTTCCTGCCTCCCTGTTTGGGGCTTCCACACTTGGGGGCACCTCCAAATGTCCTTTCTTTTGTGCATTCATAATAGTTTGTTCTCGTGACAGTACTGGGGGCGGTTATTCCACTATTCCACTTTCATCATTGCTCCATACGTTTTGAGTTGGACATATGCATGCCCCATATACCATAAAATGCTTTTTTTGGGGGGAGGGGTTTCATGCTTCTGGACTTGATGTGGTTTTGCTTGATCATAATTTGGGGAGGAATGGCTTAGCAGGAGAAGGGCTCATAGCTCACTAATGGACCGCACGCTTTACAGGCAGAAAGTCCCTGACATCTCCAGTTAAAAGGTTCAGACAGGCAGGTGGTGGAAAAGCAACTCTCACTGAGACCCTGGAGAGCTGCTACCAGCCAGAGAAAGCAATATAGGGGCTAGAGGAGCAGTCTAACCTGGTGTGATGCAGGTTCTTATCTCGCCTTTGGCAACAGGGCCATCTGAGAACATTTAAGATAAGTGCTGCTTGATCAGAACAAATACCCTTTTGTTAGATGAGCATTCTATCTTCCAGGCTCCAACAGACTGAGTGAATGAGACCATCAGTGGGTTCAAGATGGCAGTTTCTACATGTGCTGTGGAGGGAAGTGAGGGGCAGATGGGGCTTGTCAACCTGGGAAGGGAGCCCATCTAGGAGAAGGAAAACTCTGGTCGCAAACCTCTGCTGCCTTGTGGGTTATCTTAGGGAGAAGAAAAAGCTAGGGTGTAAACCCTACACAGGGGACACGGGTGGCGCTGTGGGTTAAACCACAGCACCTAGGACTTGCCGATCAGAAGGACGGCGGTTCAAATCCCTGCAACGGGGTGAGCTCCCGTTGCTCGGTCACTGCTCCTGCCAACCTAGCAGTTCGAAAGCACATCAAAGTGCAAGTAGATAAATAGGTACCGCTCTGGCGGGAAGGTAAACGGCGTTTGCGTGCGCTGCTCTGGTTCGCCAGAAGCGGCTTAGTCATGCTGGCCACATAACCCGGAAGCTGTACGCCAGCTCCCTCAGCCAGTAAAGTGTGATGAGCGCCGCAACCCCAGAGTCGGCCATGACTGGACCTAATGGTCAGGGGTCCCTTTACCTTTAAACCCTGCACAAATCCAGAATGGAGTCCCTAAGATGGTTTGATGGCACCTTGAACACCTCTTTCTGGCAACTCCTGCAGCCAAGCGTATGCCAAAAGTATTGCTCTGTTTTCCTTTGGACCACATCTGTGAAGCCGAGAGGGTGGCCTTATTGTCTGGGCAGCCCTGGACCTTCATACACACAATGCCCAGGTTTGCACCCCAGGGAGGTCACTTTGGTGCTGCCAATGCGGCAGTTTGACCTCACCCCCAGAGGCGCACTCCATTGTTTCCTGACGCCCATCTACAGGGCCGTCTTTAGCAGATGTGGCGCCGGGGTCAAATATCCGCCCAGCGCCCCCAAATTACCATGGATTGGGGGGGGGAGCCAGCCATTGGGGGGGCGCAACTCTCCCCCATGCTGCTGCGGGAGAGCAATCCCTGCAGAGGTTTGGGAGGGAAGCTGCACACCCGCCAGCCATATGATTGACAAGGCACAGCTGGTGGGCGTGCAGGGAATGGGGAGGCCGCCAGCAAAGCCTATTAGCTCCCCCACTCTCTGGGGCGCCCCTGAGAGGCCGGCGCCCTGGCGCAACACACCAGTGGCGTAGCGTGGGTTGTCAGCACCCGGGGCAAGGCAAGTAATTTGCGCCCCCTAACCCGTGGATTTGCGCCCCCTAACCCTAACCCCCAGATGTTGCGCCCGGTGCGGCCAGCCCCCCCTGCACCCCCCACGCTCTGCCACTGCAACACACCACTAAGCCCTATGGGAAAGATGGCTCTGCCCATCTACACCTCATTTCCCTTTACAGCACGTGCAGAAACTGCCTTCTTGACCCTTGGACTCACTATTGGTCTTGTCTGATCAATCTGTCAAAGCCTGTCTTGCATTCAGGAGAAGTTCCTAACTCACCAAGGGTTTGAGACTCATTGGCTACCCTCACCTGGTTTAGCCAGCCAATTGAAACCATTTCCTGGGCTGTGGTCACTGTTGTATGTTGACAGCTTTTAGAAGCCACATTCCAGGAACAAATTGGAAACCAGGACAGCCTCTGAATATCTGGGACTGTCCCTGGAAAATAGGGACAGTTGGAGGGTCTGCTGTGTGTGTGTGTGCATGTGTGTGTGTGTTTGTGTGTGTTTGTGTGTGTGTGTCACGGCAAGCAACTGCCCTCACCCCTGAATTTCTTTTCTTATTTATTTCATAAAATGTATCTACACCATGCCCTGCAACTTCCCGCTGAAATCCTGTAACTTTTTACACCACAAATGCTCCAGTTCATTTTTTCCTTGCACTATAGCCCTTCTGGACAGCAATAATGGGGTTACAATGGGGAAGCATCCCAGAACGAAGTAAAGCAGAATCAATCCTCCGCTAATGCAGAATTATCGCTTCAAGAACGTGTTGCAGAATACACCCAACAATAGAGCCCCAGTCCGTGTGGGGCTCTAAGTCTTTCCTTCAGGTCTTCCCTGGTGGAAAAGTGATTGCTGCCCCATAGAAAACAATCCAATCTCTGATAAAAGTTGTGTTTGTTTATTTATTTATTCAGAGTATTTACTTTGCCAACCTCTTGCTGCCCCAAAAATATTCCTGCAGGCCCCAGAGATCAGCAGAGGCTGAGTCCCTCTCCCTGTTTGACTACACAGTTGCTGCAGGCAGCTGAAAAGAAAGGAAGTTCCAGGGGCCTTCTCTATAGCCCTATCTGGCAGCAGCAGAAAGTGGAGTGGGCTGCATTCCCTTGGGGACGGGGGCAGATAAAGGTTTGTGCCAGGGCCTTCCTTTCCATAAAAGGCCCCGCTTCTCACTTCATCCATGCCTGGATTGTCTCAGCTCTCCTGTCAGTGGCTGGTGGGCTCTCAGCATCCCTCAACTGTGCTGGTACAGCAGTGGATCTGCTCCAATTCCTCTCCAGGGGCTTATCATTGGGAAAGTAGGGATTGTGGGGATCTCATTTCATCAGTGCATGAAGGCAGTTCAACATGGCTGAAGCTCGCTGGTAGCTATAGCTGGACAAATCTGTCCATTACAGATTTGCTTGGTTTCTCATTTTTCTAAATTCCGTTCTCTGCCTTTCTGCAGCCATTTGCAAATTATTGTTTCTTTTTGGAAGTCCTCTTGAAAGTTCACCAGCTTTTTAGCATGAACTTGCCTTAGAAAACACATTTATTTTTGCAAGCAGTTCTGACCAATATAACTTTCCCCACATTTTGGTATGCTGTTTTCAATCATATATATGCTTATATGCATGCTTAACATGAGCACATGCATTTTTGCACTCGTTTCTTGGCTGGAGAACTCAAAATTCAGAGAGGGGTGAATTCTGAAATATAGCTGTATTTTGATTCACATCCTTCTCTTTTTTCTGAAAAGTAGATTAGGTAAATTCACCCTTAAATACAACCTGGATCCAATTTCTCTTCCATCCCTATTGGCAGAACAGGAGGACTGAAATGATTGATTTACCATATTTTTCGCCCTATAGGGCGCACCGGCCCATAGGACGCACTTATTTTTTTTGGGGGGGGGGGAATAAAGGGAAAAAAATTATCCCCCCGAGCCCCAAAGAGCAAAGAAGCCATGACAGCAAGTGGGATGGATCCCGCTCGCTGTCCTGGCTTCGTTTTTAGCCTTGGGGCTGGGGGTCCGGGAGCGAAGGCAAGGTTGTGCAACCTCGCCATCGCACCCGGAGCTTGCGGAGCTGGGGGCGGGGGAAGCCCGAGCTTCCCCTGACCCCAGCCCCCAGAATGGGTCCAAGAGCGATGGCGATGTTGCGCGCAGCTTCGCCATCGCTCCCGGAGCTTGCCGGACTGGGGGGATAGCTTCCTGAAGCCTGGAGAGCGAGAGAGGTCGGTGCGCACCAACCCCTCTCGCTCTCCAGGCTTCAGTGAAAGCCTGCATTCGCCCCATAGGACGCACACACATTTCCCCTTCATTTTTGGAGGGGAAAAAGTGTGTCCTATAGGGCAAAAAATACGGTAGTCCTTCTGCAGGAAGGGGTGGGGTGGGGTCCCTAGGCTTGCTGGGATGGCTGATTTCACAGACGGGTCTGGTTCAGAGTGCTGTTCCTGGAGGAAGAACTGCGAGGGGAGAGACTCCACCAGGCAAGGTCTCCTTCCACCTGCCTTGCTCTACCCTCTAGTCTCTGTTTCTCAATGTGTATTGTATTGTTTTATGTACTGTGGCTTGCCTTTGTTTTATTGATTATAGTTTAGATATTATTTATTGTAACTGTTGAGTGGATTTCTGTTTAACTTTTATACGTTGATATTATTATTTGATACAATTCTAATGATCGTTGAATGTTACTTTTTTGATGGAGGTTGCCTATTTTAAAGTTACATTTTATTATCACATTTTTGTATTGCATTAGATTGTTATAAGATGTACATTATTTGTTTCTTCAGTTCGTAAACCGCCTTGAGTATTGTAAGATAGAAAGACGGTATGCAAATTAAAAATGATGGTGATGATCTCTAGCTCACCACACGGGAGCCACCTCTTTTTTTGTCCTCTCCCTCAGCCTGGCTCTGAGTACAAGACACAGCAGAAAGCATAGCATCCTGCAAATCCACTGGAGGCTGCAGCTCAGCAGATATTGCCTTTGTGTACCCTTGCTTCCTCAGTTGGGGTATTTAATGAGGGAGAGGGAAGATGCAGCACTTTCAGAGCAGCAGCCGATGAAAGGTTCTTTCTCTTTCAATGCTAAGGTGGAGAACCTGGGTTGCAGCTAATGTTAGGCCTACTCAGGCCCATTGAGATTAATGGACGTGACAAACTTAGGCTCATTAATGCCAGTAGGACTACTCCGTAGGCCTAACATTGGTTTCATAGAACTATAGAGTTGGAAGGTGCCACAAATGGCCATCTAGTCCAATCTTTTGCCCAATGCGGGACTCGAACCCACAACCCTCAGATCAACCGTCTCATCCTCTACTGACTGAGCTGTTGGGTCGCAGCCCTCTGTTTCTTCTGCTTGGGCCTTGGAAAAGTCAAAAGAAAGGCTGCATACGCACCATACAGTTAAAACACTTGACCTCAGCTCCAAGAATCCTGGGAACTGTAGTTTGCTAAAGGTGCTGGCGATTGTAGCTTTTTGTGGCTGGGTAAGCTACAGTTCCCACTTCCTCACAAGAGCCTTTATCATGAGGAAAGGAGGAACCAGGTGTTCTCATTGACGGAGGGCGCCAAGTCATGTGCTTAAAACGTGTGGTGTGCACACAACAATATCCCAGAATATAATACAGGTTTGCATGCTGTTTCCACTGATATATGCCTTTTTATGCACACTTTACCCTAGCATATGCATTTTTGTATGCGTTACAAAACTGGAATACTGTACTGCAACATTTGGAGAAGCCCAAATTTCAAAGAATGGCTATTTTTCAATCTGCATGTTTTTGGAATGTGCAGATTTGGCAGGTTTGCATGTAAAAGCGAACCTTAATTGAATTTCTCCCCTCTCCCTTCTAGCCGGTGAACAATGGCCTGCAAAGCCCTCATTTGGCTGGTGCCAGAGGGGAAGGAGTAGGCGCCCTTTGCAGGTGCCTGCTGGAGAATTCTGCCGTTCCCTCTGTAGCATCTTCCATCTCCGCTGCTTTTTGAGGCTCACCTCACCTCTCCCCACCCCCATCCCAGAGTCAGCAGCCGAGTGCAATCTCCACCTGCACGCCTGGCTGCAGCCATCACATCCCATCAGCATCCAGCAGCCACAAAGCACTTAGACCCTGCTCCCAGCTCCTTCGCCTCACTGAGCGAAAGCTGCATTCCCAGAGCCTGGAATTTTCTCCAGCTGGTACAGTTAAAGGAACAGGCCTCCTACCTTTCTAGGCTCCCCCTCTTCGCTTGCCTTCCAGCCCCAGGACCTGCTCTCTGAATGAAAGATCATTGCACAGCCTGCATAAGTTATTCCTTAAGCTTGTCGCCAAAGTACCTTCTGAGGCTTCCTACCGGTGCTTAGGCATTTTAAAAAGGGGATTAAAAGTATATTAAAAAGCAAAACAAAAAAGGGGCCTTTTCAGACAAAGTGAAACACACAGAATTGTTTTTCATTTGCTGCAAGGAAAAAGACAAACTAGTCTACACTCAAGGAAGCCCTTCTGATTTGGGAATATTGCATTTTCCTGGTGCTCAAACTATTAAAAAAAAATTCTACACCTGTTGTTAGAGAATTGTGCAGAATGTGGTTGCATGAACATTGTGAGCAGGTGCTGGACAGTGCTTATAACATCACTGATAACAAATAACACAATCCAATAAGTCCTGCAGATTATCTGTTTATTGAGCATTTGCTTATACATATCTTATTAAGGGGTCAGACTATGAGCATTCATTTGCAGGATCATTCATCATTTGCTTGTGAGGTGTTTATACATCATCCCATTGATCATCAGTACATTTCACATTTCAGTGCCTTTCCCTGGCACTTTCCTAACTGCAAAAAGTCTTGTTCTCTTTTTAAAAGTGGATTTAAAAGTCGGCAATGGAGGATTTCAATCCACTTTAATTGTGCAAACCTAAAGCTCCAGTTGTGCTGAAGGAGACTCTTGGGAGTCCTATGGACTGCAAGAAGATCAAACCTCTCCATTCTGAAGGAAATCAGCCCTGAGTGCTCACTGGAAGGACAGATCCTGAAGCTGAGGCTGCAATACTTTGGCCACCTGATGAGAAGAGAAGACTCCCTGGAAAAGCCCCTGATGTTGGGAAAGATGGAGGGCACAAGGAGACGGGGACGACAGAGGACGAGATGATTGGATAGTGTTCTCGAAGCTACCAGCATGAGTTTGACTAAACTGCGGGAGGCAGTGGAAGACAGGAGTGCCTGGTGTGCTCTGGTCCATGGGGTCATGAAGAGTTGGACACGACTAAACAACAACAAATCTCCAGTTGCACTTGAATGTCTTCTGCAAAATACTGACCTGCACCCCATGTGTACCATTTTGTGACATTTTTAAACATTTATTTTTAAAATATTTATTTATTTATTTATTTATTTATTTATTTATTATTACTATTATTAGCAGAATTTATTTTTAATGCATTTTGCAACTGTTTTCCTGCTGTACTACATTTGTCAAGAATGCATTGGCCAACCGTTTGTTTTTCCTCAAGCCTCTAGCAATCAAAATCTTTCTCCTTCTGTAAAAGATGGGGTTTGATGTGTACCTGAAACAATAATAGTAGTCACCATTACCATCCTAAGGAAACATGCACATGAGTGGGATGCCATTGACCGGGCTGGGACATGGTCAGTAGTATAAACTATGGGACAAAGTCAGTAGTCATCGGGACCAAAGGATGTACCAGGAGGCAGGATGAAGGAGCAAGCCAGAATTCAAGATCCAAGAACGGCCAGTAATATAGAACCACACCTGTTCTCTTTTAAGCAACAGCCTGAGCACTGCAGAGGTGAGGCTTCAGTGACAACCTGGAGAGTACTGTGCAGGGCTTGGGCTGCAAACTCTGTAAGGTTAAGGTAAAGACACCCCTGATCATTAGGTCCAGTCGTGGGGTTGCACCGCTCATCTCGCTTTATTGGCCGAGGGAGCCGGCATACAGCTTCTGGGTCATGTAACCAGCATGACTAAGCTGCTTCTGGCGAACCAGAGCAGCACACGGAAACGCCGTTTACCTTCCCACCGGAGCAGTACCTATTTATCTACTTGCACTTTGACGTGCTTTCGATCTGCTAGGTTGGCAGGAGCAGGGACCGAGCAACGGGAGCTCACCCCGTCACGGGGATTCGAACCGCCGACCTTCTGATCGGCAAGTCCTAGGCGCTGTGGTTTAACCCACAGAGCCATCCGCGTCCCTCAAACTCTGTAAGAGTGGAGCTCAAATATCAGTCTGGAGAGGACAGAGCTCAGGGAAGTCCTTCTTGCTCAAGGAGGGCTCAATTGGAACAGAATGCCCACTCATGCTGGCTCCTGGGCAGCCTCAGTAGGTGGAGCCAGGACTTCTTCACTGAGAAGGCTGACAGTTGCAAATCAGTGATTCGCCACACGGTTTGGGAGCACATGGATCCAGCAACTTCTGAAAGTCATTCACTCGATGAAAAGGAATGGAAGATGTCCAAGGGTGATGTTGAATTACATATGCACAATAATCAGTGTTGCGGGTTCTTCAGCTGCAACACTAGATGCTGGAGAAAAAAAGAGACTGCTAAAGAAGTCAAATCAATCTTAAGTCAATAGCCTAGCCAGGTCTGTTGCTTATCTGCTTTGTAATGTAAGCTGGTGCAATGAGTTGGCACAGAAACGCATAGTTGGAGACTGGCTGGAGGTGATAAACTGCAAGAGGTCTGTGTCTGAAAGAAACCATAGGACAGTCATTTCAGGGACTGAAGCTGGAAAAAGACCATAGGAGCCAACTCCTAGGGGTCGTGGGGGCTTCAACCCCCACAATAAAATATTTGAGAGGGCCATGTGCAGAGGCTTCTGTGATCCTGTCCATGAGAATAGATCACAGGTGCTGATTAACGGTTTGTAATGCAGTGATCATTGCCGAAGTGACCTGGATTACATCTGCTGGATCCTTGTGTCCTGCGAGCGCCGAAAACAATGGTGATAATGTGCTGGTAGGTAATGCAAGAAAAGAGCGAGCCCAATTCAGATGCCCAAGAAGTTGTTGCAATTGCACAAGCTTCATGTTTGAAGGTATAGTCAGTTGGGGAACAATAGGCAGCGCTGCTTGTGCAGAGACTTTATGTCCCAATAGGTGGCGGTCAACGTCAATTGAATTTTTTCAGGCGCTACAAAGAGTCCCGCATTCCCATTCAAATAGGGGGGTGCACTGCATCATGTGATTATGCGGGCCGGGGCTTACCTGGGCCCCCACAAAATTTTATTCAAGTTGGCACCCCTGAAAGAGACAAGACGGTTTCAGTGCTGCATCCAGGAGTATGGCATTAGGACTCATCCCTAGAAACCTGGGGCAGTGGGGACCAGGATCTGTATGAGTGAACCGTCCCATCTTATTCTCAGTCGATAAATTTGTGTAAATAAAACTTAGATCACAGAAAAGGCTGGCAGCCTCTGGTGAACCCAGAGAAGGAACCCAGTAGTAATGTCTTACTATGTTTTTATATATGTTGGAAGCTGCCCAGAGTGGCTGGGGAAACCCAGTCAGATGGGTGGAGTTTAAATAGAATAATAATACAGTGATACCTCGGTTCTCAAACTTCATCAGTTCCAGAAGACTGTTCCAAAATCAAAGTGTTCAAAAACCAAGGCACACTTTTTCATAGAAAGTAATGCAAAACAGATTAATCCATTCCAGACTTTTAAAAGCAACCCCTAAAACAGCAATTTAACATGAATTTTACTATCTATCGAGACCATTGATCCATAAAATGAAAGCAATAATCAATTTACTGTATAATAAAATATCAGTCAATCAATCTTTATTACGGTCCAGAGACCCAACAAATCGTTACATAAAATAAATAAGACAGTGTTGTAGATGATAAAAATTTAAAAAATAAAATTTTCTTACCTGCACTGATGATAGTCATTGTTTGGATGGGGGGCTTTAATCCACTTCTGCAGTCACACAATCAATCAATCAGTAGCTGAACTGGGTTCCACACAGCCACAAAAACAAATTTAGCAAAAAAAGCCTCAAAAACAAAAACGCAAAATAAATAGCAAAAACAAAAGTGCCAGACTTAATCCATTCTGGAAGTCTGTTTGACTTCTGAAATGTTTGAAAACCAAGGAGCAGCTTCTGATTGGCTCAGGCCAAACAATAGCCGACAGCCACATCTGACGTTCGGTTTCCGAAAAATGTTTGAAAACCTGAACACTTACTTCTGGGTTTTCAGTGTTTGAGAATGAAGGCATTTGAGAACCAAAGTACCACTGTAGTAGTAGTGGTAGCAGCAGCAGTAGTAGTAGTAGTAATAATAATAATAATAATAATAATGGAATAGGACATCCCTATTTTCATTGGAGAAATGTTGGCGGTTATAGGAACCCCAACCCCAAGTACGTACTGGAACACCTGAGATCTCTTACTGCCTGGAGACTGGGGCATGTGTAACACTATTTATTCTTCTATTTGGGCATAATGTAACTACAGCCCTGTTGGATTGAATCAAACGCCTGCCTAGTCCAAGATTCTGGCCAACCAAATGCTTCCGGGACACCCCACATGTGATCTTCCAAAAATGGTATCCAGAGTCTGTAAAGACCCCGGAGCTTAGAGACCAAAGTGGCACAGAAGTTGGCTGCAGGTAAGCGAGAAGGCAGACATGCAGTAAACATCCCAGGCAAAGCATTGCAAAGTGACCACTTGGTGATTTGACCTTAGGGAGCCTCCCAGGACGGTGTCCTCATTTTCTGGATGCAGGTCTTTTGTTATTGGCAGCAATTATACAGCACCAGATTACAACAGGAACGGTGCTAACTTGCCCACAGGTGTCTCTGTGCCAGGATCATGACCTCTGCATGCAGAAGCAGGCTGGACCTTGGGATGGCCTGGTGGCATGGAGCCTGTCTTTCCAGGCATGTGACTGAACAAGTTAATGAATGGCATAGGAAGTAGGAAACCCCCAAAACACAAGCAAATCCGAATGTTATTGCTGCAAGAAAGTAATGTTTAACATGGGTTGCTGCAGTAGGATTATGGGACAGGACAGGACCTCATCCTCCTCAAGCCAGTAAGTTTACGCTACTTTAAAAGAAGTGATTGGCAGCTAGGGTTGATGCCCGTATGTTCATTGCAAAAAGAGAAGACACAGGTGCGGATAAAAATTGCATATGCTATTCTCCCCATCTCCATTTTATTTAGAACAACAGAAATCTGCAAGAAAAATGGGACAGGAATGGAACCATAGGCAAAAACTCCAAACTTGGTAATGCTTCATCCACAGCACTACCTTCCACCGCAAAGGCAGAGGAATGACCTACAAACACCTCTTTTTATTAAAAAGAAATATGATTAAATGTTATAGTTATAAGTAATATGGTTAAATAACTTCAACTCTGGAGATTTGATGCCCATCTTTGTACACAATACTGAGCTACATGGATCAATTATCTAAGGTAGCTTCCTATGTTCCTGAAGCCTTGTCTGTCAAAGAAGGATCCCACCAAAAAAATTAAATCTTAAAATGTGGTTAGGTTCTGAGCACTTTCTACAGCAAGTAGATGCAATTTCTGAAGATAAGCTGCCCTCTCCAAAAATTGCACCAAAGGGTTTTATGACTCCTGTGATGTCTTTTTGGGTGTGTGTAGCACAAACGTCAGTCGATCAAGGGTCTGGAAACCAAGGCTTATGAGGAGCTGAGTATGTCTAGCTTGGAAAAGAGCAGACTGAGGGGAGATATGATAGCCATCTTCAAATAAAATAATAATAATAATAATAATAATAATAATAATAATAATAATAATAATAATTAATACCCTGCCCATCTGGCTGGGTTTCCCCAGCCACTCTGGGCGGCTTCCAACAAAGTATTAAAATACAGTGGTCTGTTAAACATTAAAAGCTTCCCTAAACAGGGCTGCCTTCAGATGTCTTCTAAAAGTCTGGTAGTTGTTCTCTTTGACATCTGGTGGGAGGGCGTTCCACAGGGCGGGTGCCACTACCAAGAAGGCCCTCTGCCTGGTTCCCTGTAACATGGCTTCTCACAGTGAGGGAACCGCCAGAAGGCCCTCGGCGCTGGACCTCAGTGTCCAGGCAGAACGATGGAGGTGGAGATGCTCCTTCAGGTATACTGGACTGAGGCCGTTTAGGACTTTAAAGGTCAGCACCAACACTTTGAATTGTGCTCGGAAACGTACTGAGAGCCAATATAGATCTTTCAAGACTGGTGTTATGTGGTCTCAGCAGCCGCTCCCAGTCACCAGTCTAGCTGCCACATTCTGGATTAGTTGTAGTTTCTGGGTCGCCTTCAAAGGTAGCCCCACATAGAGCGCATTGCAGTAATCCAAGTGAGAGATAACTAGCGCATGCACCACTCTGGCGAGACAGTCCGTGGGCAGATAGGGTCTCAGCCTGCGTACCAGATGGAGCTGGTAAATATCTCCAGGGCTGTCACAGGGAAGATGGAGCAAGCTTGTTTTCTCTTGCTCTGGAGCAGCCTTTCTCAACCTGTGGGTCCCCAGATGTTGTTGAACTACAACTCCCATCACCCCTAGCTAGCAATGCCAGAACTCAGGGATGATAGGAGTTGTAGTCCAACAACATCTGGGGACTCACAGGTTGAGAACCACTGCGGAGGGTAGGACCTGAATCTATGGGCTCAAATTACAAAAAGGAGATTCTGACTAAACACCCGGAAGAACTTTCTGACAGTAAGAGGTGTTTGACAGTGGAATGGACTCCCTCGGGAGGTTGTGGACTCTCCTTCATTGGAGGGTTTTAAGTAGAGGTTGAATGGCAGTTTATCATGGATGCTTTAGTTGAGATTCTTGCATTGCAGGGGGTAGGACTAGATGACACTTAGGGCTACTTTTCCAACTCTATGGTTTCTATAAGTCTATGAAATACCACAGCTAAACTAGTATACACACATATGCCAGTCCTAAAAGAACTACACTGGCTTCCAGTACATTTCTGAGCACAATTCAAAGTGTTGATGCTAACTGTTAAAGTCCTAAATGGACCCAGCCCTGTATACTGTGAGAGCCAGTGTGGTGTAGTGGTTAAGAGCGGTAGTCTGGTAATCTGGTGAACCGGGTTCGCGTCTCCGCTCCTCCACATGCAGCTGCTGGGTGACCTTGGGCCAGTCACGCTTCTGTGAAGTCTCTCAGCCCCACTCACCTCACAGAGTGTTTGATGTTGGGGAGGAAGGGAAAGGAGAATGTTAGTCGCTTTGAGACTCCTGAAGGGGAGTGAAAGGCGGGATATCAAATCCAAACTCTTCTTCTTCTTCTTCTATACCTGAAGGAGCATCGTTCAGCCCCATCATTCAGCCCGGACACTGAGGTCCAACTCTGAGGGCCTTCTGATGGTTCCCTCACTGCGAGAAGTGAAGTTACAGAGAACCAGGCAGAGAGCTTTCTTGGTAGTGGCGTCCGCCCTGTGGAACGCCCTCCTGTCAGATGTCAAAGACATGTCTGATGTTTCGCTCTGTTTTGTTATGTTCTGTTATCATCATCATTATCATCATCATCATCAAGTCTTCTGTGTTTCATATTTTAAAAATCAAATCATACTTGATTCAAACAGTGTATGGGATGCTCAAAAGCACTTTTTAGTGCCTGGCTTCCACATCAAAACAGAACTCAGCCTTCTTTTTTTTTATATATATATAAGATATTTAATGAAATTTTCCAGAATAATACATTGTAGAACAACAAAAAAGAAACAACAAAAATGCAAAAAGGAAAAAAGGAAAAAAAATACAAGAACAACTAAAAACACATAAAATTTCCCTTTACCTATTTTCTTTTAACTTATTTTCCGGACCTCCTCATACCTCCCTTTCTTATATTCCAATTCAAATTGTAAATTCAGCAAATCCTCACCATTAGTTTTTGCTTATTTCAGAACCTTATTTTCCATATCTCTTAAAACATTACAGCTGGAAACCACTTAATTTTCTGTCCAACATCATTCTAACATTCATTAGTTTTACAATGTTTCTGCAAAGAGTCTTTAAACTTCTTCCAATCTTCTTCCGCCAACTCTTTTCCCTGGTCTCGGATTCTGCCAGTCATATCTGCCAATCCCATATAGTCTATCATCTTCATCTGCCATTCTTCCAGAGTGGATAGGTCTTGTGTCTTCCAATATTTTGCAATGAGTATTCTTGCTGCTGTTGTCGCATACATAAAAAAAGTTCTTCTTTGACACCAACTGGCCGACCATGCCCAGGAGAAAGGCCTCTGGTTTCTTCAGAAAGGTATATTTAAATACCTTTTTCATTTCATTATAAATCATTTCCCAGAAAGCCTTAATCCTTGGGCACGTCCACCAAAGGTGAAAGAATGTACCTTCAGTCTCTTTACACTTCCAACATTTATTATCGGGCAAATGATAAATTTTTGCCAGCTTGACTGGGGTCATGTACCACCTGTAAATCATTTTCATAATAGTCTCTCTTAAGGCATTACATGCCATAAATTTCATACCGGTGGTCCATAACTGTTCCCAGTCAGCAAACATAATGTTATGTCCAACATCCTGTGCCCATTTAATCACAGCAGACTTCACCGTTTCATCCTGAGTGTTCCATTTCAGCAGCAAGTTATACATCTTTGACAAAACCTTAGTTTTGGGTTCTAACAATTCTGTTTCTAATTTCGATTTTTCCACCTGGAATCCCAGAACTCAGCCTTCTTTACCCATCCATCAGTGATCTACGTTGGGACAGATGTGTTGCTCCCCTCTGCTGGTAGAGGCTGGAGCAGTTTCAGTCTGTTGCAGTGACTCCAGTGAGTTACACCACATTGCCAAGGAAGAAGGTAAAAGGGGACCCTGGCTTGCATAAAAAGTGTAGATGCACAGATGCAATTTTAGAAATAATTGCTAGAATCTCAATAGTAATGCAGTACATCTTGCTGTAGTGGATGAAACTGCGAAGAGGTGAACTGTGTTCCTGCTCAGTCTCTGGACAACTTCAAATTCCTGGTTCTCCTTTTTAGGATAAAGGTAAAGGTAAAGGTACCCCTGCCCGTACGGGCCAGTCTTGACAGACTCTGGGGTTGTGCGCCCATCTCACTTAAGAGGCCAGGGGCCAGCGCTGTCCGGAGACACTTCCGGATCACGTGGCCAGCGTGACATCGCTGCTCTGGCGAGCCAGAGCCGCACAGGGAAACGCCGTTTACCTTCCCGCTGGTAAGCGGTCCCTATTTATCTACTTGCACCCGGAGGTGCTTTCAAACTGCTAGGTTGGCAGGCGCTGGGACCGAGCAGCGGGAGCGCACCCCGCCGCAGGGATTCGAACCGCCGACCTTTCGATCGGCAAGCCCTAGGCGCTGAGGCTTTAACCCACAGTGCCACCTGCGTCCCATCCTTTTTAGGATGCTTTATCTTTAAAGCTGACTTGGACCAGGCAGGACTCATTAAAATACAGGACTATAATATAGGATACGTAACTTCCCAGATGCCTATCAGGGTGAGTGTGCAATTTTGTGGCAAAGTGAGCAGTTCTGTTTGATTCATAATCCTCTGTAGCTGAAGAACTATGGTGCCACTGTCCTGTGAGTTGCTCATCGCTGTGTTGACCTCATCAAGATGATGGACGCCCTCAAAATAACAAACCTCATTATCCTGGTATGTCTACATAATCCACTATATTTGTCTTAATGACTGGTGATTAAATCCTTGGTTGGCTGCTTCAGAGGCAAAAAACAGCAACCCACCCTTGAAAATATGGACTGCAAACTCAACTTTCTTTAAGGAATTCTGAAAATCTGGTTGGTTAATTATGACTGCTTTGCAAGTAACATATAGGACATTTGCTGTACCTGGGTTGTTTATTTTCACAACAGGTCAACATTCTAGCTCTGTACATGCCGTGCATTTAAAGCACATGGCTTCCCTCATCAAAAAATCAGGGTAATGCAGCGTACCCCTCTCAGAACTTGGCTGCACAGCTGATCTTAGCAGGCTTGATCCAGCAGTGACTTCAACACTCCTTTCTGCAGTGATCAGCTATGCAGTGCAGTCATGTCTCTACCTGCCCCACACCTGACATCATATATGACATTTGGGGGGTGGGGGCAGGTGGGGGTGGTTTGGAGAAAATGGCATCCCAGACCAAATGGGCCCACAAGCCAGAAGTTCCCCACACCTGGGGTAGGCAGTACTCACCTAGATGCAACCATGATCTGACTCACTATACAGGCGCTATCTACAGTGGTACCTCAGGTTACATATACTTCAAGTTACATACGCTTCAGATTACAGACTCCGCTGACCCAGAAATAGTACCTTGGGTTAAGAACTTTGCTTCAGGATGAGAACAGAAATCTCGCAGCAGCGGCGCAGCGGCAGTGGGAGGCCCCATTAGCTAAAGTGGTGCTTCAGGTTAAGAACAGTTTCAGGTTAAGAACGGACCTCCGGAACGAATTAAGTACGTAACCAGAGGTACCACTGTATGTTCCTAATTTTCCCCGAGCAGCCTAATTTTGAGGGTGGGATGGGGTGAAAGCTTTTAGCTGTCGGAGTCTGAGGCCCTTACCTATCCACAACAGATCACCCAGTGATGTACCAGTAGATTCTGATCCATGGGTAGACAAACTACCCATTTTGGGCCGGATCAGGCCCAATTGCCTTCTAAATCTGGCCCGCGGACGATCCGGGAATCAGCATGTTTTCACAAGAGTAGAATGTGTCTTTTTATTTAAAATGCATCTCTGGGTTATTTGTGGGGCCTGCCTGGTATTTTTACATGACTAGAATGTGTGCTTTTATTTAAAATGCATCTCTGGGTTATTTGTGGAGCATAGGAATTTGTTTATTCCTCTTCCCACACAAAAAAATATAGTCTGACCCCCCACAAGGTTTGAGGGACAGTGGACCGGCCCCCTGCTGAAAAAGTTTGCTGACCTCTGTTTTGATCTAACTTCCACCCAGCCCCGTTGTTGAAAAATGCTAGTATCTTAGCAAGAGAGGCGAGGTGGGGGGAGGAGCTGTTTATTCCTAATACTGTCATACCTCAGGTTGAATGCGCTTCGGGTTGAGCGCGTTTGAGTTGTGCTCCACGGCAACCCAGAAGTAACAGAGCGTGTTAATTCCGGGTTTTACCACTTGCGCATGCGCAGACGCTCAAAATGACGTCACACGCATGTGCAGAAGCGGTGAAAAGCGATGCGCGTATGCGCAGACATACCGTCGCTAGTTATGTTTGCTTCTAGATGCGAACGGGGCTCCAGAACAAATCCCGTTTGTATCCAGAGGTACCACTGTATTCATAGAGCTCCATCCTTGTTAAACTCTGGCTGTGTACACGACAAACCTTTGAATCACATCCCAAGCAAGCAAATGCGCGTGCACACACACACACACACACAATCCTGGGAACAACAGTTTGTCAAGGTTGCTGGGAAATGTAGTTCTTTGAGGGATCAACAACATTCCTGGGATTCTTTGGGCGGATGGAGGAAGAATGTGCTTTAAAAGTAGTGGGCGCACAGCCTCCGACCGTCCCCTCCCTGGTTCTCCTGCTGCCGAGAGGAGCAAGGGCATGGAAAGAAATGCAGAGTGGCAGGGAGAGGGAATGTGACTTACGAAGGCCGCCAGGAGACGCATCATGAAATATTGAGCAGGCTCTCCGGTCTCTGCTCAAGTTGAGATGATGGGATGTGATGCTGGGTCCAAGGCAGGAGGAGGCAGAGGGGGGAGGCAAATGCTGCCTTTTGCTCTTCTTCCAAACTGAGATCCACAAGCGCAGCCATTCTCTTTGGAGGTGCCAACACTGCTCTCAAGAGCTGGGCACAGAGAACTACAGCTGAGACGGCAGCAGTGGCCAGGGCTGAAACAAAACATTTGCTGCCTAAAGCAGGGACAGGAAACATTTTTTTTTTCACCAGAGGGCCATGTTCCCTTCTAGGCAGTGTTCCCGTGGTGTTTGGGACCAGAGGCAAAAGTGGGCAGAGGAACAAATGCAAATTTTACCTTAGTACAGTAGGGTACTGCCAGCCGCCCTGGTTTCTGATTTGATCCAGGAATGTTCCACTTAGGACGTTCTCTTTTCATCAAAGAAATGTTAGAGGGTATGGAACTATCTGATTCCTGAGCCATCTGAAAGCAGCCCTGTTTTATTATGTTTTTATATCTGCTGAAAGCCGCCCAGAGTGGCTTGGGCAACCCAATCAAATGGCCGGAGTACAAATAATGAAATTAATATTATGGAATAGGTCACCCCTATTTTCATTGGAGAGGTGTTTGAGGGTATGTACACACACCCTTTCTCTCATATGCACAACCTGTATTCAAGGACACATTTCTATCTGGCAAAAATCCCCAAGGATGATTGGAAGCAAGGGGCTGGTGAGGGGCGTGGCCTGGAAGAGTGGGTGTGGCTTGGCAGCAAGACCTAGAGAGCCACAGTTGACCCTAAGGCATAAAGGTTCCACACCTCCAGTGGCAGACCTTGGGGTCTCAAATTGCAGCAGCAACCTTGATCTCTCACACTCTAAATAATAGTTGTGGCATCCCCTAGGGCACCCCCAAGGCTCTGCATCCAGTGTGATCAAACCGGTTGCGCTCCCCTAAATCTGCCTCTGATCTAAACCGAAGTAGATAATGGCATGTACGTGTGGGTAGGTGGCCCCATTCTAGGTACAGAAGCCACCTGGACTGATAGGGACAGATAGGGATGGATTAGGGACTAGGGAAGATTTTTATAAATTTTATTGCTCTCTGTTTCTCATATTTCCCCATCTTAAATTCAGTTCTGCACATTTTGCAGCGATTTGCAATTTTAAAAAGATCGTCATGAAAGGTCATCAGCATTTTAGTGCAGATTCCCCCCCCCCCCAAAAAAAACCCCAAACATTTTTATATGCAGTTTTTGCGAAATGCAAATATTTTTGAATGCCATCCCTCCCCCTAAAAAATGGATTGTTGTATAATATTTTACACTGGTGTTTTCAATTTTATGCACACTTTCCCCTAATAGATGCATTTTTGTAAAGATTGGTTGGGGAACTGCATTTGCAAAAATTGGGTAAGTGCAGATTTCAAAAGATGGCTGTGTTTCAATTTGAGTATTTCTTCAGAAAGTGTGAATTTGTAGATTTCAGTTTAAAGGTACACTGAGTCTAATTCCACCCCACCCCCCCACTCCCTGCCTTGTGATGGAACAGCATCCTTCACTGTGCCCTAGAGCAGCAGGCTAGCTTAGGGGATATGTGTACCTTCTCTCTCATTGACACTCCCCCATAGAATTCTCGGAGCTGTAGTTTGCTGAAGGTGCTGAGAAGTGTTAGGAGAGCCCTATTCCCCTCATAGCATTCCCATTCCCAGAGTTCCCTGGGAAGAGGGATTGATTGATAAATTGCTCTGGGAATTGTAGCTTTGTGAGGGGAAGAGGGGTCTTCTAACAATTCTTAGCACCCTTAGCAAACTACAGGGCTCACCCAGAATTCTTGGGGGGAAGCCATGAATGTTTGAAGTGGCATGATATTGCTTTCAATGTATAAAAGTTTAAAAAAAAATTAAAAGGAAAGTGACCCCTGGGTGGTTAAGTCCAGTCAAAGGGTTGTGGCGCTCATCTTGCTTTCAGGCCGAGGGAGGCAGCGTATGTCCACAGACACCTTTCCGGGTCATGTGGCCAGCAGGACTAAACCGCTTCTGACGCAACGGAACACTGTGATGGAAACCAGAGCGCATGGAAATGCCATTTACTTTTCTGCCACAGCAGTACCTATTTATCTACTTGCACTGGCATGCTTTCAAACTGCTAGGCTGCCAGAAGCTGGGGCAGAGCAACTCACACCGATTCAAACCGCCAATCTTCGAATCAGCAAGCCCAAAAGGCTCAGTGGTTTATACCACAACCGAGCTCCACTAATAGCCATGAGATGGTTCATTTCCCTAGATAAGCTAGGTGAGGGAGGGAGGGCAGTGGAAAAGTATGGACAGATTGAGATACATGGGGGTCACAGCCTGAGTCTCTTAATGAAGCCACATTCATCTGGAAAAACACCTCCTACCCTAAGAACTGCTCCAGACTTTAAGATGAAGTAAAGAGGCCCTGATTTACTCTCCAAGTTATGTGTAATCCAACTTGTCTTCCAAAAGAAACAGGGCCTTGTATCAAAGCAAGAGTTACCCCACACTTTCCAGTATTTCCACTGTCGCATCATCTGTTCATTTTATGCCATGCCTTGCATTCTTCTCTGGTATCCGTATAGTTATAAGGGGTTACAAATATTTTTAATAAGCAAAATTAAAGAGTAAGTCTAGTTGGCCAGTATGAACAAGAAGAGGATGGTGGATCTAGACAAATCTTCACTTTGATCCAGCAAGACTCATATGTTATTGTTATGCCCGGTCTAGTTTGCAGGAGGACAGACTTCCATGGAGATCTGCAGTCACAATAATGATGGGTGTCCAAACTGAACATCTCCCCTTCGCAAGCGCACCACTGTATCCAATGCAACAGCTGCAAATAACAATAGCCAAGAGCCTTTCCAGTGCCAAAGCCTGTGCTACCATCTACTGGCGAGCAGTAGGCATATGCTTTTCTTCTCTCATTGAGGGCATGCGGAAGAGACCTGTAATGGTTCTAGGGGTTGCTCGTGCGTAAGCCGGTGCAAACACCTGGCTGGGTTGCCTGAGTGAACCTTTTCTGTGTGGACAGCCACTCACCCGTGGCTGCCTCAATCGCTGGCAGAATCCATCAGTGGGCGTTTCTTAAACTTCTTCCAGCAAAGAAGCTCTTTGACGCCTAGTCTCCTCCTACTCTCTCTGCGCGAAAGCCTTCTGCGCAAGGAGGGCGTAGACCCCTACTCTCCCCGCTGGTCCCCGGCAAGGAGTCATGGGACCGCCTCGCCGCTTCTCCCATCTGCCCCCCTTCTCCACTGGTGCTACGCTGATTCTCTTCCCCAGAAGATGGGCTGCCTCTCCCAATCCCGGGACGCTCTCTGGAATCTCTCTGGATTTTGCTCTCTCCCTCCGGCACTGATGGCAGTTCCCTGACAAGACCCAAACTAGACAATAAAAAAGAGGCCCGGTCTTCCTCGAAATCTGGCACTTTGGCACAGCCAAAGAGAAAAGTGCCCTATTCAGGCTTCCATAATAGAAACCCACAAAGTTAATATCTAATCCTCAGGTTGTTTGGAGTTGTGAGCCAGCCAGGAATCAGGCATGGGGAAATCAGGGGTTAGGAACCTAACACTCAGGGGCTGTATTCAGCCCATCAGACTCCTCTGTCTGGCCTTAGGTCTCTAGGCCAGGCAAAAGCCAACTCGGCCCTCCAGATGTTTTGGGACTACAATTCCCATCATCCCTGACCACTGGTCCTGTTAGCTAGGGATCATGGGAGTTGTAGTCCCAAAACGTCTGGAGGGCTGAGTTTGCCTATGCCTGCTCTAGGCTATAGCACTCACCAGTCCTGCTTACACCGTCCTTGAGTGCTTTTGCCTGGCTAGACTTGGTCCCTTGATCTCTGATAATGCTTTTTGCTTGCCTGGGTGAAGGATAGAGAGATGTGTGTTATTATTGTATAGATATAGACATAAATGTTGTAACTTTTAAGAATGAAATGGCAGTATACAGCTTTTGTTGTAAATAAACAGACAAAGGCCCAGCTCGACCGGTAAGCTTTATAAGACCTTTCAAGCCAGTGGTGTGGGGACAATGGCTGTTTGAGCAAGCTGAAGAAGTACTTGACCACCCGTGGAACACTGTGACCTGCAGCGCTGATGCTTCAGCAATGTTGTGCAGTGCAGTGGCGTAGCGTGGGTTGTCAGCACCCGGGGCAAGGCAAGTAATTTGCGCCCCCCAACCCATGGATTTGCGCCCCCTAACCCTAACCCCCAGATGTTGCGCCCGGTGCGGCCGGCCCCCCCTGCACCCCCACGCTACGTCACTGGTGCAGTGGTTAGAGTGTTTGCACTAGGTTCAAATTCTCACTTTCCCATGAAACCTCAAGGACTGCCCCTCTTCACACAAACCAACCTAGACCCTGTATTTATCATCCGAGACCCTTCTCTGTGTGCTTCCTCTGAGAGAGGTGCAGAGGGTGTCGACATGAGAACAGGCCTTTCAGAGTTGGCTCCCTGCATATGGTATACACTTTAAATTCTTTAATTGCAGTGCTATGGCAGCCAGCCATTTTTTAAAGGAAATGTGTGGAGTGTTTATTCCTTTATTGTAAGTGGAGCCTTACACTGTCTACTATGAAGTATCAGTATGTCCTGCCATATTTAATGGAGCTTACTCCCAGATTACTGGGTAAAGACTGTGCATCCTTATGCTGCAATCCTAAGCATTTTTATTCATAAGGGACGCAGGTGGCGCTGTGGGTTAAAGCCTCAGCGCCTAGGACTTCCCGATCGAAAGGTCGGCGGTTCGAATCCCTGCGGCAGGGTGCGCTCCCGCTGCTCGGTCCCAGCGCCTGCCAACCTAGCAGTTCGAAAGCACCTCCGGGTGCAAGTAGATAAATAGGGACCACTTACCAGCGGGAAGGTAAACGGCGTTTCCATGTGCGGCTCTGGCTCGCCAAAGCAGCGATGTCACGCTGGCCACGTGACCCGGAAGTGTCTCCGGACAGCGCTGGCCCCTGGCCTCTTAAGTGAGATGGGCGCACAACCCCAGAGTCTGTCAAGACTGGCCTGTACGGGCAGGGGTACCTTTACCTTTACCTTTAAGTCCCACTGAGTTCAATAGGTTTTACTCTCAAGCATGTTCCTGATAATCTATTTATTGTCAGGTGCCAGGCAAAAATGTTCCTCTTCCACCAGACCTTAGGCCTTTAATTATTTGTGGTTTCCTTCAGTGGGTGGGATGTTAGTGCTACCTTTTAATAAATACGGATGTGTTTTCAGTATATACTCTGTTTTAGGGTTTATGGTGGTTTATATGTATTCATTTTTCGTAAGTCACTTTGTGTTACTTTTTGTTTTAAAGATAATGACTTAGAAGTTGAAAAATAGATAAATAAGCAAGCAAGCTCACTAGGTGACCTTATCTCAGTTTTTAACTAGCAGCTGCTAGGAAGATATGTAGGGCAGCCCAGTGAGGCTCACTGGTACTGAAAGCATTTCCCTGACTGTCAATGGGCTACCAATTCAAGGTGTTACTACTAGCATACAAAGCCCTAAATGGCTTGGGGACCTAAAAGAGCACCTCCCCAATATCAGTGGTGGCTCCACTGGTGGTTGCCCAGTTGCTGTTGATCCATGACAGGGCCTTCTCAGTGGTGGCTCCCTGCTTGTGGAATGCCCTTCCTGGTGAGGTGTGTCTGAAGCCCCATCTTCCCTGTACATTTAAAGCAATACTATGCCACCTTAAACAGTTATGGCATCCCCCAAATAATCCTGGGAGCCGTAGCTTTTTAAAGGTGTCAATAGTTTTTAGGAGAGCCCCTATTCCACCCAGAGAGCTCCAATTCCCAGAGTTCCCTGGGAAGAGGGATTGCTTGCTAAACCACTCTGGAATTGGAGCCCTGTGAGGAGAATAGGAGTCTATGAACAGCTCTTAACTACAGTTCCCAGGATTCTTTGGGGGAAGCCATGACTATTCGGTGTGACATAGAAGTGCTGTAAACATAGAGTGCAGATAGGGCCTGCCTTCCACTGCAAGAAGTGGCAGATATTAAGAACTTATACAAGATCTTTGGAACACAGCCTGGATGTCTAGCTTGTACTGGGATCCGTCATGTTTACTACTTTGCAAAGCACAGTCCTCTATTTTGAAGGAGTCCTCTCTCTCTCTGGTCCAAGTCAGGTTGAAAGTTTTTAAAAGTCTAAGAATGGAGAGCAAGAGGGGCCTGGAAGATGCCTATCATCAATTAACTGCACTCGGACAGGAGATTGAGAAAGCACATGGCTGAACAGGACATATGGTTTGCCCCACTACAACATTTCTGGTTCTAAATTTGCATCTAAACATGCAAAATAGCATATGCGGTTTTAATGCAAATGGATCTCCTTTTTGGCTATGCATTTTCTCTTTTCTGGCTCATGTGTAAGCAAGCGACCACCCAAAAGTTTGCATTAGGGTATATTGAGTGAACTGCTGCATAGAGTGCTCAGGAAGCCTTGTAGGCCTCTTTAGGTCCAGCACAGTTTCTAGGCAAAGGCAGGGTCAGCAAAACCATCAGCAGGCCAGTTCTAAACTGGGCGGCTGATCATTTAGTTCACACAACCTTTTAAAACGGATACGTGACAGTTCGTGATCAGCGCTAGGAAATACAGTGGCACCTCGGGTTACATAAGCTTCAGGTTACAGACTCCGCTAACCCAGAAATAGTGCTTCAGGTTAAGAACTTTGCTTCGGGATGAGAACAGAAATCGTGCTCCGGCGGCGCGGCGGCAGCAGGAGGCCCCATTAGCTAAAGTGGTGCTTCAGGTTAATAACAGTTTCAGGTTAAGAACGGACCTCCAGAACGAATTAAGTACTTACCCCGAGGTACCACTGCAGCTGGTTCAAACCTGCCTGCAATTTTAAAGTTTGTGCGTGAAAACATGCTTAGCAATGCCCATGACTGGTGTGGGATATTCAGGCTGGACAGTGTGGCACAAATAGCGCATTTGGCACATGCAGCCTGTGGAAAGGTGCAAAGGGCACCTCTGGATGCAAAGCAGGGTGCATGGCACAGCGTGTGCGTCTATTCTGCGTCTGTTTGGACTGCCAGTGCTTGGCTCACGTTTGGCATATTGTTTGCAGCTTCCGTGCTGAACAGGGCTTGGGAAAGTGGGGGTGGCAGGAGGGGAAGCAGCTGGCTCTGTCCGCTGCCGCGAGCTGTCTCACAGGATCTGTTCCCACGGCCTGTTGCCCTTCCTGTTGCAGCAGCTCTTTGGGGGGATGCCAGAAGGCCATTGGAAGAGACTCTAAGAAATTATGACCAGAATGGGGGCTAGGATAAGAAGAGAGCTGCACTGTAACAACATCCCCAAGACAATTCCCTTGTATGTGGTGCTCCATCCCCTTCCTTCGCCAGGCAGCTGGCTGCAGCTGCAGCCAAATGTTCAGCTCTCCCTCACTGACTTCTTTCACTTCCACTCTTTGGTGGGACTTGGTCTCTAGACCCCTGGATGTGTTGCTGTGGTTCCGCTCCAGTTTGTCAATGTCCTTCTCAAAATGTGGCACCCAGAGCAGAATTCCAGGTACAGCTTGTCCAATGCAGAGTAGACAAAACAATGACTTCTCTCAAGATCTGGGTACTAGGCTTCTGTGAACGTAGCCTAAAATATGAATGGAGATTTGCACCCAAGTCTTCTCAGTCTTAATCCAGCATTTTAACCAATGCATTGTCCTGGAACAATTTCTAATAATAATAATAATAATAATAATACCCTGCCCGTCTGGCTGAGTTTCCCAACCAATCTGGGCGGCTTCCAACAAAAGATTAAAAATACATTAAGACATCAGTCATTAAAAACTTCCCTAAACAAGGCTGCTTTCAGATGTCTTCTAAACATGAGATAGATGTTTATTTCTTTGACATCTGATGGGAGGGCATTCCACAAGGCGGGCGTCACTACTGAGCAGGCCTTCTGCCTGGTTCCCTGTGACTTCTTGCAGTGAGGGAACCGGCAGAAGACCCTCAGAGCTGGACCGCAGTGTCTGGGCTGAATAATGGGGGTTGAGACGCTCCTTCAGGTATACAGGACCGAGGCCGTTTAGGGCTTTAAAGGTCAGCACCAACACTTTGAATTGTGCTTGGAAATGTACTGGGAGCCAATGTAGGTCTTTCAAGACCGGTGTTATGTGCTCTCGGCAGCTGTTCCCAGTCACCAGTCTAGCTGCCGCATTCTGGATTAGTTGTAGTTTCCGGGTCACCTTCAAAGGAGTGTATACAACTTTGGCCCTACTCAGAGTAGACCCATTAAAATTAATGGACACACCTAAGTTTATCATTAACTAGAGCTATTAAATTCAATAGTTCTGCTCCAAGTTTTTTTTTTAAAAAAGGTAAAGGAACCCTGGATGGTTAAGTCCAGTTTAAAGGTGACCATGGGATTGTGGTGCTCATCTCGCTTTCAGGCCGAGGGAGCTGCTGTTTGTCCACAAACAGCTTTCTGGGTCATGTGGCCAGCAGGACTAATCTGCTTCTGGTGCAACGGAACACCATGACAGAAATCAGAGTGCATGGAAATGCCGTTTATCTTCCTGCCGCAGCGGTACCTATTTATCTACTTGCACTTTGATGTGCTTTCGAACTGCTAGGTTGGCAGGAGCTGGGACAGAGCAATGGGAGCTCACCCTGTCGTGGGAATTCGAACCGCTGACCTTCCAATCAGCAAGCCCAAGAGGTTCAGTACAAAGCTGCTGTCCTAACCTCACATACCTGAGACAGAGACTAAGGTTCATTTATTTCAATATAACTTACTTCCAGGGTTGCACAATAATGCATTAAAGCCAGGGTAGCCAATATGATGCCCTCCAGGTGTCACAGAATCATCTAGTCCAACCCCCTGCAATCCAGTAATCTTTTGCCCAACATGGGGCTCGAACCCTCGACCCTGGGATTAACAGTCTCATGCTTTACCAGCTGAGCTATCCCAGCTGTGTCACTGGTCAACAATTCCCATCATCCCTGACCATTAGCTATGCTGACTGGGGCTCATGGGAATTGTAGTGCCAACAAAACCTGCAACGCCTATATCTGCATTAAAGTTTTAGCGTGTTTCTGATTTATGGCATCCCTCCAAACCTTTTCTCCAAGTTGCTCATTGCAAAGTACCTGGTTCTTTCTTCCTCCCCCCCCCAAAAAAAAACCCATCCTCAACAACACTCATACCAATAATAAACGTAGTTGGTCTCTAAGGTGCTACTGGAAGAAACATTTTTATTTTGTTAACACTCCTGTAAAGTACGAAGCAGACTGAAGTCTGGTATCAAATAAACATGTCGCACTTGATACCATTTTCTTATTTCCCCGTGGTTGGAAATGAAACAGTACAAGCTTTTTTCCCATGTGAATCCTAAAAATAATATGTAGCATATTCCAACTTCCTTTAGTAACAATCAGCAGCCTCTGTGGGAAAGGCTGGTTTTGTTTTTCCTGAGCAATATAAATAGAGCTCTTCCTCTAATAAGGACATTAAATGAGAAGGAGGGTGGGGAGAATGACAGTAACAGGCTTCTTTTGAACTCGGACTCCAATTGATTTTGACTTCCTGCAGAGTGAACAAGCTGTTACATAGGCAGAAGCAGACTTGTAGCATCTAAAGAAGTGAGAAAGAAAGTCACCTGTGATACAGTTGGCATTGGGGTGGGTGTGAGCACAGAGGAGCCTGTGCTCAGGGGCAGATTTTGGGAAAGGCATCTCAGACATCTTCCTCTGACAGTGGACGTACAGTCATACCTCGGGTTGAAGTTGCCTCAGGTTGAGCATTTTTGGGTTGTGCTCTGTGGCGACCTGGAAGTAATGGAATGCGTTACTTCCGTGTTTCGCCGCTCCGGAATGGATCCCGTTCGCATCCAGAGGTACCATTGTAGAAGACAGCTATCCTAGCTAATACAGGTGGAAGGATCTGCCAATGTTGCTTCTATTGGTTTTCCATTTTTTTCCAGTCTTAAATCCAGTTCCCCATATTTCTGCAGCAACTGATGAATCTCCTCATAAAAGAACAAAAAATCCAGTGAAAATTCTTCAGCATTTCCATGCAAATTTCCTCTAATAAACATATTTTTGTATGGTTTTGACAAATGGACACCCTTTCACCAGCATTTTCTCCCGATATAGTGAACTTCTGTATGTGATTCTCTCTCTTTCTCTCCTCTCTCACACACATATATAAATTTTATTTATTAAATTCCTATACTGTCCTTCATCCGAGGATCGCATGGTGGTTTACAATCCCTGTGGTCCTCAACAACTGTTTTATTCTCCCCTTTAGTGCTCTTTTCTTTCCTGCTCCTGTCTCCTATTTTAGTTATTGGAATCTCTTATTCTAAAGACCTAGTAGATTTCCCTTTTCCCCTTCCTTTCTTCTTAGCAACAGGACACATCTTTCCTGTGGTGGTTTCATCTGAGATCAGATACCCCCTAGAATATATTTTTAGCAAATTCTATTATGTAATAAGTGTGAGTGGCCATTAAATAATTCCTCCCTGTCCCATGGCAAATAGGATTAGGCATTAGGCTGTTGATCTCTTGTGATGGGAGAAGCCTTTGTCTTGCTTGTCACCGTTAAGCCTTCAGCTCTTATAAGAGTCAGTTTGTATCATCAGCATTAAAGGAGAGACATTTTTAACACTTGGTGTCTGGCTGTGGCTCAGTGGAGGGTGTCAAGAGACGGAATAGGGATTCCCATGACAAGTGCATGCTTGCACAGCACATTTAACCCAGTAGTGGGGCAAAGGTCACATCCTGCAGTGATTCACCTTGCGCTGCTTAATCCTATGCAACTTTAGAAAGACCAGCCATGCTCAAAGTGAAGCGTGCATAGCTTTGCAGCCAGGCAGTACAAGCTTATGCATGATTCCTGGGAAGTTTAATTGTGTTCAGCTGATCCTACTCCTGGTCCCAACCTAATTAAATGTGTGCAACCTTAGTCTAGTTAGCTTTATGAGGTAGTTGGCAAGGAAAGTAAAGGTAAAGGTACCCCTGCCCGTACGGGCCAGTCTTGACAGACTCTGGGGTTGTGCGCCCATCTCACTTAAGAGGCCAGGGGCCAGCGCTGTCCGGAGACACTTCCGGGTCACGTGGCCAGCGTGACATCGCTGCTCTGGCGAGCCAGAGCCGCACACGGAAACGCCGTTTACCTTCCCGCTGGTAAGCGGTCCCTATTTATCTACTTGCACCCGGAGGTGCTTTCGAACTGCTAGGTTGGCAGGCGCTGGGACCGAGCAGCGGGAGCGCACCCCGCCGCAGGGATTCGAACCGCCGACCTTTCGATCGGCAAGTCCTAGGCGCTGAGGCTTTAACCCACAGCGCCACCTGCGTGGAAACCTCAAACTAAAACAAGAGAGGGTGATTATGGCAGTGTAAAACTATATTACGTGGGGTGGCTAAAAGAGGAAAGGCATCGCAGGGGGGGAAAAGGGTGACACAGATTTGCATTAAAATTGCAGGTTCGAATTGCACGTTCTAATTTATACCCAAAGAGCCACATTATGGGGGGTGGGGAATTACTATAATTCAATATATGCACGTCGCCTCCCACCTTAACAGAGAATACTTTGACCAAGTGACCTGTGTGCTTGCTCAGTGTGCTGTCCAGGTGCTGAGTGCTGGTGGGCAACTCCAAGGCCCCTCCTGCTCTCCCTTCATTTTTTACAAAGGACTTTGAGCAGACGACCCTAAAAATAGGGGATGACCTCAAATACGGGGTTGCCCTCTAAAAAGTATAACGCGTGGCCACCCAGCCACCTATGTTCAAGTACTTGGGAGTTGGTTCCATTGAACCTAATGGGCCGTGAGCTCTGCATGCACAGCATAGTTGTCAACCTTCCCTTTTTTGGCGGGAAATTCCCTTATTCCAGCGCCGTTTCCCGCTGCTTCCCGCCGCGCTATCCCGGATTGTTAGATATCCCGTAGACTGTCCCCAGGACAGGTGAGGCTGCTGATCCCTTATTTTCGAGGCTGCCGATCCCTTATTTTCAAATCTGAAAGTTGACAGCTATGGTGCGCAGCGACACGTGCCTGAATCCTGCACTTATTTGCTCAGAGGCGAGCTCTCGAGCTAAAGAAGCACAGCCCAACCTGAGAACGCGACTTATTGCTGCATTAGCAGCAATAATAATAATAATAATAACAATACTAATAAATTTTATTTATACCCCGCCCTCCCCAGCCAAGACCGGGCTCAGGGCGGCTAACACCAGGTATGAAACAACTGAATAAAAATAAAACTTAAAAACAAGATTAAAATACAACATTAAAATGCAGCCTCATTTCAGTAGAAACTCAAATCAAAAACTCTTTGGGGATGAAAACGTCAAATCTTGACCAAGGCCAACTATCCAGAATAATAAGAATAGGTGGCATTACAGAGCAACAGGTAAGGCGCGCGCAGGCGACATCCCACCTCTACCGACCCCTGAACGAAAAAAGCCCACGTAACTGTCCACGCGTCGCCTGTCAACTTCTTTCGCGCCTGCGCGGTACGCGCGGCCGCAGCCCTCCGCCGCGCGCGCGCGCCTTTGTTTCGAGCGGCCTGTTTCCCAGGCAGCCTGGCGGAGGGCGTGGCTATGCAGATGAGTAACGGGGCGGGCGGAGGCATCATAGGCGGCGGCGGCGGCGGCGGCGGCGGCGGCTCGCGCTCCTGGTTTGCCAGTCCGTCAGTCGGAGCTGGGCGCTCGCGAAGGGAGGAGCTGCTGTGAGGCCCGAAAGCGAGCGCCTCCTCCCGACCTCCCCCCCGCCTCCGCCCTGCCGAGCCCCGAGGATGATAAACACCCAGGACAGGTACTGAGGGGGCGGAGGAGGAGGGGAGGCTTCGGCCTACGTCGCCTCAGGGACCCCGAAGGAAGCGGCGGACGGGGGGGGGGGGGCGCATCTCCTCGCCCCGCATCTCCTCTCCTCACCGCTCTGCTCCCGTCGCCGCCCTTCAGGATCGTGGCCTTCCTTTGGAAGCGGCCTACCCTCAGTAACCCCAGAATAGACCCGGATGATACAAAATGGAGGGGGGTGGGGGGGTGGAGTTGCCAGAGAGCGAAATGCGTGTGGGGAGGGGGCGGCGGGGACTGCTTTTATTTTATTTTATTTTATTTTATTTTATTTTATTTTATTTTATTTTATTTTATTTTATTTTATTTTTGTGGGCGCGCGCCCGCGCTGGTGGGGAGGGCTGGTTGCAGCGCGGGGCGCTTTGCACGCGCTCGTGCAAAAGGGGCGGGTGGGGCTGGGGGGGGGCGGCAGTGGAGCGAGGGAGGGAGGCTGGGGGGCGCCTGCTGCAGATTTGCACGTCTACCCCAGAACCGTCCAGAAGTGCCGGGCGAAGGAGTGGCGGGTGTTTTGTTGTCACCGCGATCGCAGGACTTTGTTTTCGAAGAGAGCTTTTCCCCCTTCGTCTTCGCCTCCCCCTTTTCAGCCTCTGGTAAATGGGTAGAGGCAGCTTTGTCCCACTCCCATCCCGTCTCCACCCCACCCCTGTCTCTGCAATCCACTGTTAAATCCTGTAACCACTTTTGCCCCCTCCCCGTGCCCCCTTGAAGCTAAGATCCTGACACACTCCAATCCCCAATCCATGGGGTGACTCTGCATTTTAAAATGGCATACCACAGTTACCTCTGAGGGGACTCCCTTACAACCTCCCCATCCAGGAATTAATGCTTAGTTTCACTGAAGCATCAGGTGTTCCCAGGCTGTTCACTGGGTGCACTCATACTATGTTAACAAAGAAGCAAATCCAGGGTGAACAAGTTAGAGCAAGGGGCAAATTTGTGCAGGAGGAATAAGTCCAAAATCAATAGGAGGGAAATAGATAAGGAAATGGTACAGGAAACAGGTATAGTGATTATAGAAGTCTTGCACCAGGAACTCAGATAATGGTTTGGTACACCATTGGTCAGAAGACTTTGGGAAGGTTTGTGACAGCACATCACATTGCATTCAAAATGGCTGTAAGAACACCAAACAGCATCAGGGTGCTTAGTTGTGTTATTCATGGATGCTCCGTGTTTCAGAAAGGTGGATGCACAAATAAGTTAGGTGGACGCACACTCTTGGGATTGTGGTTTGGTCTGGTTCTGTAATTGAATAGTTAGGTATCTGGGGCTGATGAATAACCAGCTTCCCTAGGGTATGCCTAAATAATGTTTACTGTACTACTGTGGAAACACAGAATTACCCCCAAAACTGGATAGCTATACTAAGGCTGTTAATAACTGCAATACATGAGGGGGTTGTTTTTTTTAGTGCGCTCAGTCTTCAGCACTAGGAGGATGAAGACAGACTCTTAACAACCAGTTAGAGTAGGCAGTTCTTCTCCGGGTCTTGTGATAGCTTTCACCCTGCACCCCACATTTTGCTTGTGGTGATTGGTCAATAATCAAATTGCAATTAGATGTAGGCACAAACCTTCCAAAAGTGAGTTGAGTGAAGGTGCCTGAAGGAAATCCAAGCAGAAAAATACAGGAGATTAAGCAGAATATTTACAAAGCACTTTTACAGTTACTTGTATGACTGTCTTTTGTGGAAGTTTAGGCTGAGACATAGACTTGCACATGGCACTTGGTGAGCTTCACTGTTGGCCTCTGCCATTTCCACATCATACTGGCCTCCATCCAGCTATTAGCCGTGCTCCAAACTGCACTACAGCTACTCATACTCTGTATTTTGATAAATAACTCTTTATACAAGACAGAAACCTGAAGATATTTGCCAGATATGCTACATAGATTTGCTAGCTCTTATATACCATGTATATTCCCCAAGAGTGGCTATTTGAAAAAGCTCTGGGTTTATCTGTGTATGTATGTGCACTTGCACACACGTAGACTGGAAAGCAATTGAAAGCCAAAAATGTCTTCAGGTGACTCAAAGAGGCAAATATTTCTTTGGGAAGGCCAGTGTATGAATAGCCCACCTGGCAGCAGAGCCCAGATTTTAAAACAGAAAGGAGGCTGCTTAAAATGCTTTTGGGAACGGCCTTCTCAGGCATGCAGCTTCTTTTCTCCAACATGAAATGTTAGTTTCTATTTTGAAATTGGATAGTTAAAAGTTTGAAGTCAGATTGTCACTTGAGCTGGCAAGTGCTTACATGCATGTCTGGAAAAACTCGATGCTTTGCAAAACAGGAAGGCCCTTTGTTTACAGCTGTTCAAAGGAAGGAGTTCTTAGCTTTGTCCAAGACATACATGCAGCTGAACTTCCAAAGAAGCACAAATCCAATCTTAGTTATTTTACTCTCCATTATTCAGAATGTACAGTACAGCAAAGTGGAATAAGGGGCTCTGATGTGTTGTTAAATTTGAGTAAGATGAACATAAGAGACTCATCAGGATGTTTTTAAAAATCTACTTAAGGCCTCTTGTGTTATGTAAATGGTTAAGTAATTCTATCCATTCAGAGGTCTAGAAATTAGGTCACCAATAGTGGTGTGTGGTAGTGATCCTCTTTAACATACACTGGAGTTTATGAACAATCTGCCTTGCATGTATCACTCTCGCTTCAATGTGTAAGATCCTGTTGTTGTTGTTTGATTTATATTACCTGCTCTTCACCAGAAGGTCCCAGGGCAGATTAGAGCATCATGAAATAAAGCATTAAAGCAGTTTAAAACTAATGTTCCTATTTTAAATAATATGTTTGTTGTAAAAACATCAAGTTTAGTATGTCAAAACATTACTGCATTCTAGAATGTATTTTTACCTGGTAGCACAGCTAGTTTTTTCTTTTGAAATTTTGGCTGGCTGACGAACCTAGTGTTCTATTTCCAGTTACGGTAAATATTGCTTTTGCTTGTACTCTTGTATGTATCTTATTGAAAAGATGTATCAGTAGATGTTGAAAAATACAGAGTCAACTCTGTGTGGATTGCACACCGGGTATACTTAGTCTGGAGAAGAGACCATTAAGAAGTGGTAAGATAACTGTCCAATATCTGAAGGGCTCTCACATAGATCAGGGTGGTGAATCTTTTTCAGTGCAAGGGGCCTATTCCGTTATCATTTTTCTAGGCAGACATTATCACCGTTCAAGAACACCTAGATAGGTGACAACACTCAAGGAAGAAATAGGCTAGGACTGAATGAATATGTAGGAAGAGGGTGTGTGGCTTGAGAGGAGTCTTGAGGATCCAAACAAAAATCCTGGAGGGCTGCTTTGAGCCCCTTGGCCTGACTTTCCCCATTCTTTCTGTTATCATAGGGCAAATTTGCATGACCTGAACCAACAGGTTCCAGTTTGCAGGGAAGGGAACTTAAGGTAAACATCAAGGAGAACTCCTTTTCAACAATTGAACAAATTATGGTGGAAGGTCTTTGTCTTTGTTAGAGGATTCTAAGCAGAGGTTGGATGGCTGCTTATGAGGAATGCAGTAACAGCAGATTACTTGTATCAGCTGGGGGTTGGACTTGTGACCTGTGTTGTCTCCTCTGACTCTATGATTCCAATTCTTTATACTCACCATTTCTGTGCTCCAGGTTTGGTATTTGTATGCAAGCAAAATTGTATAATTTGTACTCTGTAACATTCATAGAGTGCACAAATAGGATGTTTGTGAAGCTCACAATTGCAACTCTGTTTACTTAAACTATCAGAGTCATGATAGGGCATTCCATAATGGAAGTCCCCACAGTTAACTCAGTGGCATTCTGGTGTTTTATCAGTTTCCTGGGCCTTTCCTCTTTCTTTCATTCTGGGAGTAGCACTTTTTTTTTTAGTGTTAACAAAAGGCTCAAAAGTTCTTTTTCTGCTACAGCCTAATAGTGATTATTTACATTAGTGTGCAGAAGAGCTCCTCATAAGAACATTGAAACAGCCTTAGAAACGAATCCCCAGTGGTACAAGTCCACTTGTCTACTTACGCTCTTTGTGTGGTATATGGAAAACAATTTCTCTACCTAGCAGTAATCCTCACAGGCTACTAGGCAGGGGAGTCACATGCACTCTCCTAGATGTAGCCTACGACGGGATTGGTATTGTTGTTTTCCTTGGTTAGATTGTCTGCTGCTATTATGAATGCAGTTTATGCTATTGCGGATAAAACAGAATCAATATTACTTTGGATAGGACTTGATCCTCTCTACTTCGATTCCTAGGTCTTGATTAGCTGATAGATTGGTTGATTTCTTTGTGTACATACTATTGCCATTTTGGTAATTATTTCTGTGGTTAACTCTTGCGTGTGGTGTTGCATCTCAGAATGAGTTTCTGAACACTAGGTGGTACAATTTGAAACAAGGGAAGGAGTTCCAGTGAACCTTCTGTTCACTCATACACATGGGCTTCTTTGTCCATGCCACTTACAATTTCCGTTGTATGCTGTTTTCCGTCACTTGGTGGTTTCCAGTTGATATGATGTATGTAATCTGTGGTCAGTCTTTTAATTTTACCAGTTGTTACTGACCCAGTTATTTCAGCTTTGCTTTTTCACAGGAACCTTGGAATTTCTGCCTCTTGTTTTATGATATGAAAGCCCTTCTTTGGAGAAGCAATACTTGACTTTTTTTCTATCTTCATCATTGAATGAATATATCAGATGACATTAATTGCCAGTTGGGATGAATCTATGCAATCAAATATCCAAGTGTATCATATACAGATTGTTTTCTCATCTTGATTGTTTCAGAATATAGACCTTTTTCAAAGGCATGAATATAATGTCTACAGTGTTTTTTCCTGTAATTTCTGATTCCAGTATCCCAATAAGAGGGATTGGAGGTTGACTAGGGTAGGCTGATCATATCCTTGTGTTCCAGTTACAGATAGGTAGCCGTGTTCGTCTGCCATAGTCAAAACAAAATAAAAAAAATCCTTCCAGTAGCACCTTAAAGACCAACTAAGTTAGTTCTTGGTATGAGCTTTCGTGTGCATGCACACTTCTTCAGATACCCTTGTGATATATGAAAATTGTTGAATTAATGGCAGATCAACACAGTATGGCTTATCATTTAGGCTGAAGCCATACATCACTCTTTTTCAGAGAATTGAAGATGTGATTGATTTTGTTATTTTTCTGGCCAAACATATTTAGCAGATTTTTGTTTTGAAACACTACAATGCCCCCTTAAAATGGGGAAATGTACACCCACCATGGTCAATGATTGCTTGATAACACCATTTAACTCCATCTCTATCCTTAGGGTGATTTAAGTTCTGATTCTTTTATTTCTGCTTGTGAGATAGATGTCTCTTGTGCTTTTCTAATGGTGAGCATGCAGTGTAAGTGCTATGAAGTTCCACTTTTTGGACTAAAAATATGAAGGCGTACTAGTAAGCGATGCATACCACAGATTAGGTGGTACTTCCATACAGGTTCACAACAATGGTGGTATATGTGCCTTTTATTGAAGAAGCTCAGGGTTCTGTGGATTTTACACTGTAAAAGCACAGAAACCATCATTGGACAAAACATTTAGTATCCTGAAAAATTCAGCTTTCCTTTTAAAAAGTTTTAATTTCTTATGGAGGTGAGTTTGAAAGTTTATGGGCCTTGCCTGAACACTTTGAAGCCAGAGAGGGCTGAGCAAGATTCCTATTAGTCAGGGGGTGGGGCTTCATTGTTCTGCATAGCTGCCCCAATGACTGGCAGAAGGAGACTATTCCACAAAATATGCAGATGTACTGTACTTATTTGCATAATGTGTACAGCTACTGTTTGGTGGAGAATTGCCCTTCGTTGGGCTGCGGTAACTTCAATATAGGTATATGTGCCTATGTAGGACATGCACATCTTTTAGTCAGAGATGTGATGAATCCATCTCTCCAAGGTTCTTTATACGACCTTGCACTTCAAGAATGAACTGCTTTTTATGGGAAAACAAATCTTGATTTTCACCACTTCACTAGATTATTCAAGCTTCCTCCAGCAGCAATAATGCTGTATTGTTGACTGGCGAAAACAAGCACATCTGGCAGCCATATTAGGAGGCCAAAGGGGGATTGGAAGAGATTCACAGTCAAGTGTTTTGCCTCACCAGTCTCTACCAGACACCAGCACAAAAGAAGAGCTGCTTGTCAGTTAATTGTTGCAGTGTATATGGGTGATGAAGACAGACCGAGTTAATGTATACAAGTTCAGTTGCTGACACTTTCAATACAGCTGCTTTGGATCAGTCTTCATGGGCAGAATTAACTTCTGTAAGAATGCTTGTTTGTTCTGTACAAGCAATTTGCTTTTCAAGTTGGGCACACAGTCAATTTAACTTGGCTTCAGTAAAGTTAATTAGTTGTTGTTCAGGGTATGTTAGCTTGGGGCTCCAGTATTGGAAATTAGTATAGCTGGCATGTGAGGACTGCATTTTCTAGCTGAAACTTGTTGAGTCTGAGCTCTGCTCAGTGCTGTAAAGTATGTGCAGCTCCCTTTGACATTGGCATGTGGGAACTGGTTTGGGAAGTTTTCAGATAGAAAGTATTCTTACTTCAGAACAGAGTGAAAGATTGAAAAGCTGCCTGTTTTTCTGCAAACGTTCTAGGAAATACAGCATAGTATAGCAGGTACCTTCAGACTCTTTAAGTCATTCCTATTTCAGTGGTCAGAAGCATGATCTCTGAGCCTGAAAGTTCCTTGGTAGCGAATTTGTAACATTGCCTTAAGTAAACCACTTAGTAGGTTGGCCCATGTTCCTTCAATAGGGGGTTGTTTTGCCCATCCTGGGAGGAAAGAATTGTTCTGTCTCTGTGTTATAACAAGTGTTCTGTAAAATGATGATGATAAACAATTGTCATAAATTACAGGTGTCTTGTCAAAAAAATTGAGATAATGTATGTAAGCAGTTAAAGCATGTGCTGGAAAGGCCCTGATTCTATTTAGTACAGAAGTGTCTGAGATGTATAGGATGCTAAATGGCCTTGCACCAGTTGGAAGGACTGCCCTCCATATGAGTGCAGAGGACTGCTGCTATTTAGCCATACCTGTATAGATATTATGTGGTGCCAAATGAGTTGGTGTGCTATGGAAGGGGCAGCATTGATTGGCAGTATTACCTCAGTGCCAGGGTCAAGGTTCCCCTTTGTTGCCATAACTGGAAAACACAAATGTCAAATGCAAGTACAACAGTGTCATTGTGAAAGGCCCCATCTGACATGCAACATGCATGTACGCATGTGGCAGGAATAGACAGCTCTCAGCAACCCCCACAAGGTGTCCACTGGTGTGCTTCTGCAAATGGAACCCATGAACACAGGCCTCTCACTTCATAGTCTCCCCGTGTCAAGACATTGGGACAAATACCATCCCACTCCCCAAATGGGATGGGGCAGAAAGTGGGCCAAAATATTTGGCATCATTAAATATCTGATAGAACAAGAAATGCAATAGTTATTTCAGCTTGAGCATATTTTCTTACTGGCTGTGTATTATTTTTATTGTCACCTAGCATTATGTCAGGGCCCAGCATACCAAAATGATTAAATGGTAATCTTGTGCTGCTTTGCTTGAGTACAGTAGTAAAAGAACAGGTGGAACACTAAGCATTTGCTGTTGTGAAATATCTACAGGAACTAGGAACTGATTAGAAAGAAATGCTAATTATATTATTCTGGTAACTTCACCATGTCAAAATTGCAAATGGGAAGTGTGCTGTTCATGTTTTATTAAAGTGAAGACAGAAAACTCCTAATTTCAGAGCTGCTTCAGACATTGTAAGAAGCATTAAAAAACCTGTAGGAGGGTGTAGAGACAAATTTATTCAATGTGTGCTAGGCAAGAAGAAACCTTCAGAGAGATAAGTGAACAACACTTGTCTTGATTTTTTCCCAGTGAAGAGCCATTTGGCCAGAAAATATGTTTGACTAATTTGACTCTGCTCTCTTAGGTAGACTTTTTTTAAAGGAGATCTAGGTGATCCCCACATCTGAGGCACCTGCAGTATCCAGGAATAATTTCTAACGTCTGAAATCGCACTGGCATGCTTCCCCTCCCCTTTGCTTTCATGCCTTCATGTAAGAAAAGGGACCACATCTATTATTATTTACATCAGATAAGATCACTTGTGAGTGGCAGCATTGCACTAATCTTAGAATAATGTGTTACAAGGTTTGAAGTACCAGTGCTCTTCTCTTTCCCTTTCTGAAAACATGAAACCTAAGCCTGCTCCTTCAAGAATCTTGTTGCTCTATTTCTAGTTGTTTATTGAAAAACGTATGCTCATCTGATCATGTGTTTTTAGTCATCTGGGACTTCTGCCAATAGAAGGGGTTTGCTATTCACACTCCCTGCTCAGTAGGAATCATTTTCTCTGCCACTTGTCTAAGAGCTGCCTACCCAGAATGCCAGGGCTGGCCTGGGACGTTTTTGCTGCTTGAGGAAAAACACCCTGCCACCACTGCCCCCTACCCGACATGTCTGGTCCTGCACCCTTCCTGCTGTTGCAACCACAGCAGCAGTCCGAGCGCAGCGGGGAGAGTGCAGCCGCCGGGTGCAGCCGCAGCAGCCCCCGCCTGAAGCAAAAGCCCCACCTCACTTCAAGGGCAGGCCAGCCGGCCCTGCAGAATGCATTGGGCCCAGCCTAAGCTGACATGCTTGGAGTCTCAGCTGAATCCTGTCCGGCCTTGCAAATCTAACCTTGTGCTTTTTTTTCTCTCTTCCAGTAGTATTTTGCCTTTGAGTAACTGCCCCCAACTACAGTGCTGCAGGCACATTGTCCCAGGGCCTCTGTGGTGCTCCTGATGCCCCTCACCCACTGTCGAAGATCCCCGGTGGGCGAGGGGTTGGCAGGGATCCTTCTCTCTCAGCTTTGATATATAAGGTGAGCCTAGTTTAATGTCTAGAGACTGATTGCCTTTGTATGATGCAGCTTTTTTGTGTGGTTGGGATGATGTCTTTGGATGTTGTTAAATAAGCCTTGTTTGAGGGAATGTACTTATGTTCAAGAATACACACATCAAAGAATGCAATGGATATTCTTTAATTCAAAGCTGTTCAAACAGAATAGGTCAAGCATTTACCGTATTTTTTGCCCTATAGGACGCACTTTTTCCCCTCCAAAAATGAAGGGGAAATGTGAGTGCATCCTATGGGGCGAATACAGGCTTTCGCTGAAGCCTGGAGAGCAAGAGGCTCTCGCTCTCCAGGCTTCAGGAAGCTCTGCGCAACCCTCTGGAGCCCAGCGCCAAGCCGCGTCGGCCTCTGGAGGGTCACGCAGAGCTGCCTGCCCTCCCGGGGTCCGCGCAGCTCTGCATGACCCTCCGGAGCCCGGCGCCAAGCCGTGCCAGCCTCTGGAGGGTCGCTCAGAGCTGCCTGTGCTCCCGGGCTCCGCACAGCTCTGCGCGACACTCCGGAGCCCGGCGCCAAGCCGCGCCGGCCTCCGGAGGGTTGCGCAGAGCTGCCTGCGCTCCCGGGGTCCGCGCACCTCTGCGTGACCCTCCGGAACCCGGCGCCAAGCCGCGCCGGCCTCCGGAGGGTCGCGCAGAGCTGCCTGCCCTCCCGGGGTCCGGGCAGCTTTGCGCATCACTCCGGAGCCCGGTGCCAAGCCGTGCCGGCCTCCGGAGGGTTGCGCAGAGCTGCCTGCATTAGGAAGCCTCAGCGCGCCCGGGCTTCGCACAGCTGTCTGCAATCCTGGGGAGACCGGCGCGGCTCCCTAGGCTTGCGGATAGCAGGCTCTTCTGGGGTCGGGGGAAGCTCGGGCTTCCCCCGCGCCAGCCCGGTGCCTGGGGGGAAAATATATTTTTTTCTTTATTCCCCCCCCCCCAAAAAAAAAGTAGGTGCGTCCTATGGGGCGAAAAATACGGTACTTCCAGTACTGTATAGTCTGGGCTATTTCTTCAAATAATCGACTTTGGGTACCCTTTCTCAGCACCCCCCAGTGCTTGCTTTTTATGATACAGCAAATTAGGAAGCATAGCGAAATGGCAGTCTGCACCAAGCCAGTACCGATTTGGAGTGTGTATAATGGAGAAAACAACACTAGGTTTCAATTCTCCCTCTGGATTGCTCTAAATAATTACCCAACTGCTCTTCTCCCCAGAGTTGTGTTTCCATAACACTTACAAAGCTAGTGTTTTGACTCATAGAATGGGTTTCTGAATGTTTTATTGCCATGAAAAAGGAATAAAGAGGCAAATGAATTTCTTTTCAGTATTCAGATTAGAAACTGAAAAGGGTGGGCAGTTGCAGAACCATCTATAGATTAATCTGAAGAAACCAGTAGCCACAGCTAATTCTGATGGGTTGAAACTGTTCACCATTCTCATTTTGTACTGTGGATCCTGATAAATCTGTGACTAGCAAATCTTAAGCCTTTGCCATCTGGTCTCTGAAGTTTTGCTTTTTCCTACTTTCCAGGAGTAGAAGAGTTATATTTGCAAACATGCCATGTAGGCCAGTGTTAAACAGGAAGCTACAGTGTTGAAGCTCTGCTATAGAAAAGGCCAATTCATAGTCATCTTTGGATCTCACCAAAGGATACTGGCTGACTATTACTAGTTCTTAATGCCTGTGAATATTGGTTATCATATGCTGCTGGTGTGATTTCTTTTTTCTTTTCTTTTTTTTGCCTCCCATGTTGAATTGAGCAGTTCTTTGATTGCAAATGGTTCCTTATATTTGTGTCTTTATAAAGGGAAATATTTACCTTCCCTACACAATTCATTTAAATATTGTTCTGACACAACCGCTCATCATTTGATGCTTGCATAGTAATAACACTCATTTTGTTCAGTATGTTGTACTACAAAAACATGGTGAGAAGAGCAGTTGAGTGAGATTCTCCTGAAATGCAGAGTTGCCATTCAAGTAATCTTTGTAATACTAGGGTGTTAGTCACACAGTGGATTAAAATACACTTAATAAAAAAAAAATTAGTTGATAACAGGGGTTTTAATTTGGTTGATTAATTCTGGGTTTTTATACGATTTAAACTAATCTTGAAGATGATATATTTGCTTTTAGTTAATACTCGGAAATCACTGCTGGTGTGGCCTTAGAAGAGCTATTCCAGAAGTGGGAGTGCATTTTCTAAGATTGTGCTTGAAGTCTTCATACAAAAATTAATTTTGTAACCCAACCTATTTTATTAATATTTAATTAACTTGCAGGGGTGACTGGTCTGGACCTCACTAATCTTATTATACAATGCGGATTTTAAGATTCTGTTAAAATGTACATATCTATCTGTCAAGTTCATAGTTGGATCATATTCTGTATCCAGTCAAGAAATGGAAAAAAAAATATGCTTGGCTGTTTTTCTTTAAAAAGCAACAACACACACAGTTGACAATAGTCGCTTTGTAGCTGCTGTCCTGCTTTCTGATTTGAACAAGAGAAGATCCCATGCTTATGAAGAAGCAGAGCTTTAAAATATTCCCTGTGCAGTTCTATATGCCACAAATTAAGTTATCCAGGAGAATGTCTTGTGGTTTAGGGCAAAATAAGTTTGTTCAGGTTTTGATAATTCTCTTGGCAGAAAGTTATTTTGTAAGGTGTACCCACCTGAAGATTGCCCAGGGGATAGGACTTTGATTTGGGGATCAAAAGACCCAGTCTTCAGAGATGTTGGACTTTGTCATCAAAAGCAACATATGTAATAGTGCCTTATGAAAATTAACTTAAGCTGTAACTGAGCAAACTTTCTAATTAAGTAGAAGCACTGACATTCAGTAGTTGTTTTAAAAATAGAGTATTTTTAGGTTTTTGTCATGGCAATGAAGAAAAAATGAATATTCTCGTTGGCACTTCCTTTTAACACTTTTAAATCTTTTTCTGTGACTCTTTAAGGATGAGAAGCTCACTGTTAACCAAGATCTTCCAGTGCACGATGGGAAACCACACATTGTCCACTTCCAGTACAAAGTTACGGAAGTAAAGGTCTCCTCTTGGGATGCAGTGCTATCCAATCAGAGTCTTTTTGTGGAAATCCCTGATGGTGTATTAGCTGATGGGAGTAAAGAAGGGTAAGTGTTTGAGCCTATAGCTATCATGGTATTATAGAATCATATAATTGTACAGTTGGAAGGGAGCACAAAGGTCATCAAGTCCAACGAACAGCAATGCCGGAATCTTTTGCCTAATGTTGGGCTCAAACTCATGACCCTGAGATGAAGAGTCTCATACTCTACTAAAGTGCTTGTAGACAAAGGAATCAAAGGTGTGCTGAAGGGGGAAAAGGAGAGTTGCAGAGAAGCTGGATAATTTATTTGCATTTGTCTTTACAGTGGAAAATGTAGGACAGATCCCTCTGCTTAAACTAACTTTCTCAGGAAAGGAGTCTGAGGCAAAAAGTGGGGACAAGAGGCAAAATTCCAGGCCTTGTTGACATAAAAGAATGGACAGACCTGATTCCCATCCACCTGAACATTGTAAAAAGAATTTTGGTGTGAAATTGCTGAAAGAGGGATCCAGGAATATAGATCATCTGTCCAGGAAAACTGGTGGAAATTGATGCCCATTCACCCAGATGGGAGAAAAACGTTTGGAGCTAGCGCGTTGCAATTTTTGTTTGTTTTAACCACTTTAAACAAATTTTGTCATCAGCATACTTGGCTGCCTCACTGCTCACCCCAAACACTAGGGTTTATTCTAAGCTTTTTGCCCCCAACTGTACAAGTAAGGAAGGAAAAAAGAACAGGGAAAGAAGAAAAGACAGGAAATTTGTGAAAATGAAGGACAACAAGAGACTAAGAAAAATAGAGGTGCCTTGAAAAGAATGGGGGTGGGAAGTAAGTTATCTTCCTTACTTAACTTATAGTTGTGTTCTGAGACTTCCTTCCCCCACAAACCATAACTTTGGAGCTGACCTCCAACCTTCCCTACCGCATCTTGGAACAAAAGAAATTTTAACATGCTTAGCATAATGTGAAAGGAACCACCATGGCAGTTTTCTGCTGGGATGTAATGACATATACTGTTTAAGTAGAATTCACTGTGAATCAATGCCTTTGACTAGTTAAGTAGTTAGCCTCATTATATACTATAATACACTGTTACAGTTCTGATGATTTGAAAGACATCAGTATTCATCTTCATTTTCTGTCTTTTCTCATTATTTTTTTAAAGAAACTACTTAGTTCCTTATTAAATCCCATATGTCTAATTTGCAAAAACTAACTTCTTACTGTACAATTTATTTTTAACACTGTACAAAAATTTGTCCAGATGCATGGTGGAATAAACCTTGCCACCAGGTTTCTGTTACACTCATTATATCTATGCAGCCTTTGAAGTGCCCATTGTTCTAGGCATGTTTTGTGACAGGGAATTTCATGAACGCGAGCAGTTTCTGAGCTCTGGGAGCAGTACTGCGCCTAAGATTTCAGATTAAAACTGCCACTGCTGGAATAAAAGGAGGACCCTTTTCTGCTTCCCCACTTCCAGCCACTTCGCTGACTGGAGAAAGGACCCTCATAAGAATATTAGGGGGGGCAGGCAGGGGAAGTATGGCTTTGTTTTTGGCAGTGAAAAATGAATATAAGGTTTTAGCTGCAGTTCATTCATTTTCAGCTTTGTATTCTTGTTATACAAAAGCATGCCTAGACATTCTGTTGCAGTGCCCATAGCCTAGGTTTAAGGTGCCATTTAGCTCCTAGCTTTCATATCTGTTTCTAATACTGTATCATTGGTGTCCTCTAAAATCAAGCAATATATTCATCTATTTTCTCCCTCCACATCTGATGCTGCTTGTATCTGCCTCAGAGGGATTAATTTAGAGACAGCACCTTCTTGTTCCCTGTCAGAGTAGTTTTTCTTGAGTTTGAGGTAACTGATTCTTTTTTTTTTTAATAATTTTTATTAACTGGCCAATCACATCAAATTAAATCACATCATATAAATTCCGAATTACAAAGCCAAATTTTTAAATTTTGTTGGGGGAACCCATACTTCAAGATCCAAAGGGGAATTCAGATCATCTTATTACTGCGTTAATGTCCAAGAGGTAACTGATTCTTAATGAATTTACCCATTTTGACAGATGCTGAATTTATCATATTTATCAAAATTTGCTCCCGGAGGTGGAGGGGAACCTTGAGAACATTATAGTGGTGTGCTGGCAGGGAGGAGAGGATATTGAAGTCTCATTGTGCAAGTAGAAGAAGTCTGCTTGCCCAACTTGGGATTCCACCCTTGGTTGGCAAGATGAGAATTGGTAATCTGTTTTCCTTCTTTGCCCTATCCTTGTTTTTGCTTGCTGGGTGGACTGAAATAATGATTTAAGACACTGAAATTCAGGTTCAAGGAGAGGGAGCACCATTTCCTGGTTTGTCCCTTCCTCTAGTTGCTGTGGAGAATTCAGACTGGAGAGCGGGGGTAGAAATTTGTGTTCAGACAGCTCACCAAAGGGTGTTATTGTAGAACCCATTTCCTTCCCATCTCAGTTGCTTTGAAATGGAAACCAGTTATCCTTCCAGGTGATAACTGGGAGGGATTTGCTGACCTTTGTGTTTTGCTGAGGGAAGTAAGTATAGAAATGAGCACCCCACTATGTTGTACTTGGGTGCTGTGGAAGGAGGGATATGTCTGATTGCTCCATATTTCTCTGCGAGTGTTGGAAGACATTCTCTTCTTGGATTCCCTGGATTCCTGCACATGGGCTCTACTAGTACACGGATAACTTGATATCCAAAAAAAGGTAACACCACAATTTTTAAGGGCAAATTATCTTTTATATTTCCTTTTTATAAATGTGTCAGCCCATTCATCCCATCCTCTTAACAGCACTCTTTTGACAGTACTTCTACTGTTGGCATGGTTTCAGTACAATTGCATAACTGTTTATTTTTAGCCAGCTAAAATAAGCAGCTTGAAGGTTATAATTAAAATGGATCATTATCATATTAACAAAATCCCTTCCAAGTTAATCTCTGCTTGCTGCTGCTTTTGACTATTGTGGCCATTGTTCACTTAAGCAATGATTAAAGCCTGATTTTTAACTGCAGCTTGCTAAATCAGTGGCAAGCGATGCCTGGCTAAGCAGAGGGTTAGGGCTGAGGTCACCCTGTGCTTTGGCTTGTACAGTATTTCAGAATTTAGCATGAGGGTTACGCAGAGTAGACCAACCCCTGAATCTGCAGTATTTTGGAATGTGTTGGGTTTCATTGCTCCCGTCTAAGGGTGAGCTTAAGGTGGTTACTAGGGAGAGGGGTCTTTTCAGTAGTGGCACCCCATTTACAGAATGCCCTCCCAAGAGTCTTGCTTACTTGATGTCCATGCTGTGATGTTTTAAGTGGTTTTACATTGTTTTTGTGCTGGCTTTACTGAAATAAAGTGACCTGTAGTCATATTTATCCCCACCTGTGCAACATATTCCATCCCTCTGGGATCTTCCAAGGAAATTGAAGGATTTAGTGACAACAACAGACCCTTCTGGAACTTATATATACAACTCATGGCACCTGTCTGTAACATCTTGCCTTCCACCTGTGTGTTGCTGTGCATATGCTCATTAGCAGCCATGTTAAATTTCTACTTTTGACCCCCCCCCCAAAAAAAATGCAAGGTCTTTTTCTTGGCACTTCTGTGTCTTCTCTGACAGTCTGGCAAAATAGTGAGTTGGGGTGAGTGGCAGTCACATTGAAGACCCTCCAATAACAAATTATCCAGGAAGACCCTAACAAATTATCCAGGAAAATTGTCTCTGTATGATGTGATTTTTTTTCCTTTTCTCCTGGCAGATTATTAGCACTGTTGGAATTTGCTGAAGAAAAAATGAAAGCAAGTTATGTCTTTATTTGCTTCCGAAAAAGCAGAGAAGACAGAGGTTAGTGCTTTAGCCTCTTGTTATCCCCACCAATCGTAACCTTGGGGCTTGCAGAGTAGCAAAAGTAGCCATTACTTTTGGGGGTAAATTTCTGGGGGTGAATTTTCCTGCAGGTGCCAAGTGTGGTATTCAAAACTAATGTGTGTGGGGTGTTGTTGTTTTTAAAGGGCTTTGCTGGGGATAGTCTGAATGGTGTTATAGCATTTCTTGAAATGTTGGAGGACTAAGTGCAACTTACCCAGAATGCTCAAAATAGGACTTATAAGATTGCTACATATGTTTCCAGTCAGAATACTGCAGTTCTTTGGTTCAAATGAGAAAGGAAGTAACTTTCTCTTGTTAGCTTTGCATGTCTGTGCAATAGCTGTATTTGGCTGGATGCCCAAGTTCTTAAATCAGGTTTAAGTGAGGTTGATGAACTGGACTTTCAATGCCTCTGTCCTCTTCCAGACCTTAAGAAAATGCATTAAGCATCTATAGATAGAAGATTAAATCAAGGAAGTTTAGGGATTTAGTGTAAAGCATATAATTACTAATTGAAGGTGCATGTTGTAACAGTGGCAGTACTATAAGAGGAACTGCAAATCCTTTCTATGCCAGTTTTCCTCTGAATTGCTTCTTTTGTGCATTGAGTGACCTGTTCACAGTAAGCTTATCTTAGAAGCAAAGGAATTTAATTGCATATTGATTAAAACTGTTCTGAGGAGTTTTTTGTTAGAGGTAGTCTAGAATCTGGCTCCAGGACTCTGGTCTTTTCAGGTTTGCATTTAGATTATCAGTTTCAAAATCAGCCTTTATATTTAAAAAGAGGATTGTACGTCAATGTAATTATTGAATCCTGATCCGCATGTACCCTAAACCAAACCACAGCTAAGTGTGAACATTAGGAGTGTACTAGGGTTTGCAGTAAAATTCCATCCACTCCTCCCCGATCATCCCTGTTGCAGAGCCCAGGGCTAAGACATGGTCTGCCTTAGCATTACATCTGAATTATGGCTTGCCTCCCCACAAAGCATGAGCTATAGCCAAACTTCATTCCTGCCTTACTGCTTATGGTTTGTCTGGGGCAGGCAGAATATTAGGTTGTGTCCAGATCTAAGCCAAATGATGGCTTAGCTCTGTGCAATGCAATGGCAGGAGGAAAAGTGAATGTTCACACTTTGCCGAGGTCTGGCTGAGTATTACGTGTGAACTTGACATTAATGATTGGCATTTGGCTATCCTTACCACCTAAACAATTTGCTTCTTTCTAGTGTAACATTGTGTTTTCCTTTTGGTGGCTGGCAGGAGTGGGGGAGAGGTAAGAAATATCACTGAACTATTGTTGGGTAGGATGACAGGTATTACGAACCAGTAACCAACAGGATTGCAGCACAGAATGGACAAGAAAAGGGGTATGAAATATGGCAAGACCTACAAGACAATTCTGAGCCAGAAACTTTTTTTCAACCTTCAGACTGTTGTTGAATGGTTTCTTCTGTATACAATTAAAGTTATGGAATTTGCATTAGGAGCACAGCTTATTTACAACCACACCTATCTGATGTTGCCATTCTTTGTCTTTGCAGCTGCATTACTGAAGACATTCAGTTTTTTGGGCTTTGAAATTGTGAGGCCTGGCCATCCCTGTGTCCCATCACGACCAGATGTGTTGTTCATGGTATACCCCCTGGATCAGGTCTCTTCTGATGATGATTAGACCCAGTGCAGCACTTCAGTGGGACCCGAACATGCTTCAAAGACGAGAGGGGGCTAAAACTCCTCTTCGGAGGAAAGGAAAAACAAAATTCTTCTGGACTGAAACTGCATTTCTTATTGTTAGAGTGACCTGTATATCTTCTGAGTTGACTTTTCCATTGAAATGTGTTACCTAGTGAATAATATAAAGTCTGCACATGTAATCGCACAATAGTAAATGGAAGGTAAATGGAGCCCTTTCATACAGCTCTGTTGTCTGCTGGTTAGCCTAGCGGACAGACATCCTGTCCAGCCACCCAATGGGCAAGGAGCTCAGAGGTGAAGAGGGACACAGATCTGACTTGTTAAATTAGCGTTGGGCTTTTCTGTTCATTTGGTTATTTGGCTTTCATTTTAAATAACTGTATACTTTTGTGTTCACTCAGACTTAAGCAGGAGGCATGCTTTGGGCACAGGGATGTGAGGAACAGTAACACTGTTAGCAAAGCCTAGGTGGTGGTACCCTCTAGAGTAACCAACACTGTGGGTTCCTGAGAAGCTTTGTGCTCTTTCTAGCCTTTTTATTAGGTTAGTATTAACACTGCATTAGTACAGCTTTCAATAAAAAGGGGCATTCAAAAAACATGCGAAGCTGACCCTGATTTTTAGAGAGAAAGAACTGCATAATCACCCCTTTCCCAGAATTGTAATAGTTCTGCTGTTTTTCACTGCATTCTGTAGTGGAAGTGGATGTAAAACTCTGAGTGGAGATTTTGAATAAATGGGTGAAAATTATAATTAGAGGATAAAGCAACAAGTACTCAAATCTAGCCTCCCCAGCTGGTGATGGGAAAATTTTATGCTGGCAGCTCTGACTGATGCCCTTGCAGCCAGCTTTTCTTGAGAAACCTAGGAATGGATTGCAGTATGCTTATAAACAAAACAATCCTATGCTCTCCCACTAGGAATTAAGCACTACTGCATGCATTAGTGCTTAATGCTGAATAAACTACTAGGAAACTTTTCTGAAAACTATTTGGTGCTTGAAGCTTCATCTCATTCTTCCCTTAATGGCTTTCTTTTGTAGAATGGAAGACAACTATCCTGCTTATATTTTCTTAAAACAGCCAGTTCCTTCAAGCTTCATTCATAACATACGATTCAAACACTTTCCTTGTCTGTCTAACTGGTGTCAATGTGAAACAATGGTATCCAAAACTTGCTTATATTGATTTTTGCTAAGATGATTCAACTGTTACAAAAAAGCAAAAATATAGACAGTCTAGGAGGGAATACATGTGCAATATGCTTTTTTTGTAGCTAGGTATCTGCTATTTAGTCTTCATAGGTGGAGTTCTGCAGAATCCTATGGGGTCTTACCCCAGAAGGGGCCAGTATGTTTCTCACCTAGGTAAGGGGCTACTGCTTGAAATGGGAAGTGTTTAAATTGGGGTTCTGGAGAGGAATGTATAGGGATAAACTTAAGTTGTCTCCTCCCACCCAGTGGAAGCTGGCATTGTATTACGAGTAAAGAGAGGGATTAGGTGTCTACTGAGGAATTTGCAACGCTAAGCATTGGTACTTTCAGTGCATTAGAGAAAAGTCCAGGTATTCATTGTACACATTTTCTCCATGTCTACCATGATCTGGTTTTCAGAAGTAATTCATACACAGATGCTCATTGGTGAAAAAGAAAAGATGGTAAATACAAATGGTAATTTGCTTTATGTGGGACTATAAGCACTTGGTGAATATTGTGTAAATAGGGAGAAGAATCCCTATACAGGGCATAGGAAACTTGCTAAGTAAGTTACTAATTGGTCCATGAACATATTTGCATTTAGCCTATTTCTTAAAACTATGGGAAAAGGTAAAGTTCCTTAGAGGACATGAAATTTATTATGCTCCCTTATGAAACAATTTGTATCTTGCTCTGGAGGCCCTATTCCAGAACCTCCTGCCCCTGGTTGTCAGAATTGCCAAAATGCATTTCTGGCATTTCAAAATTATTTCTGTTCACTTTGTATTTTATGCACTTGTGTCCTTGCTGCAGCTGGTACATAAAAATGCCAGTACTTCTATTAGTAGTAATTTGTGATCGGCTAGATCCTAAATTGCATTTGTTTCTCATAATATTACACTAGTGACTCACTGATCTTGCAACTTTAAAGTACTTCTCTGTTCATACACATGATTATCTTTAAAAAGCAAAACAAACAAATCCAGTGAACGAGAAAGTTTTTCTTGCTACCCTCTAGTGTCATTTTGGCAAGCTACAACAGCCAGTTAATTACTCCTTCCTCCTTGTTGCTAATGAGTATTTGCCATTTAGTGGTACACTGTATGTAGTCCAGTTTGAGCTTCGATCCCCATCCCTTAGCTCTACTGTATCCAGTCTGAACAAGTATCTGCAGGCACAAGTATAGAAGTCACACACAAACCCTCTCTATAACCAAGCAGCTGCTTGATTACGAAGATGAGGTCACTGGAAAAGCAATCTATTTAATGTACCAGCTTCTTTTGCAAAAGGAGAAGTTCCACTTGTCTCAGCTCCCTTGCCAAAGTAATTTGCCTCTTCAAATGGCCCATGTCTCCATTTGAATACTATGGGTGTAATCAGCAAATTTTATTTTCCTCTTACTTCCACCAAATGCTTAGTTAGTGAGAATCCCATTCATATTTTTCTAGTTTGAGAGATTGTCCTGATAGTCTTGTGTGGTTTTTCAAATACGTTTTTCTGAACTGGTGCTATTGTACTATGTTTTCATCTGCAAGCTTCAACTCATTCCTCTGTGTCCCTAGGTCAGCAATAAAAATACTGCAAAACAGGGCCCTAACAGTGATCACTGAAGAACATTACTTACCTTATCCCTGAAAAAGTTTGTTCTTTTATTACCTTTTGCTGTTTGATTTTGTTACCATCGTACACATGTTGCAGTACAGAGGTTTAATACATAGGTAGTTTCCTCAATCATCATGGGTTCCTCCATGATGCTGATATCGGATGGCTCTCTATCATCTCCTACACCTTTGTCCAGAAAACATTTTTTCATCTTGATAAAGCACTATCTGATTAGTTTTAGCACCATTCCGCCTCATTTTAATCGCTGATTAAGAATCTTTTTAAAAGTAGCATAGTGTCACCTTAGCCCTGAGCACTGTGTGCTAAGCACAGAACCCTCATTAAGGCTGCATGTACTTTGAAAAGAACAGAGCTTGAAATGATTGCATTTTTTATATATAAAATGGTTTTATCCCTTACTGTAGGTAATGTGTGGGCAATTTAGTGCAATCAAAAAAGTGACTGAAAAGGTATCCAGTAGTCAGTACCCTGCATTGCTCCTTAAATCTCCATCTGTCATAGAATAATTCTATAAAAATAAGCATGGATTCAGTCATTCTAGCACGAAGTACACAGTGCTTACCCATCTAGATTAAGCTATCTAGGCTCAGTCTAGAGTCAATGCTGCATCTGGCTCCAGTTTAATAGGGCCAGGACAGTAAAAAATTAAAAGACAATGAGACTCCTCAGCGTTGAGAGAAGTAGAGATCAAAAGAGGATCCACCTTTTGTCTGTAATTATCTCTTCTGTTTGATCTCAGTACCTTGCATGTACAGAGGCCCATAGCACTGGTGGTGTGGGTTTAAGTGTGCATAAAAAACCCAAATGTTAGCAAATAACGTACACTTTTTTTATAGAGCATAGGCTGCAAGTTCTAAATGAAAACTTAGCATACCAGTTCCAATGAAAAAAAGACTTCGATGCTGAGGCAGACATTTTTCCAGGGTCAGAAATGTACTAATTAAAGTGAAAGGCAAAAGGGAACCTGAACAGAGGAAGTGACTTCCTAAAACCATGAGGAATGCAGCAAAGAAATGATTACAAGTTGGTGCTTCTGTAGAAACCTTCCTCCTGCTACACTCTGGACTAAAAGGAATGAAGAGGGCACCAATCCATTCAGACCAGCTGGACATCATATGTCCCCTTTTCATAGCTGAAAACCAGCCTGGACGTTCGCATTCTGAGAACAATTTTTGTATCCTGTGTATGCTGAACAAAGCTTAAAAGCACTGGAGCCTTATCTCAGCTTTAGGTCATTACACAGCTGACACATGGCAGTAAAAGGACAACATGCTGATAAGATAGTAACCTCTGAGAAAAACACTCCTCAAAGCAGACTGTGTATCTCCCATGCCCACGTTAAGGTTTTCCCATTGCACTTCCTGTTTGGATACCAAAGCCAGTCACCACTGAGGAGCTTCTGTAGGCAGAGCTCTCGGAATGTGCTTGAGTGGCACAGTCTGGAATGGCAGATGGTATTCACAGCACACTTCCTTCCTGGAGTCAAAGGTCACCATGAGCTTTCTTTTGTAAGGCAGCAGGCAAATAAGGCTTTGCCATGAAGGATCAACCTCTCCCCAAGCTCAAAGAGGCTACTTCTACATGAATGGAACTATAAGTACTCCCAGGCTGGGAAAGAAAGAAAAAACAACGGATTTCAAACAATTCCTTTTTACAGTATGTACAAAGTCCAAGAGGCAGAGGGTGGCCTCACACAACATACAGACAGGAACAGAAAGACTGAGCTGGGGAGGCTTGCATTGTTGGGACACACAGCACCTGATTTACACAAATCAGCTAGGTAGGGCACAACAGACCTTCCCAGTTGCTATTCAAGCTGACCACCCTGCAAGAAATGGGCAGGAAATTCCCATAAATGTGGGCAGTGCTCCAGGCAGAAGCTTCAGCAAGGAACACTAAGCAACAGACCAAGGGAAAGAAATCCAGACAATCATCTTGTGACACAGGGGAAGGCTTCCTCTAGCACCAGAACAGGGCATGGGACATTTAACAAGAGGTCACTCTTTGATGGTCTTGGGCCAGTACAGCTCGCACCCATTGCAGGTTTTCAAAAGGTGGGCAGCCAGTTGCTAGGCTTGCTCCTCCATCTCCGCATGACCAAGAGCTTCCATATCCAAATATCACAGGCCAAGACATCCATCCTTTCACTACTTGCAGGGAAGAGAAGGTCTTGCAAGGTATGGAGAATGAAGAACTGCATGTCTGAAATTCAACCAGCCCCATCAGCACATTCTTTTGTTATGAACACAAAATATGTGTTTTGTTTTAAAGCAGGGGCTGGGGAAGACAGGAAGGACAGGCAGCAAGTAACCTTCCAGCAGAGTGAAGCAGGTGACTGCTAGGCAGCAGTAGAGACCCATCCCAATGAGAGCAGGGCCAGCCTGCCAAAAGGCCCTATTTTATGCAAACTGGGTGTATTTTTTGTGCTGCAGAGCAAAAGAAGCATTGCCACTGCAACACACATGACCTGCCAGCAGGGAGAGGTGTTTGAAAAACAGTGAATGGAAGGGAGGGCTTTTCAGGGTGCAGCAATCCTGGAGGCAAAGTGCTACAGTTTCAGTATCGCTCCTGCCAAAGGAGCACATAGCTGGCTTGTGCTCATTGCAGCCCCTGCTGCCTCCCCTTCCCCCCCCCCGCCCCCACATTTCCCAGGACATCTTGACTCAACAGAATCATCTCTTTCCTGTGGTCTTCTTTGCAGGTGCCCATATATGTGCTTGTGCCAGATGACCACTTATCACAAGTATAAATACACCAATCTGGATGTTCTCACCTTCTGTCAGCACCCAAGTAGCCATCTGGGCTGCAGCACAGGAGCAAAAAGAGCCTTGGATGGAACCCAAGGCTAATGTGTCCTCCCTCCCCAGCATTCCAAATGTCCCGTGATGCCACACTGCTTGGCCCACCACCACAAAGTCCCTGCTCCAGAGGAGTTATGGAAATTGGCCAGTCAACCCCAAGTCAGGTGAATAAATATTTCTGCAAGTCCCAGCTCCACAACTCACACGTACAGGGCTCAGCTTGTGTTTGGTAGGGGAGGGGGCAGAGTCTGCCTCACATTATGGCAGGACCGTCAAGCAGAACAATCAACACCATTCAACTGATGTCTAATGCAATTTCCAGCGCTTCCTCATGTGAGCCAGTCACATGACTGAGTATAGCCTAGGTTATCCGATCATGTGTCCTGTTGGGGAAAAAAGGAGAAATGTAACTGCTCAAGCAATTTCAGTTTCAACCACATGATGGTGCTGGAGTAACAGCAACCAGAAACTAGGAGTTTTTTTCAGTAATCTTTTTATCCTCAGTTACAGATAGGTAGCCGTGTTGGTCTGCCATAGTCAAAACAAAAAAAATTCCCAATCACCCATTCCCACCACCCTTCTGAGTAATACCCCTCCCCACCTTCTCACTATATAGAAGGGTCTGGAAACTTCTGTTTCAGTGTATCTGAAGAAGTGTGCATGCACACGAAAGCTCATACCAAGAACTAACTTAGTTGGTCTTTAAGGTGCTACTGGAAGGAATTTTTTTTTTTTTTTTTTTTTTTTCTTTTTATCCTCAGTTGGAGAAGCACTTGACTCAGAAGGCTTCTTGCAGAGAAGAAGCAAAACACTACAGATCACACACAGTTACTGTAGCCACGACACAGCTGGGAAATTTGAAATATTGGGTTAGGACCAACAGGAGGTAGGTAGGTAGGTACACACACACATACATACCGTGCAGGTATGAAAGTAATTAACGGAGCTGCATGAGACCCAGTGCTTATTGTGGCATGCTTCACTTAGCTCTACGTCCTGGCTGCAGGTTGCACAAGAAGGTTCTGTATGGCACTTTGGTGCCACTGTAAATCGCCAATCTCTTTTACTTGTTGGTTACTAATCGTAACATGCCATCTAGCAGCCTACTTTAGATTCCAGAAAGAGACCCACTCTGCCTGCAGGCTGTAATGTAAGCAGCCTGTGATGTTGCCTCTCTTCATACCCTTCCCCAAGCCAAGCCAATGACATAACACGGGCATCCTTACCTTTTTCACCTCCGGGGCGGGGGATATAGGGAAGGAGCAGAGCCTTGCTGACTGGCAACAATGGCTGTAGATGAGAGACCTGCAGAGAAGCAGAAGCATAATGCACAATGGTGTGAGGGATACTAAAGCAGCTTCCAGCACAGCGCCGACTCAGGTTTACAGTGGAGATGTTGCACAGTGCCTCCAAAGAGCTTCAAGGGCTGGCTGGGTAAGGCGGCAGCAGCAGGGCACCCAGGAAGGTGTGACTAACAGTTGCTAGGGCACCTGCCTCTGCCACCACCACAGCCCCCAACTGCCACCAACAGTGCTTCTGGATTCCCCTTCCCACCCACCCACCCACCCACCCCAATGCCAATGCCCCATATGCTCTCACCTGTTGCATAGGGCAGGTTGTACTGGGCCGGCAACAATGAATAGCCCAGGTGATGGTGATGGTGATGTGTGGACATCAGACGCTGTGAAGGAGAGGAGCGAGGCCGGTCAACGCTTCTCTCAGCACCACTGGCGCCCCCTACACCGCTGCAGCCTGCACTGCTTCCTCCCACCCCACAGCGCTCCTGAGAGGCCTTGTCGCCTATCTGTAAAAGTAACCAGACAGACATGCTGAAGCCCAGACATGAATCTGCAAGAACAGGCCAGCCAGATACCTAAATGAGGCCAGCTCTTCTGTGGCTTCCTTCAAGCCATGTTTGTTACTCACTCACCCACTCACTCACACTCCAGGAAATAAAAAGCTAGGGAATCCCTGGCAACAGCCCACATGCTTTAGTTCCCGGTTCCAGAATCAGCCTGGAAAGTACGGCATTTACACCTGGATAGTTCTGTGCCAAGGACAGCACTGAATATATATTTCCCATTCCAGCACACCACTTACCGTTGGGGACTTGCTCTTGTAGTGGCTGGCGTGCTGTTGCAAGATGTCTAGGGCCTTGGATTCAGAACTGGATTTACAGCCAATGCTGGGGCTGGCGCGGGACTTCTCGCTCTCTTCACTCCCAGAGGATTTGCTGCCGTATGGGGAGAATGAGTAGCTGGAGGGCAGGTATGAGCCTGTGGAGGAGATGCTGGTTAGGACTTTCCCACACACGGCAGAAGAGCAAGCTATTAAAGAGACCAACTGCCCTTAAATATCCCCTAACCGGAAGAGGCGAGAAGTTGAAAGACCTGAACCAGGGATTCTGTCAGAGAGAAGTTTAGAAGCGGATTATGCATACTGCACACAGATCCAAGAGAATTTGGCATCTCAATCCTGCCCAAAAAAATGTTCCTAGTTATTTTGGGTTGCAGTAACAAGTTTAAAGCAGCCATTGCTCCATCCATAGCAGATTCAGAAGCCTAAAGGACCCCTTGGTAGAACTTTTAGTACCTGAGGAGTAGATGATGCTATCTTGGCTATTCCAATTAACTAGCATTACTTGCTTGGGCATCAGCAAAATTGTACAAATATTTTATTTTTGATTCAAAAAATTTATGTACCTCTTGGCTGAAAAAAAATCCTCAAAGCACTTTACAAAAGATGAAACAGTAACACCAGGAAAAATTCACAAAATATACACAAGTCTGCCTACTCCCCTCTCTTTTTAAAAACAACAGGAACTGTAGTTCAGTGGCAAAGCACATTCCTTGTGTGCAGCAAGTTCCAGGTGCAATCCCCAGCATCTCCAATAATACAACTCCCAAAACCCTCTGCCTGACTTTCAGGAGATCCACGCCCAGCAGTCAGTACAGAGCTAGATGGTCTGACTCCATATAAAAGGCAGCTCCATATGTTTAGATACTTTCTCACTGTTCAAATATTAACACTGTTTATCATCAGCTTGTGTATCTGGGAGGTTTCTATTTCAGCATGCATTCTTCATTTTGGTTCCAGTATATTTATTTCGTTTTACTGGGGAAGCTGATAATAAATGCAGTCTTTGGGACGCAGACATTTCAATGGGGTACTTTTAACTTCATTATCCAGGCTTGCTACAATACCTGACACCTGTTTTGTGTTTAGCTAGACGGAAACATTAGATCAGATGGATTTTTATTTAAGGAAAACATTTTAAATAAGCCCTGTTTGCATCTGAATTTCAAATCTTATTTTATGTTGCGTGCGTTCTCTCTCTCTCTCTCTCTCTCTCTCTCTCTCTCAAGCTTACACATTCTTGATGTTTTCACATTTTGAAGATTGCATTTATTATAGAGGTTCTCTTCTGGAAGGCCATACAGGTTACACACACTATTCTAGAAGTTAACCCACGGTTTGCAAGGTAACTTGCAAAATAATTTAATAGCTATACAGTGCGATTGCACTGTTGATCTTAAAACTTGCTTTGTTGGTCTGTGATCCAGGGATGGGGAACCTGTGGCCCTTCCATTAGCCATAGCCAGCAGAGTCAATGGTCAGAGATTGTGGGACCTGTAGCCTAGCAACATCGGGAGGGCCACAACTTACCCACCCTGGTCTAACCCAAACATACCACTTCTGCATCTTCTTGTTGTTGGATAGTCACCACACTATACCAAACATATTCACTCCAATTTCCAGCTATCAAACATTTCCAAGGATGAAAATGATGGCCCCTTCCCCATGGAGATCCATCAAGATCCCACCCCATTATGATTTATACAGTTCTGCTATTCTCAGGGTCCACCTCAAGCCCCCATACCTGGGTAGTTCTGCATCATAACAGTGGGCATGCCGCGGTAACTGGGATGGTTGGGATCATATGACTGGCTGTAGGAGTAGCCGTGCATGTAAGGGATGTAGGACTGATGCTGGCTGAGGGGTGAAGACACTGGGACATGGGTGCTGGGTCTGGCTTCCTTCGCCACTAAGCGCGATTCCTCACTGGAGGGCACTTTGCAGTCGGAGCTTGTGCTCTCCTTCCCATCTTCCTTAGCAATGGGCTCTTTGCTGCGGCTCCTCTCCTCCTTTAATTTTCGATCCCTTTCTTCCTTCCACCGCTCATCCTCTGTCTTGATGTCAGAGTATTTAGCAGGGTAAACGTAAGTCCACATGCGAGGCTCAGCTTCCTGTAGCAACATACAGTCAAGGATGTCAGGTGTCTAGAATCAAAGGCATTTCTGAAGTCCTGGAAATCTCAGATTTGACTTAAAATTAAGGGCCTTTGTGGGTGCAATTAAAGGGGGGGACCACAGGTAGCATCCACCAAAGCTTCACCAGTGAAAGAACAATGAGCAAGATTTCTGCCCTCCACATATTTCCTCTTAACTATTTGTTACTGTTGTCCTACAGCAGCCTCTTTTGTGCTTTCCTGACATCACCCAAATCCTTGTCCAGAAGTTGATATTCTGCATTCCTACAAATTTTAGAATGCAAGTTATGCACAAGCTTAGGTAAACATTCTTTACTCATTCTTGAGCACTGACGAATCATCTTATTGAATTTGTTACCACTCCCAAAGTGTGGGAATTATGTCGGCAGAGCTGGGGGGTTTTTTAAAAAGAAACTGGGCATCAAGTTATCCCAGCAATCTTATTAAAACATAGATTTTGAAGCTCTGACCAGTGCTTTCTTTCTTTAAAAAAATGTTTAGGGGTACTCTCATTTTCCTACTCATACTGAAATACTGCCCCTCAATGAGGCCAAACTTAGATTCACAAAATGTTTAGGAGTACGTGACTCCCTGCGTCCCCCCAGAAAAAAGCACTGGCTCTGAACAAAGAAAGAGGAAAGCTTCATACCTCATAGCCCTCACCACTGTCTAGGCTGTAGGCCCCCAAACCCAGACAACTACACTTGTCCAAGAGCAACATGTCAATTCATTCAGTGCTGGCAATGAAATTCCAGCTTCATCAGTTTCAGTCACAATCACTCTGCCCCTGGCCTAGGTATGAGTAAGGGGATGGACAACCGCAAAGGAACAAGAGGTAACAGAAACAAAAGTATGAGAAACACACGAACAATCTCATTTGGGCTGGTTTAGCCCTCTCTTCCTTCCCCACAGAATATTTCTCTCTGCAGCCTCTTGCATGACAGTGTGAACGGTTCACACTGTTAACCAACACAGAGGCAGCTGCCACTTACTCCACCCATATCATGTATCAAAATGTGATCATTACTCAAGATCCCTATTGACTGAGAGGAAGGGGAGGGGAGGCAAGAGAGACTAACATATAGGTCATTCAGCTAGAGGTATTTGTGAAACCTCTTTCACTCCATGTAACACATTTCTGAGCCTCAACAAAATCTGAACAGAACCCAGCAATGTTCACTCCACATGTCAAAATCCCCCCCAAACTGAACTCGACTTTCCAGTAGTCTGCTTCTGTCCCCTAATCCAGTTTGTGCCACTACATTGCTAATTAGCAAAGTGGGATAACTCTGGTTCCAGTGTTCGGCCACTGCTCCAACACAATACCCACTGGAAGCTATGTCTGACTCAACCAAGTCGCAAACTGTCTCTGAGAACCAGTCTGAAGCCCTGTGCTCTTCAGTATTACTGCACTGATCTAGAGAACAGCTAGACTGCATCTCCCCAAAAGACTCCTGCTTACCTGTGAGTACCAGAGTACTGGGTCCACCTCAGCCTGCCGTCCACAGTCCAAACCTGCCTTTGACTCTGTCTCTTTCCCCAGATGGCTTTCACTTAACTTCCCCTTGAGGCCTTCTACAGTTTGGCCTTGGAGCTTTGAGGAATTCTCCAGCTTGGGAATTATGACTGACTTGGCTACATCACTCCCCTGCTCCTTGGTCTTGCTCAGTCCAGATTTGACCAGGTCAGTCAGGCTGGGTGCTTTGGTCAGTGTGGGAGGTAGAGACGGCTTCTGCTTCCATTCCTCCTTGAGTGCCACCTCTCTCTCTTTTAGCCCCAGCTCTACTTTCTTGTCAATCCCACGCTGCTGCTGCTCCAGACTCTGGCGCTGCTTTTGCTGGTCTTCGTACTGCTGACGGTAGGTGGGGTTAGTGCTGAGCAGATGGGCATGGTAGCCTTGTTCACTATAGCCATAAGGAGGCACGTAGGCATACTGGTTATAGTAAAGAGACTGCATGTACATATTGGACCTCTGCTGGATGACAGACGGCTGCTGGCTGGAAGGACCCAGGTCTGCCTTCTTCTCCTCACAAACCTCGTTCTTCACTTTTACCTCTGGGCTAGGTGGTTCCTCATCTTTCTTCAGTTTCAGGGCCTGACTGTCTATGGTGGCTTGGCTGTTGGGATTAATGGAACCAGGACTTGACTGTGCATAACCTGGAGAGTAATAAGCCTCAAATCCTTGATAATAGGGAGAGTCCTTGTTTTGAGGTTGCGAGGGAAAGAGGGCTTTTTTGGCCCCTTCCTTGGCAAGCTGCTCAGGGTCCTTTGCCTTCATGCTCTCCAGCTTGCCTTCACCATCCTCCCCTGCATCTGAGATGTCAGAATAGGCTGGGCTATTTGTTTTCACAGAGCTAGCTTCAGCACCATTCTGAGTAACAACATGAAGCGGAGTCATGGGTTGCGTGGGTGCTGCACTATCAAGTCGGCTGGCACCCCCAATGGATGGGCTTGGGGCATTATCAGTGAAGCTGTAGATCTTATCTGCCTCGGCCTTGATGCTGGCAAGGCGGCTCTGGTGGGGGTCAGATGAGCCATTCAAGAGACTCTCCCCTTTTGCCCCAAGGTCACTGGGCTCTCCCCGGAAGGGGCTCTTGCCTTCCTCAGCTCGACACACTTTCCCAGGAGTCAAGGGGCTCTCTATTTCCTTGGACTCTTTCTTCTTCTTATCCTTCTTCTTCTTGTCCTTGGCAGGAGTAAGTGCTGGACTGACCGTGAAAGGCTCTCCCATTACAGTTGGCTTGGGTTGAATAGGTTTCAGCTGGGGACTGTTGGGCATGGCTTGAACCACTGTGGTGGTGAGGCCAGTGGAGGAGCCAGGGCTGGTAGCAGTGAATGTAGCTGTTTGGAAGGTGTAGATTTGTGGTGGGATGGCTGGGGCTATGGGTCGAGCAGACTTGATGCTCTTTGATGATATCTTCTCAGGCTTGACACTGACAGGCTTTTTAGCTTTTTCCTTGTCACTGCTCCTCTTCTCCACTGAGTCAAAGCCATCATTGCTTGTCTCATCAGCTACCAGAGGGCCATCCTCAGAGCCATCATTGGACAGAGCACCAGAGTCAGGGTCTCCTTCACCACCAAGCTTCTTTTTGCAAGCAGCCTTGGGGTTAAACTTGCTTGATGGTGAGGGACTGTGCGGTTCCATCAGCCGTACTTTGGGGGTAGTTGATCGAGCCGGGGAAACTGAGCCTTTCTGGCTACCAGAAGCACCATTACAGCTGCCCAGGTCAGCTGGAAGAGATGACTCCTCCCCATACTCACTATCCCCATCAGCTTCAGGTTTGCTGTCATCATCTGTGTGTGCATGAGCCTGGTGATACTTGAGTCCATTGATGTGCTTATACTTTTTGCTACAGTTGGGGTGGGGACAATCAATGAGGATGGGGGAGGGGCAGTTCCTATCGAGAATGGTGGGTTCTACCTTGACGGTTGTTGTGGCAACTGCTGCAGCAGCTGCCGCTGCCGCAGCCATTGGTGTAGCGGCTGAACCCATAGAGTTTGTGCGAACACGCTTGCTCCCCTTGGAGTCCTCAGAACTTGAATTCACTTCCATGTCAGAAAGGGGCTTGCTCTTCCGCTTGGTCACTGACGAAGGGCTGGCCTTGACATCCTCAGCTGTGCCGCTGGGTGGGAGGCGGTGCTCTGAGGAGTTTTGGCTGCCTCTGCGTCCCTTGCTGTTGGCCCCTGCCCGAGTCTTGCTGCTGTTACTTGTTCCTTTGCTATCAGAGGCTGCTGTGCTCTCATTCATGGGAGGGTTACTGTTGGGTCTCATGCGCTTGCCTCTCCCTCGACCATTTCGCATCTCCAGGTCACTGGTGGGAGAATCACAGAACCTAGGAGATAATAGAACATGGCTTAGGAACATTCAAGGTTAGACTTCAAGCCATGCCCACCCTCTGCAATTGGCTCTTGCCTCAAAAGCTACCCCAAAGTGGTTGAGAGAGCACCAGAGTCTCTGGCACAATTCTCCTGCTCTTATCTGCAAGGCTACTATATACACACATCCTTGGCTGGGTTTCCCAGGAGTAGACAAGCAGGAGGCGTACATACACTGTTTTCTAAATCAGGAGGCGGCAGACTGTATGGCCCTTAGGGTTCTTTTCAGACACCTGCAGAACCGTGTTAGAATCCTGAGACTTCTAGCTTTTAACATATCTATTTCAAGCATTTAAAAATGGAAGGACTGTTCCACAACTTCTAAAACAAGATGTGAACTCAAGCCAAATTAATAGATGATTGTCCCTAGGAACCATACTGATACAAAGAGGAGTGCAACAGTTAAACTCCCTCAAAGGAGATGAGGTACAGTAACTGAACTCAGTTTCTCTAGGGAGAAATTGCATCAATGGCAAACTGCATGGTAATCAGATAGGACAGCAACACTGGCTACAGAGAACTTCAAATTTAAATCAGAATAATTCTTCCTGCCTAGGACAGAACAGGGCAACAGCTTTAGTTCTTATTCCAGCCTGCTACATGTGCCTATACATTCCCTTCTCCTTACAGTATGACAGTTTCTCAGCATTGCTCAAAATCAAAGTATCCATCCTCTAGCAGAATCCCATAATGAGTGAGAGGAAAAAGTCACCAAGCACACTACAGGAAGAGCCTTTTTGCCTTATGCTTTACCTGGGTGGTGCCCAATCATGCTGCGTGCAATCCAGTAGCGTCCCCACATAAGTCTTATTCCTCCAGGTGACATTCACCACCAGCATACCTGCAGGAGCAAAAGGGAGGATTGTGAACACTCAGTTCTCTTGCAAATCTTGCCCCATCCTCAGCCTACAACTCAGCCACAATGCAGAAACATCCTGCTGAACAGGTCAGAACAAGTGTGGGTGGAGACAGTTACCAAAACCTGCAGCAGAACTCAGGTAGCACTTGCTTGGGGCTTTGGATTCATTTAGTTATTTGGCCATCAATACAACTGAAGAACCCCCACCTTACTGGTTGCGTGGCTGTAGACGGTTCAGAATAGTCTTCAAGGTCAGGATTCTGATAATATTGCTACTATAAACAGCACACATAAACAGCACTATGTTTATTTAATGCACTGGTTGTATCTTCAATTCTGCAGAAAGCAGTATTACTAGGAAACACAGGTGCTCTTGTGGGGTGGAATTCACAGCTACGGCCAACCCCTGCCTCTGGGCACATGTATAGGTCCAATAACAGAGGTACCTTTACCTTTCCAGAGGTACCTTTACGTTTTTTTCTCTGCCAGTCAAACTGGCCAAAAGCTGGTGCCCAAAGTAGCTCTATTACTGAACAGCTGAAGAGCTTATAAACACATCCACTAACCTCATCTTTGTATTCCCCAAAACATATGATGGATCATGCATTTACAGAAGAATCAAGTCCACGGGTGGGGCACCACTTTTATTTTGCAGACTCGATAAATACATGGCCAACCCTCTGAGGGCCACATCCAACAGCTAGGTGAGACTACACACCTGACTTCATGATGTTAGATGGAATTCTCCATGGAAAACCATGGAGCTTATCCTTGGTGTCAAATCTGAACAGTGTCAAATGCAATCCCCACTGTAAATGAACAATCAGGAGTATTCCTGTCAGCTGTGACTGTAACTGTCCCACAGCTAATGCTTTAAGATGTCAGGTCCATATGTTGGAGATTCTCCACCATTGCTCAAACCCCATCCAAGGGCAAACAACTTCTGAGGGCTGAAACTTGCACCACCCGGTAACGGCAGCCAGAATCCTGTTGGCTCAGAAGTGGAAACAAGAGGAAATACCGACGATAGAAGAATGGAGACTAAAAATGATAGACTATGCAGAACTGGACAAATTAACTGGGAAAATTAGATATACTAAAGATCAAAAGTTCATCGAAGACTGGGGGAAATTTGTGGATTATCTGAAAAATATATGTGGTGTGAATACAACGCTAGCGGGATTTAAAGAGGCACTGTAAAAAAAGAAAATAAGTATTGTTTATGAGAAATAATAGGAGTAAGGAGGAAAAATGGCAATACGAAAGAAGGGAATGTGTATTAAAGGTGTAACTACGGATGATTGTCAGAGACGTTGAAGGAAGTCAAAAAAATAACTATGATTTGTTGTATGCGGGGTTGAACGAAGAATTGGAGGGAAATTTATAAAATGTATAATAATAAAAATTATCATAAAAAAAAGAAACTTGCACCACCCTGCATTCATTTTGAGCCTCTCTCTTTAGGAGCAGAACCTGGGGGGTAAAGACTCTGTACTAGACAACACATGCCCTACTGAGGAACTAGTCTCTCTAATCCCGTGTCAAGAAAATATTAAAACAGGAGTGGGGATCTCAATAAAGGATTATTGATTGTATAGAATAGACTCATAAGCACTCCTAGGCCAGCTGTGCTCAGCTGTCCAGTTTCAAAATTTGTAGCGCTCACACAGGATACTCTTTGTCTGCAGACTTAGTTTACAGGTCAATAATGAAGTCTCAGAAGGAGCAAATATTTGAAATAACCAGCTGTGAAAAATATAACGACCTTTGTAATCTTCATTTTCAAATTGGGGTCAAAAAATTCTCTCTCAAACAGAAGCAAGCACTTGTTAATGACCTACAGTTTCTGGGTTTCACCACAGAAGCATCTGAGTCTTCCAGGTCCCTACCAACATCTGCCATGTGCACTGCCAGAACCCAAAGAGTGCTCACTAATGGTTCCTTGTCATCCTGGAAAACAAAAACTGGGGTGCCAGAGGCTTCTGTCCTGGGCTCGTTGTTGTTCAACAACTTTGTAAATGACTTGGAGAAAGGAATTGAGGGGATGCTCATCAAATTTTCAGATCACACCAAACTGGGAGGGGTAGTTAATGCCACAGAAGACAGATTCAGGATTCAATATGGCCTTAAAATATTGGAGAACTGGGCCCAACTGAACATTATTGTTTCAATAAGGACAAATGTAAGGTTCTACACTTAGGCAGGTAGAACCAGCTGTACCAATATAAGATGGGGGACATATGGCTTGCCAGCAGTGTATGTGAAAAGGATCTAGGGGTCTTAGCAAGTTTAATGTGTCAACAGTGTGACACAGCACCAAAAAAAGCTAATACTATTGTAGGCTGCATCAACAGAAGTATAGTGTCCAGGTTACAGGAACTAATAGTACCGTTCTATTCTGCCTTGGTCAGACCACACCTGGAATATCGTGTCTAGTTCTGGGAACCACAATTTAAGAAGAATATTGATAAGCTGAAATGGGTGCAGAGGAGGGCGACCTACATGATCAAGGGTCCGGAAACCAATGGGACTGGGGGTCTGCAATGTGTTCATTGGCAGGCTGGCTGTCTTGGTGAGAGCTCTTTTGACTGTGGGACTGTGAAACTCAGAATGTTAGGAAGTGCAGACAAAGCCTTGATTTTTATTTTTTTATTTTTTTTAATTGTTGGAGAAGGCTCCCTGGCTCCTCAGAAAGCTCTCAGCATCTTGGCTCCTCTGTCGCCCACACCACTTCCCATTCCACCCAACATCCTTCCTGAAGTTCCAGAATCTATCTTCCTGCAGGTGTCACCATCATCCAGCAGGCTCCGGCCCTTCAATGCAAGGCTGCTTTGTAAAGCTTTATGCTCAGGCTTCACACACTGCTTTCCTGCAGAGCCTTACAAGTTAATTGCATGGCAAGACGCCAGCAGCTGCTTCCATCTCGGAGCTGGCAGGTCAGATTAGGAAGGACGTTCTGGCAGTCTGCCTGCTGCCATGATCACAGGAGAAAGATGAAGAGCTCTGTAAAGCAGAGACCTCAGCGGTGGTTGAGCTGCCCCCTCCCTTTGCCTGCTGCTCTGGCAACCAAACAAAGCACAAGACTAATTGTAACTCCTGCCCGACACATCGTGTCCTAGATTTAACCTACCTCAATCAATCACACACAAAAAAATCCCTCCCAGCAAATACATTCAGAATTATTTTGTGAAATGCAAGATGATTTGCGATGCAGCCTTTGCCTCTGAAGAACCACCCTAGTTGGGGAGGGAGGGGGAAAGAGAGAAGTGGAAGGGCTATGTTCAGCCAGCACTAGCAATCCGGAGCCAACTATGATTAAGGCATTTGGAATTGCTGTAAGACTGGAGAAGGAGAGACCTTATCAAAGCATTACAAACCTACCATGTTCTGGCAGTAACCCTGCTTTTTTATGCTATTCCTATCCTAAGCTCATCCCTAGTGCTTTCTAAAAGCAAATCAGGATAATAATCCCCACTTTTATAGGGCCAAAGAGATGCAGCAGCAGCTCATCTAAAAATCACAAATCCAGCTGCTGAGGCAAGACTCCTTGGTCAGAGACTCCAAACTGCAGCCCTTTTACTGGTGGCAAGTTCAGATGCAGAGGGATGGCAACTATTAAGAGACATAGATTGTTTTCAGACCAAGAGTCTTTTGAGACTATTGTCTTTGTATGTAATAGATATGCAGCTGTAACTCAGATGTTGTAGGGGTATCCAGAAAGGTTTCCCCAAGGAAACATTTCTGTTGCAAGCATAATACATTTTTCCCTGGCACACATATGGAGAAAATGACTACTGCGTGGAATGTGACTACACAAGCATCACAGACCCTGAATGTTCATGACATCACTGGGGATAAATGACACACATTCATCTCCCAGGTGCCATTTTGCCAACATTTTTAAGGTTACTTATTTTCCATTCATTTATTTGCATCCACCACATTTCCTTTGTTTCTTTCAAGTCTATTGCCTCATCCTTGTCCCTTTTCCTTATGTCTCGATATCTATTAGACTGTAAACCTGCAGGATTATTTTGGATTGTAAAGTATCTAGTTATAGCTATAAATAATAGTTATAAATACATAAATGTACATTAACCGACTCCAATACTGAAGTGCACATCTCCACATATTTTTTAACCAGCCCCAAGTCTCCATTGCTATGAAGAGAAGCAACAGCTTAAGAAACATTTTTCTTCCTTTCCAAATTGTCTGCTTTCACAAAACCTATCATTTTCTGTTTCCCATGACTTATAATCATTAGCCCCTAGGGCAGACAGCTGGGGTGGGGGTGCAGGGAGAGGACTGTATTTCATTAAAAAAAAAGAAAAAAAATGTTAAAACTGTGGCAGCTAGGGCGATGCAAGGTTTCAAAATTGTATATATCCTCTAATTTGGATACAACTCAGTTTGCTAAGTTTGAGTTTTCAGTAATGCAAAATTCAAGCGGTTTTGTGTGCACTAAATCACCATAATGGCATTGCCTTCTTCTACCCAGAGACTGTGTGAACTGCCACCTTTTTTCACAAAAAAGAACCCCTCCCAAAACAAAAAAAGGGAACATCACAACCCCAAGATAAAACGAAAGGCACGAGATTCAGGAAAATATGCTTCTGACGGTTCTTTGTGCAGCAGCTGCTGTTGCCATGCAGTGATCCTTGTTGCTATGAAGATCTCCATGTCAGACAATAGCTTTTTAGCTCTAAGCACTATTGCTATTGGCTGAGATATTTCCCAGGTGAGCAGTGATGGTGCCTGAATCATCAGTTTTAGGGGTTGGTTGAAATTGGACCTCCCCCACATGGAGCAGGTCTGGAGAGACCGGAGGCTCTCTTTAGTTACAAGGCTTCCTCCCTCCTCCCCAACCCCCAGTGGCATTAATCACAGCAAGAGGAAAATGGGAGCCTGGCAACTCATAAGGCAGCAAGTGGTGTGCTGCATTCCAGTATAATTAGATCCATTAAAGATCCGGGCAGATCAGAATCACGCCTAACAGAATTAGGAAAACTGCTAAGACAGCTGTCTTAAATGCCTTAAAATGTCCATAGAAGTATTTAACACAACATATCCTTGTGAAAGGCAGGCAGAAGGAACAAGCAGAAGTTAGAAGGCTGCTGCCATGCTAAGCGGATAGCTGCCTATGGAACATAGAGAAGTGCTACAACTGTCGCATAAGTTGACGGCCTCAGAAGCAGATAGTAGCCCAGCCATGTAAACAATTCCACAAAAAATGTAGCAATTCACCTTGCCACAAAAATACAGACATCAGTCATTTGTGACACAGAGGCCTGAAAGGACAGAATGTACCAGTTTATTTTACCCTTCCTTGCCAGACAACCTGAAAGGGATTTTTACCTGCCGCAGACAACCAAGTGAGAGTACAAACCTGAAACTACCCATGGGAGGTCATTAAAAAAACGTGTTCTCATAAACTAACCTTGTTTGGTTTATGGGCTACCTGCCCACACTGATCAAACCTGCTGAAATCCTGTGGAGAGTTTTTATCTGTTCTCATGAAGTACTAAGATGGCTACTCCTTGCTTTGTTGCTCATTTCAACTTCTACCAGCTTCCATTATGTGGCAACATCAGCTGGGGACACTAGAGCACCAACAGCATTGTACACACAGAAAAGAAAACTAAGACTCATGAGAAAAGTGTGCTTACATGTTAAGAAACCAAAGAAGGATAAGCCTGGTGTTGATTCTTTTTTATTATTATTGGTATCTTTCAATTCCTTTTGATAATAACTGGAAATAAAATTCTGCTATTTGTCATATGTATATTTTGGCTCAGCATCTAACACAATGTAAGAGAAATGACCTAAGCTAGCAAAATTGTAAACATTAACCTGAAATCCATTAAGTGGGGAGGGTGGCAGGAACCTCTTGCCACATACATTAACCAGACTCCACATACTCAAGTCAGCCAATGATGCAATAGTTCCAAACTGCTTTGAAGGATGCACAGCCTCTGATGTGAGAGAAAATCATCACTTCTGACAGCAGGGACCAAGCAGCAGCCAAGAGTAGCCTCACAGGCAAGATCTTTGCACACATTGCACTGAATGAGTACAGGTTAAAAATAACTGAGCTACAGGAATCACAGCATACCTCCTAGGCAAGTCCTGAAATCATAGCTGATCTTTAAAGAAGAAAAGAAAAAAGACTAACATGAAAGGACAGGCTGCAAAAACCATTAAAAGCCAAGAGCAAGAGGGAAGGCAGCCAGCAGCATAAGACAAGTGCCATACTCTGCCTGCCTCCTAAAGCAGCATTCTCTGAAACACATATAGGAGGAATGGACATTGCCATATCATGAGATATGTAAACTACATAATTATGGGTGCCACTACCACAGAATCCAGAGGAAGAATGGGCTTGTCCCACAGTATTCTGATATTCCAGAGGTATGAGTCCCTGTGGCAAATCCTCTGCACATCAAAGTTTTGATATGTGCCTGGTAAATATAAGAGTGTAGAAGAAAGGGGGTGGGTAGCATCAATCAAGAAAAGGTTACTACAAAAAGCAAATAATAGGTGATTCAGTGCTCACTGATCATCTCTTTCAGCCTTTCCACAAAAAGCACTGGAGACACCAGTGTGCAGACCTACCAATCTGAGAAAGAGCACCTGTCAGGGCTTTCTTCTCAAATAATAACTGCTTAGAACCTGTCAATTCCACTCTGCCTGGCATCATATTAAGATGGATATGTAACAGGCCAAGGAGATATATTTTACTTCTCAGCAAGATGCTGTCCTTGCATCACTTTCACTCAAGGTAATTGCCTACCTCCCAGTTTCTACTGGCTGTCTGTGTAGATGAATCACATCTCTTAAGGAGTAGAGGCAATGGGCTAGTGATGGTGGCAGAACATGGACTGGCTTGCCGGCGTAGAAAATGCACTCACTGTTTTTAGAAGCAGGCACACCTGGCAAACATTCGTTCTACCTCCAACTTAAAAGACTAATCTGAACAATGGCCCTGGGAGGAGGCTTTAGAAAATACAAGGTCAGGAAGTGGGCAGAATATAGAATTCAAACAAGGTGCAAATATGTAGCAGGTAAGATGCTTTGGCCTCAGATCAAGTGATTTCCCCCCGCCCCCTTTAGCTTATAATCAGAGTAAAACAGGCACCCTAAGGGTGAAGGGAAAAAATATTTCACGTGCCTAAATACAGGAACCCAGAACAGCAAAATCAAGGCAACAGGCATGACCAAGTTTTTAGACGTGGTGTAGTCTTTTATCTCAATACCTAAGTGCTGCTTCACTGTTTGTGAAGAAGTGCGACTGCTGAAGAAGATAGGATGCAAGAATAGGTGGTACACCCCAGAAGCCTCTACAGTGTGTTCTCATTTTGCCTAGCAAGAGGAGCCTTCTTGGAGCAGCTTTTACCCTGGACTACACCACTTCCAAAGGAACAATACCGACCCAATTAAGAGCAATTTGCATTATGGCAGAGTCCTCTGGGGCAACATTTATTTTGTGCAATGCCACACAAATTGAACTAGGCTGGGATACAGCATTTGAACCATCAGTTGAGCAGCACTACTCTTAAAACAAACATACTGAAGGACACCTACCGTCTTCTGTCTCCTGCCATACGATGCCCTCCAGATTGACACTGGTGCCAGGTTCACAGGGGCCCAAGCACTCTGGCTCCGTAGCAAGAGCCACATCACATGTGTTCACCCCTACAGAGCGAGTGCGTACCATTATCTGCTCACATGGTGATGAGATATCACTGTTGACAACAGGAACAAGAAGATGCAATGGTAGCACTGCAGGGGTGGACACTGGAGACTCCATCTGGAAAAAGAGAAAATACAAATGAATACAGATGGATAAGGGCAGCTGGGTCTTCCTTATGTCTGCAACACCCCCAAATTTCGATGGTCTGGCATTTAGGCCCTATATTTGCCACTTGGATCTTAGCTTTAGGAGCAGATGTCACAAGTTCTTACTCAATATGTTCAGCACTGGAGGACAGAATCTAGGTGCTTTTTGCACCCTCAACTTGTGAATGGAAATTATAGCATTTTACAAATTAAGTTTTGACTCATCCAGCACCCTCCTCCTCATATGCCTCCTTAAACATGCAGCTCTTATTTAAAAGGGAAAAGGAGACCAAGGCCTAGCTCTCACCCAGGTAGTAAGCTTCTTTCTGGGTTATAGATGGGACCTCATATGGACAGAATGCGTGTGTGTGTGTGTGTGTGTGTGTGCGCGTGCGCGTGCACACACACGCACACACACAAAACTGGCCCAATGGGTAGGGGATGGACTAGACCTCTTTTTCCTTGATATTTAAGGATTAACCCTCCCCGACTCTGGAGTTATTTTTGTAGGAAGAAGCATTAAATCACACAAGTTCTGCATCTGTAGTCTGATGTGGTACAAGCCAGACATAGGTTTACCACCTTGGTGAGAACTAGGCACAAGTCAGCCTGTTATTGGCCGGTGTGTATTCTATAGAAACAGATTCCAATATGGCAGGTGCAAGTTATCCCCTGAAGCCTGCCACCAAGCGATCACGTTGCTACCACAAAGAGCAGGAAAATCACCACTAATACGCAGGTCATATGTCACATATGAAGAAAAGGCAATTTCAGGGCCTTATCCAACCTGCCCATCTCTTTTCAAAGCAGAACTATCTCCCTCTCCAAATTTAAGTAACCACCTTATAAAGGAAATCCCTCAGCCACCCCTGAAAGAGAATCTGCAGCATGAGGATGCTGGCTGCTCAGACAGAATCAGTTTTTGAGTACAAGGTTTCCAATTTGGCTTTTGCTGCCTCAAATAATCAGTTAATTCAAAAATTGTTCCAAATGCCACTCAACATTCAAGTGATGGCCCTGGGTATCTTCTGGTAAGAGCAGACACATTCCAATCAGGGGGATAAAGGCTTCAAGCTGTCATTTTGGGAAATCTGCCTGCTTGCTGGAGATTATAGCCTGCTGTTCTTGGTCTCAGATGAACCAAAAGCAAAAATCTCCAAGCCCCTTTGCCAGAAGATACCCTGCAAACTCTCTTTCCCATGGGCATTCATGTACATAAAATCAGGAGTTATTTATGGAACATTACTGCCAACAGTCACACACACACATTCAAACTAATTCTGGTTTTTGAACAGTTGTCAGATAATCCTCCTTAGCTGATGCCATCCCTCTCCCCCTCCCCCTCTCCAACTAGCTATGTCTTTTTATAAAGTAATTAAATGCAATGAAAGAGAGCAAGTGGATTCTTGTGTGCCCAGTGCTGCACATCAGAATTACATCTCTACAATGTTCCCAAAACAATCCTTGGGAGGGGAGAGTTGTACAGTATCATTGCAAATATATTGAGCTCCCTTCAACTCTCAGGAATAATTGTGTCCAAAAACTTAGTAAGAAAATGGTGGGAAAGGGCAAATTCTATGTTAGCTAGTGCCCCTGAAAGAGGATGAGGAGGCAAAAGCCCTCATGTTTATCCTTCAGTGAACACATTCTCATTAAATGTTCCCCATCACACGAGCAATAACTGAGAGAAACAGCTGCCTGCCCTTTGGCAAGGTTCGGTGCCCAAGAACGTGGGCAATGCTGAGCTCTGGGGATGGATTTTCACTTCCAGTCATGTTAACATAGCAGAATGAAACACCCAGAGTGCCTTTTGCCTGCTTGCCTGCATTTGGCTCCTTCTCCTTCTGTGTATATCCTTGCTCTGGACAGCTGAACAAAGCAAATCCAATCTCATCAACATTTAATACTGGATGCCAGTTTAATCTGCAGTGACTGAGCTGGATGTATCTGCCCAGGCAGGTAGCAAAGCTTATGGCCTAGTTCTCTCAGAGGCAGTAAGTCTGTATCTTGATTGTACCAGTTCCCTCAGCCCTCACTTCAAGACCAAATGCTCTCTTGCAGAAAAAAAATAATTTCTACACATTTCTAGCATGTTAGAACAAGGCTATAAATCTAACCTGTATTTATGGATGTACCACTTTCTCAGTACACTTCCCACATAGCCAAGACAACCCTTCAAACCATCAGGTAACTATGGTTAGTTTTAACTGCCAAACCATGGTTTTCAAATCTACTTCAACCCATAGTTTGGAAGTTTGTGCCAACTATAGTTTGCCTGATTGATGTCAAACTATGGGTAAAGTAAAACCAGCAAATAGAGGAGGGAGAACATGATTGAACACTCAGCTCATGTTATCCACCTTCTAAACCAGAGCTGCTTATTCTTTGGCCCTTCAGATGTTGCTGAACTAAAGTTCTCCACTTCCCTGGCTATTGGCCACGCTGGCTAGGACTGATAGGAACTGTAGCTCAAAAACATCTGTAAGGCCACAGGTTAGCGATCCCTGCTGTAAGTCATGCTTGGGAGGATGAGGATTTGAGCCTGGCTTATATCTCTTGCATTTTAAAATGTCTCCTGGCAAAAGAAGTGCAGTCTTCTGTGCATGGTGGGGTATGTCACATTTTGCTGAGAAGGGCCCCAATGACTGCATTTGTGAAATTAGGAACTGCCTTCTGATAAAGATTGACATGGAGACAGAAAAGAAACAGGCATGCAGAGACTAAGTAAAAAGGTAAAGGGACCCCTGACCATTAGGTCCAGTCGTGACTGACTCTGGGGTTGCGGCACTCATCTCGCTTTATTGGCCAAGGGAGCCGGTGTACAGCTTCCGGGTCATGTGGCCAGCATGACTAAGCCGCTTCTGGCGAATCAGAGCAGTGCATGAAAATGCTGTTTACCTTCCCGCCAGAGCGGTACCTATTTATCTACTTGCACTTTGACGTGCTTTCAAACTGCTAGGTGGGCAGGAGCAGAGACCGAGCAACGGGAGCTCACCCCGTTGCGGGGATTCGAACCGCTGACCTTCTGATCGGCAAGTCCTAGGCTCTGTGGTTTAACCCACAGTGCCACCTGCGTCCCTAGAGACTAAGTAGCTACACTGTAATCACAATGCATTTGCAAAGATTGCAAAGATTCCCAAGGTGTCTGGGAGCAAGAAAAGGTCTCAGTGGTGGCTGCATACCCCTTTATCCTGACTAAGAGAGAATTTGCTTATTGGGACAATTCCCTAGAGCAGTCTCACAACAATCTAAAGCACATTTTGCCTTGATTCTGGCAACAGCTCTGACACCACCCTAGAAAGGAATGTCATCTACAGCCCCAACATGGTAGACTTACACTTCTCAGAATTTCTGCCAGCTGGACTGACATCTTCTGAAGAGCTCCCAGGTGGAGTCCTATCAATTAAAGTTGAGGATCAAGGTCACACTGCCACAGAAGACACTAGAAACATCTACCTGTTGCTTGTGAGAACAGAGAATGGAACTAACCAGCTGCTCCAGAAAACCCTGCTCTTTAATCCTGAGCAGATGCTCCCTCCCCCCACATATTAAAGCAAAATACTTGGCAATAAACCATGGTCACTTCATCTTGGAAGATGGAAACTGTTTCACCACAAAATACCCTGTATACAGATCTGGGCACTTCTTGGTGCATTTAGAGTCAGGGTAGTTGCAGGCTTGCAAACCCTTCAGCTGCTTTCTACTTTGAAAGGTAATCAGCACTCAGCAGAAGAACACTAATTGCCACTCCAGCTTTGCTAATTATCATTTGGTCACATTTGTAATCTGCATTATGCCACAGAGCATAATAAGCAGCTTGCTGAGAACCATCTAATAAGTGAGGTGGCTTTATGGGATTTCATATTTCACTCTGCCATGGAACAAATGTAGTATCATTTATCAGCTGTCGGGGTGAAGAAAGGAGACAGAAGGAAGGGAGAGCATGTGTAGCTCTATCCTCCCTGCAGCTTTTGAAGGCAGAGAAGGAAGGAAGGAAAATCTTAGAAAGAGCTTTTCAAAGGCGGCCATGAGAGAATATACTCTGCTGACCAAAATACATGTCAGAGGAAGTACTGGGAGAAAAGGGAAGAATTGAAGCCTAGCTTCACATCTCTCAATGGCAAGCCTCTGCATCTCTTCTGAGCTGCAAACAAGACCAGTGTATTTGCTCAACATAAAATACCAGAGACAGGCTGATGGGGAAAGAAGAGAGCTGGGAATCATTAATCTCCCTATATGTAGTAATTACATTGTGTTCTCCTCCTGTGCAAAAACTCCTGCTAGGCTCAGGAACTAAACAGATTGTCAGAGCCAGACATGCAATGAAAACTACTGGCAAGTGCAAATGTTGGACTGCAGAGAAAAAGTATCCGAAAAAATTACATCAGCCACTGCCAGATGAGCAAGCTGTGTTATGTGTTATAATGTCAAATGGCACATACCTGACTACCACCAACTTCAAAGTCCCTTTAAAGCTTCATGCACTAGGTCATGAACATATAGTAAGGGATCTAGGACCCTCTCAATGAAAGTGAATCGTTTTGGACTTAACATAGCCACTATCTCGTCTTCCAAATCTTCAGGAGCCATCCATCCAAAATTCTGCATTGACGATCCACACATACACACTCCTTTTCTACTGCCCAGACTTGCATCATCCTTCTGAACAGGTGCACTCAGTGAATAAATCTCAAGTGCTAGGGCAAAATAAATACACCAATGAAGAGCAAGTACCAATAGTGTTGAACTTTTGATAAGACTGCTTTCCCAGCACATCTGCAGAAACACAGGGTTGTGATTGATATTGGATTCAACCCACAGCCAAAAATAGAATATGACTTCACAAAAGGGCATCTCTTAAACTAAGATGCCAGGTTAAGTGATGGCTTATGAAATGAAGAGGGAGAGAACCATGTACACCACCTTGACCTACTTGGAGAAAAGGTGGGATATAAACTCAATAAATAAAATAAATAAAAGTCCACACTTACATATTCTATGATGGTAAGGATGCCTTTGATCAAGTAGTCAGCTACCTTGTTTTAATTGTATCCCAGTCAGGGTCCCAAAATGCAGTTGTCAATGGTGACCAGAAGTTAAATTTTAATAATAATTATTATTATTATTATTATTATTATTATTATTATTATTATTTATACCCCGCCCTCCCCAGCCAAGGCCGGGCTCAGAGCAGCTTACAAGCAATAATAAAAACAAGTTGAATGATTACAACTTAAAAACAAAATTAAAATACAACATTAAAATACTGAAATATTAAAATTTAGCCTCATCGCAGGAGGAGAAGGAAAGGAAAAAAGAAAGAGAGGGAGGGAATCAAATTGGCTCCAAGCCAAAGGCTAGGCGGAACAACTGTCTTACAGGCCCTGCGGAAAGAAATCAGATCCTGCAGGGCTCTGGTCTCATGAGGCAGAGTGTTCCACCAGGCCGGAGCCAGAGTTGAAAAGGCCCTGGCTCTGGTTGAAGCCAAATCTGTCATGCTCTGGTTTCCTCTGTTTTTTTGTTAGGACACAGAATCAGTGTCATGGCCTAAAGAGAGTCATCACCCCTTCATATATGCAAATCCCACCTGCTGCTCTTCCTCTGTAAAACCCATTGATGGACACAAAACCACATCTGCCTCTGTGGAGCTAGAAGCAGAAAAGCCTACTCTTAAAGAGTCTAGGTTGATTACTAAGATATGCCAAAGTTTGTAGACCGCTGATTATGGTGCCACCTGACAGTCAAGGCAGGAATGACAGCTCTCAGTTCCAAGACCTGCAGGTATATACAGGCTATTTAAAAACCAAACACCCCCAGACCCCATGCTTTGTCCTCCCAAAATATCTCTCCTAACTACACTCTCTCCTCATCACCAAGTAGATCATAAAGGACTGCAGGAGATACTCCATATCTCTGGAGTTCCAAAAATGCAAAGGGAGTGAGGAGATTAATAATTATGTTTCCAAACTATCACTCATGTAACAACTGTATTTCCATGAGGAAATATATATAACATTCTATAACATTCTTTCATTATAACTGCTTAGAATTAATTTTGTTATTTCTCAACCGTTATATCAAATTGAAGTGAGGAACCCTACAGCACTGATATAATTTGCCTACTGTAACGACACAGATGAAAACACAAAAAAATTAAAGCACGCTCCAAACATTCATCCAAAAACCTATATATTATTTTGACATAACTGGAAAGAAATGAGGTCAATCTTTTACACTCTTTAGGAGAGGTTCTCATCTATTAACACAAAGCAGCCAGCAGAAAGACAACTTGGAAAGGAGATATTTATATAGTGGAAATGTCCACACTTAGACCACAATTGGCCTGGAGAAGCAGGTGTGTTTAAAAAGAATGCTACACCTCATGTATTTACATAAATTTAGTATACCAGCAATGTAACATACATTGAAATTTATTTCTCCCTAGTTCTCCTTATTTATATTTCTCCTTATTTACACACACACACACACACACACACACACACACACACAGTGGTACCTCGGGTTAAGTACTTAATTCATTCCGGAGGTCTGTTCTTAACCTGAAACTGCTCTTAACCTGAAGCACCACTTTAGCCAATGGGGCCTCTTGCTGCCGCCGCGCCACCGGACCACAATTTCTGTTCTCATCCTGAAGCAAAGTTCTTAACCCAAGGTACTATTTCTGGGTTAGCGGACTCTGTAACCTGAAGCATCTGTAACCTGAAGCATATGTAACCCGAGGTACCACTGTATATATATCAAACCAAGCAGTGCTTAATTTTTAAACACTCCCATCCTTCTACTTTCTGTAAGGACTTTACAGATCCTATATATTTAAAAACTCTGATCCCTAGGGTAGGCAGGAAAGATACTGAGCAACCCTAAAGTATCTTACTAGCAAGCAAAGGCAACCAGTCCTTCAGGATAAGAGACTGTGCCATACAGACTTCATCTCTCAACACTAGCTCGTAAGTAATGGGATGACTTTCAAAGGCTGATAACTTCATGCTTGCCACCAATTCACAGCAACTGAAGAGAAAAATGCATGACTAAGGTACCAGAAATTTGTGAGTGCCCACTGGGTCTTCATGGACCCCTGTACAGTATCCCTGCCTGACAAATGTATGTATTTTCCCATTAAACTAGAGTTGAATGCATCTCATTAAAAAAAAACACACCCAAGAAACACCAACTATTACGTAAATCAGAAGTTTTCAACCTTTTGGGGTCCACAGCTCCCTTGATCAACTGCATTCTTTCTGTGGCACCCCTGTTGGGCGCAGGAGCCCAGTTATGTCACCCCTTGCCTGCAGAGCTGGCAGCCTCTCGCCCTTTTTTGAACACTCTGCCTTGTGGAGTGTTCCCTCAGCCTTCTCTCTTCTCCCCTCTCCTTGGGAGTCCTCTGGGCAGCTGCAGTTGCCACTCTGGTTGCTGAGCTGTCCCCTCTGCCCCAAAGAGAGGTGTCTCCTCATACTGCCCCAGAGGCACCATTTGCCTGGGGAGCTTGTAGCCAGGGCTGCTGCAACAATCAGCTGCACAAGCCTTTGGGAGGCAGAGACGCAAGAAGGCATCAGGGAAGGGAGGGAAGGAAAACAGGACAGAGGCCAGTGTAGCCCGCAGCACCCCTGACCATCATTCAAGGCACCCCATTCAAGGCACCCCAGGTTGAAAATCACTGACTTAAATGGAATCTATCTGATCCCAATATGAAAGATCAATAGAGTGCTTACAACTGTAAGAGGCATAAGGATTTCATCTCTACTAATGCCAAAGAGGTGTTCTATATTAGGTCACTGTGTTGTGAAACAGCTTCTTGGTGTACATACATAAAGAACAAAAAAGGTATGGGCTACATGGTATTTTCCATGGTGGGGGAAAAATCAACATGTAAAAGCAGCACACATAAAACAACATTTGAGAAAGCAGAGGAATGTCACCTTGAAGTAAGCTATAGCAATGCCTCATAAATCCTCAATGCTTTTTAGCTATAGCCTTTCTGAAGCTGGCTAAGTACCAGATCCTTAGCAATCAAGAATGCTCACCAGCCCCAAACAAAAGCAAAAGCCATCTGGATATATATTTCTATGTAAATTTATTTCATTCTTGATTATTCAGCAGTGGTTCGGCTACTGCCGAAACCATGCAATCAAACTCCCAGTCACACATCCTTACCAGCCTGCTGACAACAAGCTCTCTTTCAGTTCCACCACAGATACTGAAGTTACTAAACATGCACTGCTGGTATCAATAATACCCTGACACACAAAGGCATCACACTCCAGCCCACCTGCCTAGATCCTTATTGCCTATGGATGTAAGTAGCCAAATAGGAAAAGGTTCCCCCTAGAGCAGGGATACTCCAACAGCACTACTCTCTTAGTGACAACGCGGCACTCAAGACACATGTGGTTGGAAAAACATCTCACTAAACAACTGTAGTTTATCTTAACTTCACACATTTCAATCACCGTAGCTCAAGAATAGAATAAACTTGTTCCATAATGCTTATGTGTAGCATCATAAACCTGGTTGTAATTAGTATATATTTTGTATCCTGCTTTCAAAGAAATAGGAATCTAGAGGTAGGTCAGATCAAAAGTCTGTGGGGGACCTATGACTCTCCAAATATTGCTGGACTATGAGCTACAGCTCCCATCTTCCCTGACTATTGACCACATTGCCTTGGGCTGATGAGAGTAATAGTTCAACAGCATCTGGAGGACCACAGGTTCCCCATCCATGACCTAGTGAAACAATTATTTCTGCCTATATCTCCCCTTAGTGAAACAATACCTTACCCCATAAAGCAGCCAGTCTACATTTTTGTCATTATCATACTTGCTCTAAAGCTGATTCTGCTTGTCACTTACAGAATAGTTGATGTTTATGACACAACTCAGCAAGAGATATATGGCCTGACTGAGAAAAGCAAGAAGTGCAAATTACAGTGAAATGGGCAGAAGAAAATGAATACCCCAAAGAAGGTGGGCAGGTGGTCAACACAAAAAACCAAGGTCTTCCTCATTTCAGTTGCCTCCCCAAGCCTGCAAATACCGTATTTTTCACTCTATAACACGCACCTGACCATAACACGCACATAGTTTTTAGAGGAGGAAAACAAGAAAAAAATATTCTAAACGAAACAGTGGATGTATGATTTTTGTGGTTCATGCTGTGGCCACAGACATGTGATCTGACGGTGAGTTTGGGGTTGCCCAATGCAAAAATCCTGAGGATCCATGTGGATCCATGCTTTGTAACCACGTTTTTGCGCCATTACGGCCCCATGAAACAGTGGGTGCGTGTGCTTTTTGGTGCAGGCTGTAGCCATGGATATGCTATGTGATCTGATGGTGAATTTGGGGTGACCTAGTGCAAAAATCCTGAGGATCCATGTGGATCCGTGCTTTGTAACCACGTTTTAAGTGGGGAGGGAAGGAAAAGAACTCAAGGGACAAGGAGCACGCGTGGGGTGGGTGGAAAAGGATGCTGCTAATAATGCAGGAGAGGCTCCTCTTCGGTTTTGCTCCTTTAGAACAAGCAGGCTCTGCGTCTCTCCCTCCTCCCTGGCAAGGAAACCATGATAGTAACCACTCTGAGACAAATCAAGAAAAATTGCGACCAACACTCTCCCCCAACAAGCGCAGTGAGGTCAAAACACACACACACACGCAGAGAGAGAACTGGCCCTAAAGTCGCAGGGCGCTGGAAGTCGCAGGGGCGCTGGGGGAGTGAACGGGAAGCAGGAGGAGGAGAAGGAGCCCTCTCTCACACACACACAGAGTGTCAATTCTAAAGTCGGAGGCAGAGGGCAGGGAGAGTGAACGGGAAGCAGGAGGAGGAGAAGGAGCCCTCTCTCTCACACACACAGACACACAGAGTGTCAATTCTAAAGTCGGAGGCAGAAGGCAGGGAGAGTGAACGGGAAGCAGGAAGAGGAGAAGGAGCCCTCTCACACACACACAGACACACAGAGTGTCAATTCTAAAGTCGGAGGGAGAGCGCAGGGGCGCAGGGAGAGTGAACGGGAAGCAGGAGGAGGAGAACGTAGCTCAAGCACACACACACACAGTGGCTAATCCAAAATCGGACAGCAAAAAACTGCAGGCAGGGACAGAGAGCACGGGGTTGTTTTAAAGCTCTGCTTCTCTCCCTCCTCCCGGCTAGGTTGGCTGAAAAGCTTTGCTGCTACTTAGCAGCTCAGTGGGGAGGAGAGAGGAACATAGAGGACGGGGTTGTTTTAAAGCAGCCAAGCCCGCTCTGCTTCTCTCCTCCCCAGCTCGGCTCGCTGACAGGAGCCGCTTACACCCGCTTTGCTGTTTCAAAGCGAGCCACGGACTGCTCACAACTGCAGCAGATTCCCCCGCCATCTGTAGGCATTCGCTCCATAACACGCACAGACATTTCCCCTTACTTTCTAGGAGGAAAAATCTGCGTGTTATGGAGCGAAATTTACGGTAAGTACCAGTCACTAATAAGCAATGCACTTTACTGAAGATGAACCAATCAGGTAGCAAAAGAGGTCCCCACAGCAGGAACTTGCCTCCAAATTCTGTCATCTAGTGTTAAGATGGCAGAGCTTGTGTTAGCATCCAGAAGTGACATGAGGTAATGTACAAACCAGCAGCAGGCAAGGTAGGCACCAAACCAACCAAATTCCTTATTCTTACATTGTGTGTAGTGTTCAAAATTAGCCAGGCATCAGGCGCATTTTGCACCTGGCTTTTGATCATTTGAGACCAAGTGAAGGTGCCTGAGCACCCGGATGGGGTCTGACATCTCCACCATTTGGAGGTGAATGCCTGGGGATCATTGGATCTGGATGTAAGTAGCCACACACTTATGCTCAATCTGTAGAATTCTATCAGTTATATTTTATCTGCACAATCAGAATGAATTTCTGGAACCAAAATCCTTTTTCTGTGCAGCCTTGGCAGGAGCAGTCACCATTAAGAAAAAAAGGTTGGAACAGGCCAATAAATATGTGGATTGTCCCTGGATCAAGTGGCTTTTCTTCTTTAAGTTCTCAAAGCTCTTAACCTAGCTCAAGGTTGTCATCTGAACTAGCCAGATGTTTAACTGAGAATGTTTAACACAGTCCATTATTTGAAAAATAAGACTTAGTGCCTTACCAAAAAATGTCAAGTAGACATTCCGTTTTGGAGACTGTAAACTTGGTCTAAGACGCCATTTGGTGCCTAGCTTATATATCTGAGTTTCTAACGCTGCTTGTGTGCCTCAAAACCCAGCAAGGATGTAAGGCAGCCTTGTCCTCTTACTATTGACTGAACTCACAGATTCCCCACTCCTTCCTTGAGTGTTCTTCTGAGCAGACCAAAATAAATACTCTTACAATCAAGAGTTGCAGAAGTGGACTCAGTCAGTTCACTAGCAAGATGAAATTACTTCGAGCCTGTGAGATGGGGCAGGCTGCACAATTCTAGTAAGCATACTGGCTTCAGCAGTCACAATAACTCTTTACAAGAAAGGCCAGATTTGTCAGGATTAACCCTTGTATGGGCCAGTAAACACCATGGAACAGGAGACAAATCCAAAAACCTCTAAGCTGGCTGCATCTCAAGAAGTTACTCAAACTTTGAGCTGTACTGAATCAAATATATTTCACATGCAAACAGCACAAAGCACCTACAGTGCCCCTCATGAAAGACTAGAGCCACCTTTTGAGCTGAAATGTATCCCATCACAGCAGAGCAGAAGCCAGAATTTTCTGGCTTCCACTTCAGAGCTAATGATAAATTATGCTCTTTGCTGGTGCCAAGTACCAGAGCTAAAACACTTTTCATGCTGTAGCAAATAAATTTGTTTCAATTCCCAGAATGTTAGTCTTTCTCTTACTATCTAGGAATCTGATTCCTTTGAAATTAGAAGGAAAGGGAAGGACAGTGAAGGTGAGAAATGATCATCTCAGAGAATGTGGCCACAACCCCACTTTAATTTTAGACAAAGGTATTGCTGAATGAAGCAGTCCCTTGCAACCTAGAATCCCTCTGACTGCTTAGAGCTCTAATATATCTCCCATTTCTGGGGTCAAAAACTCTGCTGCTGAAAATCAGGAATCCTATTTGCAGACAAATCTGGAAAACTATGCTTTCCATCTTGCAATTTGCTCCTTTTCCACTATTGGTGACAACTCCTCACACCCACTGCATGGCACTTCTGCATAGAACTCCAGGTCGGCCATTTCTTCTACATGAACATGGATCTAGCATTCCTTCACCAAGAAATTTTCATAGGTAGGCTAACATGCCTTTAATGACTTAAGTTCTATCTTGGAGTAAAGGAGGAGGTTCCATCACGGAAGAGATACATATAATTTAATAACATAAAATGGCTGTCTAAAATTGCCCTGGGAAAGCAGGCATGTCGCCTCTCAGTTCTTTGTGCCCTTGATGAAACAGAGACGCTTTTAGCAAAGTCAACTAAATATATGCAGTCCTAGCATTATTCTTGTTGCCTAGAGAAAGGCAAAGCCAAAGGTTGGATACCTGCAAAATGATTGGGGCTGGTTGGATGACAAGGACAAGACGTGCACAGTATGTTGGCCTCCAAAAGTTTAGCATGGAAATGGTTACATAAAAAAAAATTGCTCTAGCTTGCAACTCAAACATGACATAACCGCTAATTTTGAATATACAGTATTTCCTTTTGTTGCCCTGGAATTACCACATTTTCTCCACTTCTGACTGGCTGATCCATCTTCAGGAGCTATTAAGCTATGGAAGAACATGATTTGGAGGAACCAGCTGCAAAATTTCTGGATGACAGGTCATTTCAGGCCAAGTCCTTGGGCCAGGATCCAGTTAGCCTACAAGACCTGAAAGATATCACTTTGCAAGCTTTCAGCAAGGCAGGGACAACTTCAGCCATCTGTGGATGTGTCCAGGGCGTGGTGTCTAGATTCCTTTTAAGCTGGGCTAACAGCCAAGGAATTTCTTGGCTACTGGACGTAACTAACCCCTATATAGTTTCTGGTAGCTACGTATTCATGCATCAATTTACCCTTGTGATAGATGTATGAGTTATACATATATAAAATGTTTGTTTTAACTCCTCCTTCATGAGATGAAAAGAAACATTTAAAATATACATAACTCACACACACTCCAGATAGGTTAACCTGTTTCCTGCTTGATTATTATAAGAAGCTATCTCCAGGTAAAAATTGATAGTAAGCATAGACAACTAAAGATAATTTCTAAATTAAGCTTTGTACCTGGAGCACACATTCTATAAAGAATATTGGTTCAGACATTTCTTCTGATGAACCTATCCTGAAATGAGGATGTGGGGTCAGAAAGCACCATCAAATAAACCTGAACTTGCATAATCTACTTCCCTTATCTAGGGGGTGGCAGAACACTTTCTGTCTAAATGCAGATTTCTTGGTGGGAGCACATATGAATTAAAGGGAAAGGAAAAACCTAATTTACATTTCAAAAGCTGTGTAACCATTTCAAGTTGAGCTTTGCACAGCACTAGAGATGCTAGTGCATGCAATGGTCGTGTGTGTTTGTGTTTGTGTGTGTGTGCGTGTGTGTGAGAAAGAGAGAGAGAGAGCACAACCTTTTGTGAGGGGAGATAAAAGTAGTGTTGAAATTCCCCAGGCACATTTTGTGACTGACACCGGTCCAACCGCAACCACATGGAGATCTCTGGATACAGGTTGGCAACTGAGATCTAGCTTTCTTCAGCAAGTAAGCAGAAGAGCATTTATACTTCACCTTTTTCTCCATGGTTCACCACCCCTCTTCTAAATTAATCCCTACAATGACCCTGCAAGGTAGGTTAAGAGGCTATGATTGGCCCAAGGTCACCCAATGAACTTCATGACGAAGTAGGGATTTAAACCCTGATCTCCTAGGTCCTAGTCTGACACTCTAACCACTACACCACACTGGCTTCCTAAAGCACTTTTGTTATGGGGCAGCTACATAAATTAAGTAGGTAAATAAATATGAGGAAAGCAATATGTTACTTAGAGAAGGATCTGAAATATTTTCCTTGAAGCTTGAATTTGTTTTATTCTGGATTGTTTTATTTGATGATTTAATGTGTTATAGACTGCTCTGATTTTCCCCCCTTTAAAATATAAAGTGGTACAGAAATAACTCAGCAACAACAACAACTTCCACTGGCGGGGGCGGGGGGGGGGAGATCGAATGTAGGAAACCAAAACATGAAATCAAACATTCTGTGGTGTTCCTTTTTGGCTATAGACAAACATAATAGTTTAAAATCTTAATGTATAGAACTGGGAAAACCAGGTTCCACCTAGAAACAGCTTTTATCCAGTGTTAGATACTCAGATATATAAGGTAATCATCAAATAGCACCTTAAACCTATGTTGCTGGTTGCCACAATGGAATATCTAGGCACCATTTCTTCCTTTTATTACAGTAAAGGATTTTGGTTTTGGGATTGAAAGGACTTGTTTAACCTTAACCCCTTTGTTTTGTGCTTTAGGAGATCTTGATGTCCACAGAAGACAGGTGGATGGGACAGTGTCAGTATTTGTGATAAACCCCTTGCCTGCTCTTTAAAGTTAAAAAACGGCATTCCCTCCTCCCTGCAATGCTGCAGTTGAAATGCTTCCTTATACTTTGTACAGATCCTTCTATGCAGAGTAAAAGGCAGTTTTCAACCATATCCAGCCCAGTAGCGCAGTAGGAAGGGATCAAAATATTCCGTGTATGGGTAGGCATGTATGCAAAGAGTTGCGTGAGACTGCATGTCTGGTTAATGTGTGAACTGCTATGTGTATGTTTGTGTGTGCTGTACATATGGTGAATGTGTGGTTATGTGCAGGCGCTGATCCTTGCAGTGATAGCTGAATGTCTTTGCGGCCCATAGGCCAAAGAAGACTAGCCACCCTGCTTCAAAACATGCTGATTTAGAAAAAAAATGATGTCTTTATGTTATTTAGGAAGATATGCATTAAGTATATGTAACAGCTTAAATGATTAAGCAATACTTTCACTTGTGCAGAAAAAAAATATTTATTATTTGTGCTCAGCTGCATTAGGATGGAAGCTGGCAACTAATCACAAGCACATATACTGTATGATTATTAAAGTGCATAAGTATCAAGATAAAGATAAGTACACATGCATGAACCAGATCATTTACCTGGACACCAACCCTGCCAAACTGTCCAGAAGGAAAAATTAGTAAACTGACTAGAAGGTTGCTTTTTCTTTGAGGCAAGAAGTATGTGTCGTTAGGGTGGCCGACATACTCAAAAATTCATGACTTGAGGAAATGTACTATTCTGAGTAAGTTGCAGAGCTCATGCAAGTTAAGAGGAGATAAACAGAAGTGTGAAATCCCCAGGGCGGTCAGTGAATACTGGATGACATCTATTAAAGCTAGATTCCATCTGCTCTGATGGCTTGCCAGTCCCTAGCCTGCAATATCTAGTCAATTAAAATAAATATATTATCTGTGTGTCTTCAGTAATGCAGTTCATATAACAACTGACCTCAAGCGGAAGGTATTCCCTCCACCCTGCAATTATTTTATTTTATATAGAAAAGCAGTCCTTTAACTCCATGGTCACAAAAGACCAAATTAAGCTTGACAAACCATTATAATCTGATATAAGATGTTTTGAAAGTCCAATTAAAAATAATCTCTTCTTATCTACCTTAGAGAGTTCTGGCACAATAAAGTTCTTGAGATACTTTATTTGTGTATGTAGCAATTATAAAGGTATTTTCTACACGGGGCCTCATGCAAGTAGAGACCTGGAGAGGACATAGTAACACAGTATACTGCTGCAATTGTTTGCAAACATGTTGTACACAGGCATGGCAAGAGATTAGAGGATACTTGGCTTCTGAAGGAAGATATGTGTGTATTTTAGATATGATAAGTGGGGAAGACAAGATGTTTTAGAGCTGTTTATCCCTCAGGCAAGAAGAGACATCTTCTTCCAGTCTATTAAATATTAAAGCCTCTAACTTGTTATTGTGTGCATGCCGCAGCGCTCACAGGTTGTATACCACTGAGGAGAATGCTTGTTTGCTTGCTCTCATTTTTCCTCGAAGAATTACTTTTTTATTTAAAGTTACAAAGAGAGAGCCAGTTTGCTTCTCATCACAAATATGGTTCTGAGCAGGTAACTGGGCAAACATGGAGGAAAACCAGGAAACATATATCCTCAAATTTGTATATAAGAACAGTTATACTAGGATAAGACCAAAGGTTCATGTAGCCCAGCATCCTGTTTCCTACAGCAGATACACAGAAGCATTAGCAGGGTCTACCTTGATGGCAATAGCCCACTTCTGATACTGTTCCCCACCAAACAGGTACAGTGGTACCTCGGATTACATACGCTTCAGGTTACAGACTCCGCTAACCCAGAAATAGTGCTTCAGGTTAAGAACATTGCTTCAGGTTGAGAACAGAAATCGTGCTCTGGTGGCGTGGCGGCAGTGGGAGGCCCCATTAGCTAAAGTGGTGCTTAAGGTTAAGAACAGTTTCAGGTTAAGTACAGACCTCCAGAACGGATTAAGTACTTAACCCGAGGTACCACTGTATTCAGCAGTACTCACCAACACAGACAAGAAAACAATGTTTTTCTTCCTGGTGAGCAAATATGCTCAGAGGCCATATGACTGTGTAGTGTGAAAGCTTACAGCCTGAATTCATGCACAGTTAAGTGCACCTAGTTATTCATACACTAGCAAAAGCAGAGGAGAGAGAAAGACAATCTGTTGTGTGCAGGAGCACTTTTACTACATTCCCAGTGACTAGTAGGGCTGGGCAATATCAGCTTTTCAACATTGCGGTATATCACCAAACATCACAGTCTGGCAATATACCACGGTGCTGAAAAAACAAGCTGCGTTGGCCTCAGCCTGCGAGGCGCTGGGTGAAATTGCTGCAGCTCTCACTGAGGGAGCTGAGGCAGTTTCACCCCAGCGCCTAGTGGGCTGGGACAATGCATCTTGTTTGTACGGCTCAGCTGGGGGGCGGGAGGGTTCCCGATCCCAAGCTGAGCCATCCCAGGTGTTCCCACCACTTGTGGACGAGCTGTCAGAATTCAGGCTCGGTCAGAGGTATGTGCCTATCTCTCCAGGCACCGGCTGAATTCTTTCGACCTCCCTCCGGCGACTCCCGGCAGGAAAAACACACGAGGTCCGTTCCGGCGATTTTCCTCAGGCTGTGAGGAAAACACACCAACTGCTCTCCTCCTCCCTGCTCTCCAGCATATCCCCAGGGAGGGGAATCAGACACAGACAGAAATGTATCTACATGTTTTATTCCTGTCTTCAGCAGTCATACAGTAAAAGATGTCCGCTCTCTTCAACAAACAGAGAGAAACTCCAAACTCCACCCATGTACATCCTGTACAGGTCATATGACACACACACTGAGCTAACATCCGGTGCTCAGTACAGAATGGACTGCCCCTTTGTTTCCATGGCAACAGTCACATACTTCCTGTCTGGCTTTCCAGCCACAAGCAGCTGACTGAGCTGCTGGAGCCTTTGCTTGCTGCAGCATTGCTGCTTTAGAATAACACAAGCAGGGAGAGCACAGCGGATCCTTTGCGCTGCTCTGTCGGGGATGGGGAGGGCTCCCATCCCTGGTGCTTCCTCAGCTTGCACATTAGCCAGTGTTGGGCTGGGGGATCCTTTAACTGCTCAGCTGAGGGGAGCAGCAACCACACACTCCTCAGTTTAAAGATGCAGAGGGAAGAACAAGCTGTACTGGTGCCTTGCCAATGCAGCTTTTTTCTCTCCCTCTGCACAGTATGAGGGCAGAGTGGGATGGTAATTTCACTCAGCAATATATTGCTAGTGAAACTGCCACCACTCCTGAGTCCCTCTGCTAGCAACACTTGCTGGAGGAAGTCGCTAGCAGAGGGACTCAGGTGCGGTGGCAGTTTCACCAATGATATACCGCCGGGTGAAGCCAGTATCACGGTCTGCTCCTCATACCTGGGCAATATATTGGTATGTCACCCAGGCCTAGTGACTAGCAGAAATAATTTTTGGCAGCCAAGTTCAGACACCTTTACTGATCTCTGCATATAGTTATTATTGCTAGAAATCTATTTTTCCACCAATAATTTGTATAAACCTCTGTTAAGGCAAGTAAACCAATGCCCATAATATCTTGGTGAAAATTCTATTAAAGAATTATGCATTGTGGTGTACACATCATGCACAGGAAAATATATATATAAAGATGACCTCTGGTGCAGGGGGAAAATGGAGTAGTATTCAGGAAGCCCCACCAGTATTTGAATGGTATGTTCAAAGGTACACAAAATCCTGTTCAGTTGCCTCACGTCTACCCTTCTATCAAGAAAACCTATCTTGCAATATGCTGGGACTTGCTGTTTTCTCATTTTTCCTCCTGCCAATTAAAGCTGGTCATTATCCACCATCATCTAGGAATCCTTCCTTAAGTCTCTGTATTATATCCCAATGAATTGCTACAATTGGATCCTGCCCTTCACAGTATTTTTGCTGCTCAATAGCCATAAAGAGATTAAATGAAGACATTTAATCAGGATTCCCCAGTGAGGTCCACTGCTCACTAGAGATTTCAACCTGGATCTCCCACATCTAAGGTAAATACTCCAGCGCTCAACCACCCTAGCTCCTCTCTCTTTTATTTAAGGATTCCAGTTTCTCCATATGCATGTGATCTTCGGTTGAAGGGCAGTATATTAATTAATTAATTAATTAATGCAACTATCATACAGCTCTCACCTGGACAGCCTTCCACTCTTCTCACCAAGCTAATTCCCCCTCCTTCTCCAAATTCTTCTTTGCAAAAGCCCCCCAAGTTTGTGCCCTGAGCATTTTCAGGAACAAGACAGATTCCTTCTGTGCTTCCTCACACCAGTTGTCCCACGGTGGACAATATTCCCTCAACATGCTCTGCTTTCTCCTTTCAGAGACTAACTTCCCTGGGTAAGTGGCATGTTACTTCTGCATTCTGTACAGCACCAAGGAACAATCTGTGCAAAATAATATGTAAAATAGCAGTACCTCCCCAGACACCACTGAATTGTCCTTTATCATGCTGACTTGCATGTTTACCACTGCTGCTACTTTACTTAATTAGAGCAAGACAAAATGCCTGTGGGAAACCCATAAACAGGGCCCATGCACAAGAACTGTCTTCCCTCCTGAGGTTTCCAGCAAATGGTATTCAGAAGCAATACTGCCTTCAACTGTAGAGGCAGAGCACAGGCATTATGGCTAGTAGTCATCAATAGTCTGCCCCTCTATGAATTTGTCTAACCCTCTTTTAAAGCCATCTAAAGTGGTGGCCATTACTGCCTCTTGGGGGAAAGAGTTCATAATTTAACTACGTGCTACAAGAAGAAGCACTTTCTTTTATCTGTCCTAAACCCTCCAACATTGGGGGTCCACGAGTTTTAGTGTTACGAGAGGAGGGAAAACTTTTTTTTCTATCCACTTTCTTCATGTCATGAATGATTTTATAAACTTTTATCATATTACCTCTTAACTCAACTTTCGTCTCAACTAAAATGTGCCAAATGTTGCTGTCAGGGACTCAGCGGGAGCGCAGGGAGGAGAGGAGATGGAAAGCGAGGGGGAGCAATCCGAGGGCAGCGTAGGAGAATATGACAGCAGCCCGATAGATTCCATGAGCCTCTCCAGCGAATCGGAAGATTCACAGAAGGGGGCGCCGATGGGCAGGGCAAGGGGCGACCCAAGGGGGACACCCCAGAAGCAAGGGGCCAGCGGGGACTCCCAGAGCAGCAGTTGCAAATCAGGACCAGCTTCCCCACCAGAGCGTAGTGGGGGGGAGGAGTCCCAGGTATCAGAGCCCACATATGCACCACCAGCGAGAGAAGATGAGTCAGGGTGGACCACGCCTCCATCGGAGAGCGAGTTAACGGTTAAGAGGAAAGTTGCAGGCTGGGCGCGCGCGCCAAGTTCAAAGGTACAGGCGAGCGGCACAGAAGGTAGCCCGGATAGGGAACCAGGTCCTAAAGCCCGCCGGAAGGAGGGGCAAGAATCGTCAGGGTCAGCGTCAGAGGAGTCCAGGAAGGATGAGACCCTAGCGGGCAGGAGGGCCCAGAGGAGAAAGGAACTTAGGAAGAGGTGGAGCAAGGCGAGGGTCTTAAACTGGTGTGGAAGGGGAGGAGACTCAGACGGGACTTCACCGGTCTAAGGTCGGGACGTAGAGCTGCACGCTGCGGCTTTAAAATGGAGACTGAATCTCAATAAAGACTTTTGTACATAACTACAGCCTAGCGTTGGTCCTCTGTGAGCTGGGACCTGGAGGCAGCTCTGACAGTTGCGAACTTTCCTTATAGGAGAGTCTCTTCATTCCCTTGACCATTTTAGTTGTTCTTTTCTAAATCTTTTCCACCTCTACAATGCCCCTTTTGAGGTGAAGTGACTGGAACTGTGCACAGTATCCCAAGTGCGGCTGAACCATAGATTTGCATAACAGCATTACGATAGCAGCAGTTTTATTCTCAGTTCCTTTCCTAATGATCCCTATCATGGAATTGCCTTTTTCACAGTTGGAACAGTATCTTCATTGAGCTATCTACTGTGACCCCAAGGTCTTGTTCAGTTCAGACCCCATGAGCATGTGCGTGAAATTAAATATTTTGTCCCAACATTACACTTACCTACCATTAAGCTGTATTTGTCATTTTACTGCACACTCACTCAGTTTGGAGAGGTTGTTCACAATCTCTTTTTGTTTTAATTTAAGAAACCATACCATAATGACCAGCAATAAACATACAAAGAGCAGTTAGTTGTGTTTTAAGCAATTTACCAAATATGGGGCTTCAAGTCTTATCACTGAAGCAAAGGCCACCATGCCAATCTTCAGTCTAATCTCCAAGGGCCAGGAGAACAGCAGCATATTTAGGGTAAAGGTAAAGGTACCCCTGACTGTTAGGTCCAGTTGCAGACAACTCTGGGGTTGTGCGCTCATCTCGCTCTACAGGCCAATGGGGCCGGCGTTTGTCCGCAGACAGCTTCTGGGGCATGACTAAGCCGCTTCTGGTGAACTAGAGCAGCGCACAGAAACGCCATTTACCTTCCCACCGGAGTGGTACCTATTTATCTACTTGAACTTTGACGTGCTTTCGAACTGCTAGGTTGGCAGGAGCTGGGACCAAACAACGGGAGCTCACCCCATCACGGGGATTCGAACCGCCAACCTTCTGATCGGCTAACCCTAGGCTCTGTGGTTTAGGGAATCCTGGTCTATTTTTTCACTGAACAGGAACAGAGCATGATTAAAGATACGGTAATGAAGATCAATTTTGATGACCCAAAAAGGGACAAATTTCATGATGGTTGTGATACTACTAGCTATGATAGCTGAGAATCAGTTTTTTGTGTTCAGAGACAGGATACTTCTAATTACCAGATGTTGGTGACAAACAGGATATGGTTCTCATATACGCACACAGAAAAGGAGTTATATCAAGCATTTAACCCACCATTGTTTATCCTGACTAGCAGTTTATAATTTCTGAAATTTCTCTAGGGTTTTAGAAAGGAGTCTTGCAGTGCTACCTGAATGTACATTGAACATAGGACCTTTTGCATGAGAAGTATGTGTTCTTCCACTGAGCTAAATCCCTTACCCAAAGCTTGTCCACTATGACATGCTTGAAGGCTTCCTAAGGGGATCTCACTGATCAGTGGCCAGATCTAGACATATCAAAGAAACGATTCAGTTAAACACGTTGTAAACTCACACAGGGAAATCCAATAGGGAAAGACGGGACTCCATGGCGGCATCTGGTGTCACAGTGTTATACAGTGGTACCTCGGGTTACATACGCTTCAGGTTACATACACTTCAGGTTACGGACTCCGCTAACCCAGAAATAGTGCTTCAGGTTAAGAACTTTGCTTCAGGATGAGAACAGAAATCATGCTCCAGCGGCGTGGCAGCAGCAGGAGGCCCCATTAGCTAAAGTGGTGCTTCAGGTTAAGAACAGTTTCAGGTTAAGAACGGAGCTCCGGAACGAATTAAGTACTTAACCAGAGGTACCACTGTATTGCATATACAATGCATATAAAACACCGTTTCTTTAACAATCTAGCTGAGTCCAGTGTCACTGGTCAGACAGTACAGGATTAGAAGGACCTATGGCTTGATAGGTTAAAACAATTCTTGTGAAACATTGAAGAATGCTCCCCCCCCCCCAAAGTGAGCAGAGATGCTGCTTTGCAGTGAATATTCCTAAAGTGCAAGACTACCACCTGAATACTAAATTAACAATCACGTTTGATTCAAGTTGCTACACTAAAACACTACCAATCTATAAACACAGAACAACAGCTACAATGCAAAGTGAGATCTTTTCAAATGTGAGTACTGCAGATGAGAACTAAGTCTGGCATGCAAAAAACAAGATTTGTACATTTCTGAAAATGCTGCCTGGAAATTACTGTGGGTTACAGTGGTAAATCAAGATCATATTTTACTTCTATATCAACTTCCTGTTTGCATGCAAACACCATTAGACATTTGCATGTGTTAACTTGAAATGTAGCCAAGCATCCCATGTAAATCTGCTCTCTGAAAAATTCTGCATAATGTAATTAATAATAGCTCCAACGTTTACACAGGTTAATTTATGTTGATAGGGAGAGCCATGGGGTGGGGAACCAATCTTGTATAATTCTCAAACAACCTGGAGAACAAAGATTTTAGAATCATCTAGTGTAGGGATTGGGACACAGTGACTCCTGCTTTCCATCAGCTCTAGCCAACATAGTAAACAATCAAAACCTATGGGAGCTGTATCCAACAACACCTGGAAGGCCACATATTCCCCATTCTTGATCTATCACGAGGAAGTGTTGTGCCAAACTGTGACTCACAGTCTACTGAGGATGCACAAACTGAGAGGAATTTGTTTCTACTTCAAAAGTCTATTTCTATACTTCTGGCTAGTTTATATACATATTGTTGAATTCATTATCAAAGACTTCCAGTCTGCTACAAAAACTGACAGAACATACCATCATATCTTTCTGGAGCTGCTGCCTGAGTTGGGGTGGGTGGCACTACTTTGTGGTGGTTCTGGTTCTACTTGGGTGGTCGTTACCAGATGGTGATACTTGGGGAGTGCTCTTCGGCCCCATGCAGCATTCAATGTGGGGTTTATCAAGGTGTGATTTTATCCCCTATGCTATTTAACATCTACATGAAACCACTGGATGGGGTTATGTGGAGTTTTGGAGTATGCTGTCAGCAATGGGCTGATGACACACAGCTCTACTTCTCATTGATATCTACAGGTATGGCAGTGGATGTGCCGGACTGTTGTCTTGCCTCAGTAATGGACTGGATGAGGGCCAACAAACTGAAGCTCAATCAAGATAAGACTAGGGTACTGTAAGTGGGGGGGGGGGGTTCCTTAGACTGTATGGATGGGAGGTTGACTGCTTTTAATGGGGTTACACTCACTCTGAAGGAGTAGGTACGTGGCTTGGAGGCATTTCTGGATAGCCTACCTTCTGTCATCTATACTCTGGTAACCTCTAAATTAAAATACTGCAATGTGTGATATGTGGGGCTGCCTTTGAAGATGGTTTGGAAACTTCAGCTGGTGCAGAATTTGGCAGCCCAATTGAAAGTGCTGGTTTTGACCACAACACCTCAAGGACTGCCTTTCCCCATGAGAAGCAACCTGGACCCTGCAATCACCATCTGAGGATGAGAGGTCTGGAGGGCGGCAACATGAGAATGGGCCTCTTCTGCAGTGGGTCCCCATTTGTGAAATGCTGTTCCTACGAAGGTTCACCTGGCATCTTCATTATACATCTTTAGGCACCAGTATACATCTTTAGTTCCTCTTTAACCAGGCCTTTGGCTGATTAACATTCTATGTCCTTTTAAATGTGTTCTGTGAGAAGGGGTGATTGGTTTGGTTTGTTCTTCTTTGTGGTTTTATTGTGTATTATATTTTTATGTTGTGAACCACCCTGAGATCTTCAGATGAAGGGTGGTGTTCAAATTAGATACAATAAAAAATAATAAAATAATATACAGTAATGTAAATATAAAAAATGTGATGGCCTACATTGTTCATTAATTCCATAATTTAAATGTTGCCATTTTCCTTGACAAGGCTGAAATTCTGCTGTACCCTTAACCAGAAGTAAGTTCCGCACCAATTAATGGGACTTACTTCTGGGCAGATGTGTATGGGATTGGTCTGCAACTCTCCTAAATTATTTACAAGTTAATATCAAGCAAATACTACAATGTAGGGTGCTCTCCTAAAGTTCAGGAGAGTAACAAAAACAAGGTTCTGTCAGAAGTTTTACTGACACCTAACACCATAAACAATTGGAGAACAAAGGGACTAATTGGCCGGTGTCAGTGAAAGACTTTCCTACTAGCTTCTTTTCTTTGGCGATCACTCGTAGCAGAGTAAGATTGTTTTCCATAAACACAGTCTTAACAATGAGTCTGCCTAAGCGATAAAAAATTTTCGCTCTCAATCATAGGCAACTCTTCTACTCTCCCCTATCCCATCACCAGTGTGCTTTTTTTCCCCTGGCTGTCTTATGGCCTGGAGTGAGAGGGGTTTTCCCCCTCCTGCTGCAATTTCTCACAACTTTGGAAACAGGTTCAGAAATCCAGCTTGTGGAGGAAAGCCAAATATATCCTCAACTATTGATCCAATATAGTAAAGCCTGTAGTAGATTTAGTAAAGCCTGTAGTAGATTTACTACAGGCTGCTGCTCTTTTTGCTCATGGACATAACAACACCAGGAATGAATTCACATTACTTCACAGCAGCTATTGGGAATAAGGAGAATATGCATTACTTTTTCAGGACGCAAATCATCTGTTATCCCAATGTTTACAGCGTCTGAATGATGCAGCAGGTTTATTTATTCATACCACCAATGTTAATGAAATATGCCCATATTGTTGTCTCTGTGACTAGAAATGCATACCAAAAAAAGGAAAAAAATTCTGAAATGAGCTGCTCCTGTTGAACATATGAACACACAATGCTTTCAGGTCTCCCCAGGCAGACTGTGTTGTTTGTGGCTCTTCCCAAATCTTTCTCCCACAATTTGCTTGTGATTGGTTTTTATGTTACTTTGCATTTGTGGTGGGAAACAGCAGCACACCAACATGACTGAGGATCTGGCATGGTGTTGGAAACTTCTAACTTGCTGTGCCGTACTTCCGTCACCCCAAATCTTCTATAGTTGCCTCCCAAAGCTACACCTTCTTCTGTTTCGTAGGTGAAAGAGGAAGTATGAAACTAAGAGAGAGTGAGTTCTCACTCAGCCATTTGCACCTATGCTCAACTTCTCAGACTCTCTTTGGACAGGTTCATTTTAAGGTGGTGTAGTGCCCTGTAACCTTCCACGTGCTCAGCTGCGTCCTGCAGTCAGGCAGTTGGCATACCTTGGATCCATTGGCAATTCAAAGTGATCCCAGGCTCTGTTGCTTACTCCAGCTTACTGGTACTGTCAGCCATGTGGGAGAGGGATCTGTTGTTGTATATCACTCCACCTGCCTGCAATGGTGAGCGTATGTTTCAGTTTGGTAGGGGAAGAAATCAAATGTCCACTACCAGACCCACCAGCAGTCCTGGAGGCCAGGACACTATATGGTTTGCTTACACCATGAGCACATCTGCCTTATGATCACACACAGTGTAGGACAGGTAGGGGTGTGTGACTGATTACTGCTTAAAATGTGTGACCATAACTTAATATAGACAGAGATTAAGTAATTCACTATGGGAGTCATGGAGAAGCACACACACCACTGAAGGCTGATTGCATGAAAAACAATACTCAGTTTAATTTTTAAGTCTCACACAGAGACTTTGAGGAAGGAGGGCATAAAGCACTACTAAAAACAAAATGCAGCAAGAATAAACTTAATGAAATCACACGCAACTACTAGCCTTAAAAATGGCAACTATGTTATGCATAGGGTACCATATTGTCCCCCAATTATATGAACCCATTGCACTTACAGAACTGCTTGCTGGCAGAGAAGCAGATTGTCTTAAAGTTTGCTAGAAGCAGACTGAAGCTGTGTTAGCAGTGAACCTGAAACTGACTTCCCAGCCTCAGCAACACTACAGTCCCTTTAAGAATGTTTTTTACTCAGACAGCAAAGAGGTCCATCTGACTAGCAGACTTATACATGTCACAGATTTATTTCAAATGTTTATCAATCACTAAACATTACAAAATACATATGTATACAACAAAATAAAAATACAGCAAACAAAAACTGATAAAACAGTTATCAAAAAAGGAATTTGATGCTATCACCAAGTTCACTCAACCATTTGGAGAAACATGTAAATATAAAAAAAGATTTTAGCATCCAACAAAAGGTGTACAATGTAGGAGGCTGTCTAACTCCAATGGGCAGTGCGTTCCAAGTGTGAGCATTCTGATGACATTTTGCTCCAAATCTCCTTATAACTATACTCAACAGCTTCATATAGAAGCTGCATGAAAGATAAAATGATACCTCATGTGACCCCAACAGCATAGTTGCCAAGGGGCCAGGCAGGCTCCCAGTGCTATTATCTGAAACAACCTGGCAGGTAGGGATGGAACAACTGAAGAACAGTTCTCTTTATTCCCATATTGCAGAGCCATGTCAGCAGTACACCATGGTTGATAATTAAAAAAGGCTGCTGAGGGAAACAGTAACAGGGTCACACTCCCCCTATCCTTCTCTCAATGAGGCGCCTTTTTTCAGTGGGATTCTTATTCCTATTAATTTCATTTCTATACCGCTTTATATTTTAAAGAAAAAAATCTCAAAGCTGTTTACAACACAATAAAGCATCAAATAAAACAACCAAGAATAAAACCAATTCAAGCTTCAAGGAAATTATTTCAGATTGTTCTCTAAGTAACATTTTGCTTTCCCCAAATTTATTTACCTACTTAATTTATGTAGATGCTCCATAGCAGAAGTATCTAGGAAGCAGTGTGGTGTCATGGCTAGAGTGTCAGACTAGGACCTGGGAGATCAAGGTTCAAATCCCCACTGAGTCATGAAGCTCACTGGGGGATCTTGGGACAGTCACAGCCTCTTAACCTACCACACAGGGTTGTTTTAGAAATTAACTGAGGATTGGGGTGAACCATGCACTTCTTGGAGAAAAAGGTGCAGTATAAATGCAATAAATGCTCTTCTGCTTACCTGCTTAGGAAAGCTATAGGGGCCAGCCAGATGGAGAAGTCAGTCGCCAACCTGGCATCCCAAGATGTCCACATGGTCACAACTGGACCAGCACAACACTAGGAAATCGCCCCTAGCCTCTGGCTAATTTCTAACACTGGTTAGGTTAGAAAATCCACAAATACATAAATAAGCAAGCAAGCAAACAGCCTGTTGGGTCAAATCAAGAGTCCGTCTCATCCAGCATCTCATTTCCGCATAGTGGCCAATTAGATGCCTCCAAGCCCACAAGCACAGCATGAAATCACTAGTACTGCCTGCTGTGCTGAATTCCCTATGCCAACAACAAACATGCCGGAGCATACTTCCACGAAATATGAAGGTTCTATTTAGCTTTCATGTCTAACAGCTGTCAATAGCCTATCCTCTATGAATTCATCTAATCCCCATTTAAATTAGCAGCACCACTCACTTCCCACGGCATGGAATTCTGTATACCGTAATTTAATCATGCATTATTTGAAGTACTCTCTCATCTGTTCTACTGCAAGTTTTATTTCTGCCTTTACATTTGTCTGTATCAGGAGGAGAAGCATGTCAGCAAGAGCCATGTCATAACCTTGGCTGATCCCAACTGCAAGAATTGGTATCTGAATTTGCATATTTTCCTCTTCCATTCCCAACCTTCTTTTCTTTCATGTCTACTCAACTGCAGTGCCTGTATTTTAAAATGTTTTTTCAGCACCTGGGAATTTTAGGCTACTATAATGATAAAGTGATAACAAAATATACTTGAGTATATTTGCATTTAAAAAAAAATAACCTCTATTTTGTCTTGCCTTAGTTATCTTTTTATCTATCATAAAAAATCTCAGACATTTAGTCTCTCCTCATAGGGAAGGTGCTCCAATTCCTTGATCATTTCAGCTGCCCTTTTTTTTTCAGCCTAGAAGCGTCTTTCCTACTATAATGCAGCTCAAGAACCGCAGGATCAGCAGAAGAGGATAAAAGGGCACACAGGCAGCTATTACAAGAACAGAAACATGCTGGTACTTCAATCTCTTGTAGTCACAGCAGGCACCTCTATTTTGGGTTGCATGTCGCCTGCTTCAGATGCTCTAATCATTTAAACAGACACATATAGATCCCACCACCACTAGGTACTGGCAGTGAATAGTCAGAAATGGCTGGTGAGCAATATGTTAAAGGAAGACCTCTGCAGCCCCAGGAGGCAGACAAGACAGCAGAGCTTATATTGCAGACACATCTTACTTGAATTGCATCAGCTGTTATAGACAAACAGAAGGAGGATGGTAAATAAAAATACAAAAGATTACCTTCATGTCTACAGTGAGGACTCTACTACAAAAGAACCCAGAAAGGTACCCCAAGGTATGCACTTTTATATACATAACTCGGATTTAGTATATAAAGGATATCACAACACACATGATTTAAAACTAGTAAGAGCTCTTGGCTCAAGTTTTCATTTTAAACATTACCAAATGCTGATGTTTCAGGAATAGCCAGTACAAAGATAAACCAATAAATTATAGTTGCCAAGCTAATCAAACTTCCAACAGAACCAAATCTAGTCAGGTGAAACACAAAGCACATGGTTGGAACTCAAACCTAGACGCTTACCTGCTAAGCCAAGATAGTTTTTCATGTGTATGTCTTTTGGTACAAGCAAAATGACTCCGGTAAGAAAGACATTAATATGCGTAACAGGATTTCTGACACTCCATTTTAATTGTTTCCGTATCCAAAAAGTTAACTGTGCCAACTTCTGATTCAACTAAAAATGCACGATTGTGATTTCAAAACTTCCAAACTCCATGTCCAAAGAGTTAAGCCTTTTCCTCTAGAAACAGCAAGCAGGTATAATCATCACACACATATGTGTACAAATATGTATGTGCACATGTATATGCTGGCACACATGTACGCATGCATAAGTGATGAACACAATCCTCCAAATATACACAATCCTCCACCAGAGGGCCTGCCACACTTGGTGAGCATGGGTGGTCTACTATTAGCATTATCAACTCAGCACACCAACGAAAGCTGGACAAGCCAACAGCAGTTCATGATTCATCAAGGCTGACTTCCTTTTAGACCAAGCATAGAAAAAGTGATGCTCTCCAGGTGTTCCTGGCCTCCTACTCCCATCGTTGCCAGTAATACCGCTAATGGTCAAGGTTGATGGGAGTTGTAGACTAACAACATCAAAGGAGGCACCAAATTGTCAATCCATGCTCTAGATTCTGGAGCCACTGAACTCAATCAGTCTATGGCACTCCTTTTGGATAATTAAACCATCTATGGCCTTTTAAATGGAGGGAAGGTTATTGTTTTGTTTGTTACTGTGTTGTGTCTTTTTGTGCTTTTCTGTTGTTATCCCTGCAATCCTCCGATGAAGCATGGTACAGTATATAAATTTAATGATGGTGGTGATGATAGATAAATAAATAAATCCAGACTACTTGTTGTCTCTGTCAAAAGGAAATTATCACAGCTTTCTACTTCCCAGCATACAAGAAAAGCTTCTACAGAGCCAAGTGTCACTCTGAGAAAGGGAAAATCAAAGACAAAGTGTATACTGGATCACAACAGAACAAGTCGGGTAAGCAGGAAAGGAAGATACCCAACAGGGAAACATTTGTAATAATTGTCAACCATCTGACCCATTGTGATTGCAACTAACTTTTTCCTTCATGGTTTAATAACTTCTTATTTCTACTGCTGTGTCCCTCTTTACTGTGTTACAAGCATTTGTTGCACCTGTTGCAATTTCTCCATGCTCCAGGCTTTGCCTGCTTAGCTATGGCCTACGCTGCTCTAATTAGATTGGAATCAGTCTGTCAGAGTTCCATTCCCACCCCCTCAAGCCAAGGAACATGTTTTAGCTAATAATAAGCTCCACTGAAAACTGCTACACAGCATTTGCCTTGCTTCAGCAAAGCATAACTCCTGAGAAAATCCCCACCTCATTCTCCAACTCCAACCTGAAGGCTGGGACTTGTTTTGGTGCTGGGCACTGGGGGTGCTCAGAATGTCTTGCCCACTCACTGACAAAACAATCCCCTGGCCTTCCTCTATTCTAAGTGTACAGTTGGGCTTCAGAGCTGTTCAGCCCACCCATCCCTCTCCAGCTCCAAACTTAGAGCTGGAGCAAGAGAGCAGGGGATTATATCCGACCTCACACAGAAGCAAGCAGTCGAAATTAACAGGTTGTCAGTTGTTTTTTGTGACTCAGGAGCGCCACCTGACAACCAAGTTGAGATTCTTAAGTTTGCTTTTTATATCTGATGGCATATTTGGTATGGAGGGAGAAGTTTAAGTTGAATAAACATTCTTACCTATTGAAATAGATAAGAAAACCATTCTGGTTTAGTTCTGGGTTCCGATCCTGCCCATTTGTGACAGTGAGTGAGATTTACTGGATGTGCGTTGTCTTCTTTTTGAACCCAGGTCTGCAGCATAAGACAGAGTGTCTTTCTAGTCCTTCCTGGAGATGAGTTAGCAAGGTTTGCTGATGACACCAAATTGTTCAGGGTAGTTTTTAACTAAAAGAGGCTGTGAGGCTGTTCCAAAAGGATCTCTCCAAACTGGGTGAATGAGCATTAAAATGATAAATCTGATTCAGTGTCAACAAGTGTAAAGTGATGGATGCTGCCGGGGTGGGGGGATGTGCTAACATTACATATATGCTAGTGAGGTCTGAGCTGGCAGTGACTCAACAAGAACCAAGATCTCAGAATCATAGTGGATAGCTCAATTAAGATAGCAACCAGGTTGTGGCAGCAGTAAAAAAGGAGGAATTATATTTTAGAGATCATTAAGAAAAGGACTGAAAACAGAATTGGAAATATAATGGCCTTACACAATATGATGCAGCTACACTTGGAATACTGTGTCACCACATCTCTTAAAAGGATATAATAAGCATCACCCTACCTTTAAAAAAAGTAAAAGTAAGATACTTTTTAAAGATTTGCATGAGTGCTCCTGTACCGTTTACAGGTGAGTGTTTTCCTTTACAGAAATAAAAACATGAGGCTTTTGAAAATAATTGTGTTATGTGGGCATGAATGGATAGAATGAGACAATGGGAGCCCCACCTATCACAGAAGCTGTGACCCTACAGACTGAAAGAAAAAGGGTTCTTCCCAGGAACAGCCAGTGTGATGTAGTAGTTAGAGTGTCTGTAGGACTAGGACCTGCGAGATCAGGGTTCAAATCCCCACTCAACCATGAAGTTCACTGGATGTCACTGTCCTATACATGCCTAAATGTAAGTCCCACTCTGCTCTGTGTATGACCTGTTTTGCAATGGCCAGTTATAACCCTCCAAACACCACAAACTGTAAAAGGAAACAAATAAATTACCTACGCAAAGTTGTTCACAGATTTATAACGATACAGATTTTGGCAAGCAACCCCCTCTAATTGAGCAAAAGAGGTTTGGTTTTTACCTTTGCTAGAATAAAACTGCAGTCACAACTCTTCTAGATTGCTTTTCCACTTGATTGCTTCTGTTTGAAAGCATTTGTCTTTCACGCAGAGCATTTATTCCATCTTCAGCTAAATCCCCCATCTTATCTTCATTTGCTTTGTGATCTTGCTTTTTAAAAATGCGCCTAGACATATTATTGTGGCGACCATAACCTAGGTTTAAGACGCCATTTGGCTCCTAGCTTTTATATCTCAGTTTCTAACACTGGAAGCAAGATGTTCAGAAACAGGGTCCTGAGGTCCAGGGACTGGGTGCTGTCTTGGCCACAAAGGTACCTATGAATAGGGAGGAGAGAAATAATCTCTCCAATAAAGGAAATGAAGGAAAATAAATGTGTTCATTTCATTCTACTTCAAATGGGAAATCAAGATCAGCTATCTTCCTTCTTGTAATTAATTCTTTTTAAAATAAATTTGATCTCTGCATCCCCTATGCTGTTTAGCTCATGAATACTGTGAAACTGAAATATATTCAACACACACCAATTTAGAGTAAGAAACATAGAGAAAGAAAACATCTATACACCTGCTTCTTACATTTAACCTCCCCAAGTCAGGGGACTATTAGGAAATCCTGTTGCCCTTCCAGATCTATTATTCACAGACAGCTGTTGATGGAATGGGCACAGTCCATAGCAAACCATGGACAATCAGCACCATCCAATTCTTTTCTATTCTTTTCTATGATGTTGCCATTACTTCCTCAAGCAAGGTCCAAAAGCCAAACATTTCAGAAGCAGGCTAAGAAACAAAGTACAATACAAAGAGCAATACTTTCTGTAGCAAGCAACAAAGAGCAAAACTTTCTGTATTGATACAAGAATCAGACTTCCTTGCAATTTTACTAAGACAATACAGTACATGTGATATAGCATCCATGTGGAAACTAAGCAGATTTGTTTTCAATAAGTACCATGTGAGAAAACTATACATGCTGCTTTGAGTTCCACAGAAGAAAATGAAGATATAAATAAATATGTTTTGAATAAATGCTAAACAGTAGTAGTATTTATTAATATATTAGAATTCTAAGGCCAACTATATTAGTATTCTAAGAAACTAATATGAGCCTGGCTGAGAATTAAAACCTCCCTAGAAGGCTCTGCTCATATGTCTGTTCCAGCTTCTCAGGACAGTTCAGCTGCCACAAGACTTTTCTGTAGCGGCCTCCAGACCGCGAAACTCCTTCCCAGCCAGGAGTGCATTTGGCCTCATCACTGCTGATGTTTAAGCAGGCCATAAAAACATTTCTCTTTGGATCACCTCATCTTAAAATATGTTCTCAGAATTAGATATTTTAGTACAAATGGTTCTGTTGGTTTTGTGGAAATTTATATTGATATTTGTAAACTAATTAGACCAGGCTTTTCAAAAATTGTTAACACCAGTGCCTTATATAGTTTGTGTCTGTTTTATGATGTTGTGTGATGCTAGATGGGTCATGTCAAAAAGAGCAGTTATTTATTTTATAAATAAATGTAACTGTATATAGAAGTACAACGAACCAAAACAGGAAACATGGGGGGGGGGCAGTTGAACACACAACTCTGACCACAGTTCTACCAAACTATGACCTACTGAGCAGCAGAGATATCAATCAGTTCATCATCCAATATGAAGAACCCAAAACTCATGATCATATATTTCTTCATAGGTGGTATCACAAAATTAATCTTAAAAGTAAGATACTATTGATAGGATAATTGCTTCTTCCACGGGCTAGGTGAGGCTGATGAAATTTCTACATGCAACACCACAAAAACAACCAGAATAGTTATGATGAGGACAACTCAAATAGCTTACATGCAACCATTTGTTTTGATGCAGCAGATACAAATGTATCCTTGCCTATTGCAATGACTTGAAGAAAATAGATGTAATACATGCTGGCGATATGCCTAGCAAACAATTTCCTGGTAACCAGATTTTAAGTTGCCAATGGCCACTTTCTCCATACAGTGGTGCCCCGCAAGACGAACACCTCGCAAGACGGAAAACCCGCCAGACGAAAGGGTTTTCCGTTTTGGAGGCGCTTCGCAAAACGAATTTCCCTATGGGCTTGCTTCGCAAGACGAAAATGTCTTGCGAGTTCCTGCGGGTTCCCCCCCCCCCTTTTTCTAAGCGGCTAAGCCGCTTATCAGCTGATCCGCTAAGCCGATAAGCCGCTAAAAGCCGCTAATAGCGCTAATCCGCTAAGCCGTCAATGGGCTTGCTTCGCAAGACGAAAAAACCGCTAGACGAAGAGAATCGCAGAACGGATTCTTTTCGTCTTGCGAGGCACCACTGTACCAGCAGATCATGAAGGGCTGCGAGCAAGAATTCATAACTCAAATCAAGGCATTTTCTTTAAAGTGCCTTGTTTATTTGTTTAAACCAGACACACACATATAGCCACATTTCCTACTCATTAACTACCAAGAACAAATTTATAAAGAGCTGGGAAAGCATCACAGCTCATTGAGAATGCACTGTTAATGATATTACCTAGGTCTAGAGTAGCCCCCAAAGCTATTTCATTTATCAGATTCTAGATTCAGGTAGGTAGCTGTGTTGGTCTGACGCAGTCGAAAAAAATGAAAAAATTGTCCAGTAGCACCTTAGAGACCAACTAAGTTTGTTCTGGGTATGAGCTTTCGTTGGTCTCTAAGGTGCTACTGGACAATTTTTTCATTTATCAGATGTTATATTATCAGTATAAGTACAGTGGTACTTTGGGTTATCAGAAAGCACTAATACTATCTGGCCATTAGAAAGAGTACAATACTGTTTTTGGTACCAACTAAAAAGTAACTTTTAATTTCAAAGTCTTTATTATGCTGGATGGGGATGGAAGAAATTTTAGCTCGGCAAAATTTTAAAAACCCTTGTAGTAGAATAGAAAGAGGAAATTGTAACATAGGCTTGATTCATTTAGGCTGTGCTCAGTGAAAAAATATATTAGGCTGCACAAAAGTCAGAGGATCATTGTGCTCTTCTTTTTATATTTTCAAAGTCACTATCAAAAATCAGAGCACAAGGCCATTATCATCTTCACACTTCAGACGATACCTAATGAAGTCAGCCTAGAGAAACAGAATGCTGAAAACTTTGTACGCTTCATTTTTTATGAAGGCCATGTGAACTGCATTTTTGCAACTCATGGACACTCACATACATGACTCCTCATGAGAAACAAGACCGTTCCACATTTTAGTTAGTTCCATATTTTGGTTGGGCGCACAGATCAAAGAAAGATTACACTGGCACTTACAGATTGTGCTAGAGACATTGCTTCTGGCCAGCCATCAGCTGAACAATTGACTGTGCCAGACTGCTAGCACAGCAAAGAGCTGAAGGGTGAGGGCTGATGATTGAGTACCTAGGAAGGTTAATAATCCCTGGTTTTAAGGCCAAGTTTTTTCATAGCAAGGACTTGTGTGATAGAAGTGTAAGGAGGGATTTGTTAGCTGATAGCTTAACGGATTTAAGAGAAGGATTAGCTATATAGTTTTGGTGCTGGAAGTACTGGGGGGAAAACCTGATAGTGACCTGTGCATTTGGAAACAAGTTGCAGAAGGTGGACAGTTAAAGGATATGAGACAGCAGGAAAGGTACAGAGTCTGTTTTGCACACAGGAAAGTGCAATGTGCAGGAACTGCAAAGATGACCAGCCTAGTGCTGGCCAAATAAGTTTACTGGGCCAACAGGAGTACAAACTTTAGATTACTACATAGTATCTGTTGTAAAAGTAAAGAGACCCCTGACCGTTAAGTCCAGTTGTGGACGACTCTGGGGTTACAGCACTCATCTCGCTTTAGTGGCAGAGGGAGCTGGAGTTTGTCCGCAGACAGCTTCTGGGTCATGTGACCAGCATGACTAAGCCGCTTCTGGCGAACCAGAGCAGCACACGGAAACGCAGTTTAACTTCCCGCAGGAGCGGTACCTATTTATCTTTTTGCACTTTGATGTGCTTTCTAACTGCAAGGTTGGCAGGAGCAGGGACTGAGCAACTGGAGCTCACACCATTGCGAGGATTCGAACCGCCAAGCTTCTGATCGGCAAGCCCTAGGCTCTGTGGTTTAGACCACAGCGCCACGTCCCTTAAGCATCTGTTGAGAGAAGGCAATTTACAGGGGGGTGAAACGTTCCCAAATGCTAAGTGATTAAAGATAAATCTAACATTTTAGAGAATACAAAGAAAATCCTATGTATACTGAGTTACATTCTATGGAAGAAAGGTGGGACTGTGGGAAACAAAAACAGATAAACAGTACTTATTCCAAACCATTAGCCCTGAATGGCACAGAAAACATTTAAAGAATTAACAAAATAGGTTTAAAAATAAACAAAAACATACAGTGGTATCTCAGGTTACAGCTGCTTCAGGTCACAGATGCTTCGGGTTAAGAACTTTGCTTCAGGATGAGAACAGAAATCGCGTGGCGGCAGCGGGAGGCCCCATTAGCTAAAGTGGTACCTCAGGTTAAGAACAGTTTCATGTTAAGAACGGACCTCCAGAACGAATTAAGTTCTTAACCCGAGGTACCACTGTATTGTATTAAAAGGTCAGGCTGGCAGAGGTTCAAGTGCAGAAAAACTTGAAAGTAATTACCTAAGTTATCCCTGTCTCTCTTGGAATACATTCACAAACCCCCAAAGCCTGAACACCAGTACTGATCACATAAATTTTGGGCATGTAAAAACTGATGTTCGCAAAACATCTAAGCTCCGTTACCCAAAACAGCTTTGCTGTGTTAAGCAAGTCCTTAGCATTATAATTCACTGCTGAACTACTTGATCAGTCCATCTTTAAGTGAGCGAAGCACGCTCTTGCCTTAATTGTTAGCCACATAAATTCTGTACGAAGAAGAGCTGCTGATATTCCTGATGGTAAAGAGTATAGCTTCCAGGGGAAAATATTCTGCAGTTTTCAAAACTTCAATGGAATTCTAATCAGAGCTCCAGATTTCAATGTGATATTTGCTACCAAATATCTTTAGGGCAGGTTCAATCAGCTGCCGTCCCTTATTGTAACATAACTTCATCAATGCCCCTATTCATCAATGGTTTTCTGTGTTTACTTTTACTGCCTACATGTGATACTTCCAAGAGAGGATTTCATTAAGGAGCACACCCAGGTATCTAAATGAGCAAGTTTATTCTGTAGCTTGCTGATCCAATCAACATCTATGCCTAGGGATGTATCTGCCAAAAATCACAATCTTGGATATTAGATACAGATAGGTAGCCGTGTTGGTCTGCCATAGTCAAAACAAAATAAAAAAATTCCTTCCAGTAGCACCTTAAAGACCAACTAAGTTAGTTCTTGGTATGAGCTTTCGTGTGCATGCATCTGAAGAATGTGTATCTGAAGAAGTGTGCATGCACACGAAAGCTCATACCAAGAACTAACTTAGTTGGTCTTTAAGGTGCTACTGGAAGGAATTTTTTATTTTGTTTTGGGTATTAGAGAAATTTAAAGATAGGATTTTCTGTTTACAGTATGTTCTGAAGAGATTTTTGAGGCCAATTGGGAAAGAGAAAGGAGCATACATCAAGAATGAGATCGTCCTGTTCCTAATTAAGAGGAGGCCAATTTAGCATTGGCTAAATATGGCACCAAGGGACACGGGTGGCACTGTGGGTTAAACCACAGCACCTAAGACTTGCCAATCAGAAGGTCGGCGGTTCGAATCCCCACAACGGGGTGAGCACCCGTTGCTCGGTCCCTGCTCCTGCCAACCCAGCAGTTCGAAAGCACGTCAAAGTACAAATAGATAAATAGGTACCATTCCGGTGGGAAGGTAAATGGCGTTTCCATGTGCTGCTCTGGTTCACCGCGGCTTAGTCATGCTGGCCACATGACCCAGAAGCTGTACGCCAGCTCCCTCGGCCAGTAAAGCGAGATGAGCGCAGCAACCCCAGAGTCGGTCACACTGGACCTAATGGTCAGGGGTCCCTTTATCTTTACCTTTAAATATGGCACCAAATCACTAATATAAAAGTTAGAAAGAGTGGGAGTCAGAATGCAACCTTGAAGTTTTCCCTGCCTTATCACCTAGAGCATGGAGACAATGTATTCTAACTCAAAAATTAAACTCTGAGATTTCCTAATTCCTACTCAAACACTGCTCTTATCTCTTCTTTAAGCACATCCTCTCTCCCTGCCAGACTCCAGTATTCTGCAGTATGTAGCAACCAATATGATACTTAGGGTTCAGTTTAAATATACCTGCATGAAACTGATTAAAACACGCTCTTCAGGATGACAATAATTAAGTTAAACCAGTGCATAAATTAGCATGTGTATTTTTTTATCTTGTTTATCTCAAAGGTAGTACAGGACCATTAAAAATACCACAGAAAACTTTGAGATTAAGGTGGGGCCAAGTCCACACAAACCTCTATTGCTTGGTTCATGTGTTAAGTAGATAACTTACATTAGAAGAAGGGACATGTCCAGGGGACCATACATCAAGTATAATATTCTTTCCTATTCTGGGGATCTAAACAGAGTACAGTGGTAGCAGTTCCGAGAGTTCCTAAACTAGTGCAAAAATGACTAGCTAACCACCAAATGACAACATTAAGTTACCTAAGTAATGAACTGGTAGCAATAATTTTGTTTGCTCAACCAGTTTAGTTCATGGTCTGACCATTATCTTCCTCCTTCTCCAAGAGGATACACAATTTGTGAAAACAGAAGCACATAGCATATCACTGAAAGCTTTAAGATTCCAACCACGAAACAGCAAAAACACAAAACAAACAAATCTTAAAGAGCAACTCTAAACTGAGATTTGAGTTTCACTCCAGGGAAAATATGAGTATTTCCCCATGAGCAAGGAACCAACTGTTGAAAACACCACTGGCCACTTAAGAAGCCCACTGCCAATTATCATAAATCTATCATTAAAGCACCACAGCAGTCCAGTTCCAGTACGGATCAATTTACCTCTAAAAATTCTTGGCACCAGAACAAAATGACCCAACAGCAGCTATTCTAACCTTCTGTGTTCAATGCCAGCTGGCTTTCTGACAGATCATAAGTGAAGAGTCTGTTCATCCTACTCCCAACATTTCTCTATCATTGGGCTGACAGGTTGGCCCCACACCCCCAAGAATAGTGACTGATCTTTATACAAGGAAGTACTTAAGGCTTTTTCAGATTCAAGTATTAATAATGGGGGGGGGGGGTTATACCATAAACATGGGAATGGCAAAACAAAGCAAGTGTTATGCTTAGGTAAACACCATGCAAACCTTCTACCCCTGCAGGTTCAATATTTTAGAATCCGATTTCAAGAATCAGTGCAGCAGAAAATGTCAGTTATACTATAGCATATCCAAGGAGATCCTGTTACACATCTTAGCAAAGTAATCGAAGTCTCAGGATTCCCAGGGTCGACTACAAAGCTGGTTTGAGTGGAAGAATGAAGCCGTGCCAAGGCAGAAGACACCATTCCTGCTGCAGGGGTATCTGATCCTGTTGATTCCATTCCATAACAACCATAATTGTGCTGCTTATTTAAGCCACTGGGGAAGGTTATCAGGATAATGCTTAAACCCTCAAACTCTACACTCAGATTCAAAAACCTCTTGATACTAATGAATAGTAAATATACTTCCCCCCCTTCATACTAGCCCACTGCTTTCAAAAAGCACTTTGAGAGCAACATATCTGTGCTTTCAATTTTGGAAACACAGGGAAATTAGCCAAAATGATAACAGATACTGGCACACAAAATCATCCACATAAATAAATAAGAAAGAAAGAAAGAAAGAAAGAAAGAAAGAAAGAAAGAAAGCACTCCATTGACTGATGCCAAGAACAAGTGCCATAAAGTACAAATGGGAAACCTGCCCCTACTGTATTAGTATCCCCAGATCTCAACATCCAATATGTGCGATTTTGGATAAAGTAGTATCATTTGCAACAAATTTACTAAGAAAAGAGCTCAAGCTCTTAATTCTTCATTAGAATTCAAGTCCTTATCTCACCAAGATTGAGCAGCCCAGATTCCTGAAGCTAGAGCTGTCTCCCCACCTTGCAAAGCACTGAAGATTAATAGCTACTCCTGAAGGGGCCATAAACACTAAACACATACAGTGATACCTCGGGTTAAGTATGTAATTCGTTCCAGAAATCCGTTCTTAACCTGAAACTGTTCTTAACCTGAAGCACCACTTTAGCTAATGGGGTCTCCTGCTGCCGCCGCGCCGCCAGGGCACGGTTTCTGTTCTCATCCTGAAACAAAGTTCTTAACCCGAGGTACTATTTCTGGGTTAGCAGAGTCTGTAACCTGAAGAGTATGTAACCTGAAGCGTATGTAACCCGAGGTACCACTGTATATGTTTCCTGTACCTTCAAGTGTTAATACTAAAAAAGAAAGGGTTTTCTGCTAGAAAAATGCTGGACCATATGATAGACACAAGAATTCTGAAGAAAAGAACATCAAATAGCCTCCAGTAACCCTCCAGACTATTCTCCAGGTCAGCCTGTCTCTCCAGAGAAGAGAAAAGACTTTACTGGCCACACAACTGCTCTTCTTATTTATGAGTTCAACATCACCACCTCAAAGAGCTGCTTGGCTCCTAGCATACCCCCTTCCTGCGGGATCCTTTCAGACTTCAAAATGGAACTTCCTAAGGCCTTCAACAAGGCAGCTTCTGGTGCAGTCTCTGTCTCTCTATCCAACTGCCTGGCCCTTGCTGAACAACTCCAACCCTTGCTAAATTGCCTTTCACATTCTCCCACACAGAGATTTACTTGGCAGACTGTCTGGAGGAAGGGGGTGACAGCTTAGCTGTACAGGAAGGACCCTGCATTCTGGCTGCAAAAGCAAGTAAAGCCCATGGCATTCAGAACTAGAACACAGAGAGCTCAAACAGAATACATATTTGGAAATAATTTTAATAAGCCTTCTCCCATTCTGCACTCAAGAGGTAAAACACACTTTTTCCAATAAAGGGGTTGTTGTTTCTAAGTGCAGAGATGCAGGAAAGAGAGAAGATACTCTGCTGAAATATGAGAAAGACCCTTTTTTGCACTATCACATATGGAGGCATACACACTTCACTGGAAACTCATTGCAACACACACCTTGTAAGGATGTTTGCCACCTAAGGAAGCCTCACTTGTGAAAAGAAGTTCTGTTTTTAAAAAAGGCAGCTAGTTCATTCCAAAGCAAAAAAACCAACCCAAAACACCTCCATCTGTTCAGCAGATGTAAGAGGATGATCCACTGAACAAAGAAGAGTAGAAGCTAACCATGTGGTGCACGGTTAAAGCAAGTTGCTGCTATCATTCAAATCCACAGGCCATGCAGCTTTTGTCATTAAATGGATAGTCAAATTAAAATGTAAAATCTCTTCAATTTCAAAATTCACAGGCCTCACTAAACACCAATTGCTTCACATGAAGAAATATCTATTCAACCTTGCCCTCCCACCGCCCAAACACAGTCACACACAGGAATTATTAATTTATCAGTTTAAAATATATTTCTCCTGTGGTTGCTGACAAAGTCTGGAGATAGTTAATGACAGTATTTTCCAGTTTCTCAGAAATCGCCTAGTTATCAAGTCCAGACTGAAAACAGGGAAGGAACTCACTTTTGACAAGTAATAGCTGTTAAACTGAAAATAAATAGGACTTTATAAGACCCCTGTGCTGAATTCAGGTAGTGGACAGAAGAAGAAAAAGAAAGGCTGGGCAACAAGACAGAGAAAGGACAGGAAACGATTAAGCAGAGATTTGAGAATGGAAGAAAATATACCCTGTCACAGGCTTAATAATAGAGCTTAAAGGAACTTTTGCAAGTTTTAAAGCATTGCCAGTTTCTAGGACTGGCATATTCTGCCCATTCTGAGCACAGCATTGTACAATGTACTACACTGTGTATGTTGCCCTACACTCCTAGCTAGTGTATGATTGAATGAAAACAGAATGTTGAACACACCATCCCTAGCTAGGTGTTCAGCACATGCTTTACATGTGTAAAGGGTTCCAAATTCAATCCACACCATTACTAATTCTATAATGAGAACATATAGATTACATAAATAATATAAATTCATTCCGATATGTCCAATTCATATTTATATGCAGGCTAATGGTGATCCAAACCCTCAAAGCAGCATACAATAAAATTACACAAAAGGTGCATTAAAAATGCATATGCACTCAAAATGAATCCATATGGCTGCAGACCTTTTATGGATATCATATACATTATACCAACACAAACAGAAATTACTTTCAAACAGGTATGTTCAGGACTGGCTCTTCTAGATTTAAATGGACACAAGCACACTCATCATCTTCAGGATGTGCCCATTCATCACCTCCCCATTTACATTTCCCCCTTCAGCCACCTATGCATGTAAAAAAGTGGGCTATATGCTTCAGAAGTTGGACAAACTAATTATGTCTTCACTGAAAACCTAGCACTGCTATCTTAAACAGCTTACCTGCTACTTTTTCTTCTGCAAAGCCTGTTTAACTGTCACATAATTAATATATGATTTCACTGCATGCTTCTGTTTACTCATTAGCGATCCAGATACTGGCCTTTCATTCCTCCAGCTGAGAAATGAAGCTTCATTTCAGATGCATCACAACCAAATCCATCACTGAATCTGGCACAATATGAGCAGTGTTGTAATATTAAAACCTAGTGCTACTGGTAAAACTCCTTTTGGCACTGAGAGCAAGCTAATTCTTAGGCCTCTCCAACGAGGACTTGATGCATGAGAAATGCTATCCTCAGGAGCATTCATCCACCATATATGCTCCAGTTGCTCACTTCTGCTCCTGGAAAATATAGTGATAACAAGGTGTGTGAGGTGTGTGCACACATGTGTGTACAAACAGAAGCAAACACATAACAACAAACAATTTTATTTCTCTAGCCCAGTGGATTTCAACCAGTGTGCCGTGGCACACTGGGGTGCCTTGAATGATGGGTTGGGGTGCCACAGGCAACACTAGCTACTGTTCCTCTTTCCTTCTCTCCCTCTTCTAATGCCCTCTTGCATCTCTGCCTCCCAAAGGTTTGCATGGATGTTTGTTGCAGTGGCCCTGGCTACAAGCTCCCCAGGTGAATGATGCCTCTGGGGCTGGCTATCGGGTGCTGCACGCCAGGAGCTGAGGCAGCCTCAGAGTAAGCAAGCAAGTGGGTGAGGGAGCCCAGTCAGCCAGTCCACCAGTCCTTGCTGTTGGGAATGGACAGACAAGTGGGAAGCTGGGCAGGCAGGCACCACACTGGCTTTTCTTTTGCTAGCTGTGTGGAATGCTTGCCTAGGAGCTGAGTGTCCAGTGCCAAAGGGGAGCCTTTCTGCTATGCTTAGTAGCCAGTCTCTGTCTTTTGGGTGAGGTGGGGGGAGGCTCAGAGACCAAAGGTGGTGGCAGCTGCTGCCCAGAGGACTCCCAAGAAGAAGGGAGAGGAGAGGAGGCTGGGGAAATACTCCACAAGAGAGGGTGTTGAAAAAGGGGTGAGGGGCTGCCAGCCCTGCAGTCAAGGGGTGACATGACATGACTTCTGAGGCTAGGAGCATGTTCCCCCACAGGAGAGCGCAGAAAGAATATACCGTATTTTTCGCTCCATAAGATGCACTTTTTCCCTCTTAAAAACTAGAGGGGAAATGTATATGCGTCTTATGGAGCAAATGTGTGGTCCCTGGGGCTGGGCGGGGGGGCGGGCTTCCCCTGCCAGCCCTGGGAGCCACGGGCAGGCTGCGCGCAGATGCCCTGCACTCCTGAGCAGCTCTGGGGTAGCCCACGAAGCCTCTGCAGGGCAGCGGGATGAAGGCTCCCCGCTGCCCTGCGGAGGCTTTGCGGGCTACCCCAGAAGCCAGAACAGCTAGAGGGAGCACATGTGCCTTATAATTACACCAAGGCTGAATGTTTGTCTGTATGTTTGCATGTATGTATGTATGTATGTTTGTTTCCTGCCCTTCACCCTACGGAAAATTATTTTAACACACTACATATGAAGCTGCCTCAGAAAAGAACTGGGGAACTTCAGCTGGTACAAATTGCAGTGGCTATATATTTGATCAGAACCAGGTTCTTGGAGCAGGCAAACCCTCTTTGTTAAAGGCTTCCAGTTGACTTCTGGGTACAATTCAGAGTGATGGTTACTATCTTTAAAGCCTAACTGACTTAAGAACAGAATACTCAGACCCTTCCCTTCCCACAAGCCCTTTCACCCACTCAGTTCAGCTGAAGCTGTTTTTATATGCCTCCTGCCACCATCTTAAGTACTGCTGGTGTACAACCTTTTCCATTGTAATGTATGGGCTGTGGCCTGCTCCAAAAAATCTATCTGGCCATTGTTGATGGTGTTCAATGACAAAGCCTTCTTTTGTTCCGGCAGGCATTTGGGCAGGCGAGCATCTGCATTTATTATGCCTAATTCCACTACTGATTTTTGTTTTATTTGCTGCATCTGGTTTGTTTTTGATTGCTTACTTTTTAATTGATTGTTTCAAAGTTTAATGTAAGCGGTCTTGGGAGTTTCATTCTGAAATGGAAAGTCAGGATACAAGATGTAATAACAAAAAATATTAAAAAGAAAAATAGGTTGGCAAAATGAATGAATGAGTACTGTATGGGGCATGTGAAAAACAACTTTTTCTTATCTGTAAATTTTCATTCAATCAGGTAGCATGGGGAAGGAGTCACAAAGAACCTGGAAATAAATACAGATTTAAAGTGCACCTGCAATTAATTATCCTGGGAGTTCTTATAATTAGGACTTTTAAAAAATGACATGCACATATTACAAAATTTTAACACACAAATACATTCCCATAAACATACAGTGGTACCTGGGGTTACAGATGCTTCAGGTTACAGAGGCTTCAGGTTACAAACTCCGCTAACCCAGAAATAGTAACTCGGGTTAAGCACTTTGCTTCAGGATGAGAGCAGAAATCGTGCTCTGGCAGTGCGGTGGCAGCAGAAGGCCGCATTAGCTAAAGTGGTACCTCAGGTTAAGAACAGTTTCAGATTAAGAACGAACCTCCGGAACGAATTAAGTTCTTAACCCGAGGTACCACTGTATTATAAAAAGCATGGGACACTACTGCATTGTGGGGTGATGAGAAAGGCAGGAGTGATTCAGTTAGTGGGTCAGTGAAAGTCAACAGCTTATAAAGAGATATGTCCCACTGGGACTGGGAAGGGCAGTTCAGAGGGCATGCATTCAAGATCACTTCCAGTGGAATGTAAGGGCAAGAGAAGGTTGCATCATAGTTTTAATTAGCTGTTTTCTGCTCTTGATCCCTCCAGGAACTTGTACTTGTGGGCACAGTTTGGTTTGAAAACATTGCTTTCTGAGAACATTTCTGAGATCTACACTGGTAGGTGAATGGCTTTGACATTCAAGGTGCTGGCTTTGACCTTTAAAGCCCTTCACTGCTTGGGAACCAGGTACCTTAAATATCCCTCTCTAATATTAGCTTGCCCAAAAACAAATATATTCCACTAAGGACCTTTTCAAAGTGTCGCTGTCTTCATAGATAAAGCCGTGGCTACCAAGATGGCTTTGTGGGGTCCCAGTTATGGAACTCCCTCACCAAGGAGGCTTGGCAGGCACCCACTTTATCATCTTTTAATGCAGGATTAAGACATTTTTATTCTTTTAGGTATTTTAATGGCTTGTATTTTAAGCACTGGAAGGCTGCTATATTTTAAAACAAAATAAAAAAAATTTCTTCCAGTAGCACCTTAAAGACCAACTAGGTTAGTACTTGGTATGAGCTTTCGTGTGCTATATTTTAAACACTCTGCTTTATCAGTATTTTAATTGTACGTCTTTCTGTATTAAATTTGTATTGCACACTTATCTCTGGATAAGTATGAAGGAAAATACTGCCAGGATTAAGACAGGGTAGGCTGTAAAATACACGCATACCAAGCCAAAATACCACACCTATTTATGAACAATTTTCAAGCCAGAGACCCCAAATCCCCAGTAGATGAAATCCAAGGCCAATGTTTTGTTCTATTCAGTGGTACTGCATTTGATGGAGACTATTACATCAATCTGTGATCATGAAAAATAATGACAGAAACCAAGGTTCCCTACAAGAACAACACAGCACCCCTCGTTTAGATGAAAATCCTTGTGTTGTGCCCTTGCTATTATCTCTCTGGTCAGCATCCCAGTAGCTTGCCAGAGTGTCTCAGCTGCACCAGTTAGCTCCTACGATTTCTCTGCTTTTGCTGTCAATCCAAGTAATGGCCCACTTCCCAGACATGGGTAAAGGCACCAATTTTCCACTTCCATCTACTGACATATCAAACCCTTCTTCAAAATCACCTGTACTGTCATGCAACTTGAAAAGCAGAACAAAAGTCATCTGTTTCAATGGCTGCCAGGAGTATCTGATGCCATCAATGCAACATCTGCAGGGGCATACTAATGCAAGATGCAGATGAGCACAGAACCACAGTAGCAAGTATGGAAGACACCCAAAGGACAAGTGATGCTATTTCTATAGAAAGACCAACAGAAAGATCTTAAGGTACCTTCAAACTAAATTGCATCATAAGTTATAGGAGGAACAACAGAAATTCACAAAGGGGGTGTGTGAAGTTCCACTTGAATCAGCTCCACAATTTTGTACAAAATTGAACACACAGTGCCTCAATTTACACATCACATTAAACCAATTAAAAATAGGCTATGGTTTAAATATGAATGCTTAGGTTGCTGTTGCACGTGGCTGAAAAGTTCTCTCTGCTCCTCCCTAGCGCTGCCAGGAAGCAAGCCTTTGACGTCCAAACCTGGGCTTGTGTCTTGCTTTTCTTCAAACAAACCACAAGTGGTAAATAAGGTTTGTCCCTCACTTACTGATAGTGGTTTGCTTGATGGTAAAGAAACCACAAACCCAGGTGCAGGCTTCACAATATGCCAGAATCTGGCTTGGTGCCTGACACCATGAGCTGTTAAGGAGTGGAGTAGACTCTTCAGTAGCATGCACCAAAACATGCATATTCACATTAAAAGCACAGAGTGTTTTTAACACTATGCAAGTGAATCCGACTCTCCTTCTACCCAGAACAAATTTGTAAATATTTGGTGCAGGATCCCAATAACCTGCTTTGGAGATTAGAAATGTATTTGGCTCCACTTGTCATTCGTGACAAATAGGTATGGTTTTGGTCTTCTCTCAAAATACAGGCTGTATAATGGGGTACAATTTAGAACTTCATCTTCCATTCCTAAACTCCTGGCCAGAGACAGCTTAGAGCAGAAGGAAGCTGCACTTTATATGTACCCTTACACATAACTGGCACATTGAGGCTACACTGAGAGAAGATTGCTAAAAGAAGCTCAAACCATGCATAACCTAGCAAAGCCTGTGAAGTGATGATCCTGCACTACCCACCTCTTGCAAGATAGAGCTTTTCAGGGGTGGCCTGTCAATGAGGTGAGGTGAAGCCATTTGTCTCAGGTGGCTGCTGCCAGCCTGCCCAGGCTTCCCACTTGCTACTGTTGTCCTTGCTGCTCCCACTGCCTGGGTTTGCTTGCTTGCTTGCAATGGGGAAACTACGTTACTTAACCTAGGGAGCAGCTATTGGCATCAGTGTCAATGTTTGCTCCCCTTACACTCAGCCTAGAATAGTTCAGCCCACGCTTTCAACTCCCTCCACTTCCCAGGCAGACCAGCACACCAATGGGCAGCTGGAAGGGGTGAAGGGAAATGAAGGGAGCGATGACTACTGTTGTGCTGATTCCACTTGGCATGCCTAGCCTGCCCTCTTCCCCAAGAAGCACCAGCGTATCCCCTCTGGCTAGGTAGGCAGCTTGTCTGATGGCAGCCTGTTCCCTGCATGGTGGCATGGCCCCCTGGATTCTTGGCACAATCAAATCCAGCTCTTCCTCTTCTCCCCCTTTCCCTTTTTCTTCCATTCTTCCTCTCTTTGCCAGGAGGGAGCAGGCCAGTGCCCAATTCTGAGGGAGGACATCGTCGTGTGGGTGGGAGTGATGTTTGGCCATTTTGCCAACATCAGCAAAACATCCTGGGCACTTGCTCAAGTCGGACACTTGCTCAAGTCTCAATAAACATGCAATTTTTCTTTTTAAAAACCTTATTTTAAAAGCTCTAAAGCTTTGTTATTTTAGAAATCAGGTTCTACAGATTCACCTTGAAGAAAATTTGTTCTAGGTCTTGGCAGCAAGTAAGTGGAATGCACCAGAAGACCAACGTTCTTGGGGGATTGGATAAATTCATCTCCATGGAAAACAGAAACACGTACAGCAGGGGTGGCCAGCTCTTAAGAGACTGCAATCTGCTCACAGAATTAAAAACTGGCTTTTGGGGGGTTCAGGTCAAAGTTGTTGACCTTTTTTTTAAGGGAGGTGTGCGGGGCAAAAATGTTAAGATGTTGAGCCTTTTTAAAGTGAGCCAAAGTTGTTGAGTTTCTCTGGGGGGAGCCGGTGATCTACCACGGTCGTCCAGTGATCTGCCTGTTGGACGTGCAGAATAGGACTGAGCATTCATATTTATTTTGCCAACTATTACCAGTATCAACTCCCCACTGCTGCACAAGAAAACATGCACTGGACTGAGATGGTAGCCAGTGGAAACAAATCACCTATTCTTAAAGCCACATCTCCATGTTTTGCTTGCCGCAATGGTTCCTGACAAGACAAAATTATCTCCCTGTGCTTATAAATCCTTAATGCATTCTGCTCCAAGTGCTTAGCTCTAATTCCTGACTAGTAGAAAAGACCAGAAGCAGAGCCCTTCTGAGAAGACAATAATCAGGCATTACTTAACAGTTCTGCAGGCTGGTTTGGACACAATGCTAATTTAGCATTGGGTTCAGGTGTCTTCTCCCCACCTCCTCCTCAACCATGAAGAAACAGAAGTAGTTGCCTCCATTATCCACTGGCCACAGTTTTAACTAAGGTGTATACAAGTAAGTCAGGAATCACAAAGCATGGGTCGGAGTTGGCTTGTTCAGGCAAGACACTGTTTAAACCAGGGGTAGCCAAATACAGTTCATCATTGTCATCTGGTGGGCATAATTTCCTTAAGCCCCAAGACAGCATGGGCTCTGGGAATTGTAGTCCAGCAAGATCTGGAAGGCACCACACTATTTGTGGCTTAAACCTACCAGTTTGGTATGCTTTTGAACTGCTAGGTTGGCAGTAGATAAATAGGTACAACTGTGACAGGAAGATAAACGGCATTTCCGTGCACCAGAAGTGGTTTAGTCATGCTGGCCACATGACTCAGAAAAACTGTCTGCGGACAAATGCCAGCTCCCTCAGCCTGAAAGCAGAGATGAGCACTGCACCCGATAGTCAAATTCAATTGGACTTAACCATCCAGGGATCCTTTACCTTTATCTACCAGTTTGGACAGAAAGGCAAACTGAGATTAGTTGAAAAGAGAAGTAAATTCTTACAGCTTCGTTCTTGTTGTCACATCAGAGGAAGTGGGAGGTGGGAGTACATTAAGTCCTTCCTTGACAGTTATTAGAGTCACTCAGAAAGTAAGCAGCCTCATTTTGAGCACACCAAGTCTAATTCATAAGAAAAAATGTTGGAAATACACAAACAACATGTGTACTGCATCCAGTCCAAACGTCTGCACCACATTTGCTTTTTGGCCTAAGGGACATGGAAATGTAAAACAGCAAGTCACAAAACAAGATGGAAAATAAAGGAGTGCTGTGCTTGGCTGTTCTAATGACAGCCAAATGTCTACCATCAATTCCTCCAAACCATGCTGAAGTATTAAAATGCAGGAAAAGGAACTTCTAAATTCTTAATCCTGGAATTTTGCACTTTTGAGTTAACTTGCTGCCCCCCTGTAGTGAAGTCAGGCCTACACACATTAATTCCCAGCAGCTTGAGATCAGCGTCACACCATAGGAAAATAGCTTCCCTGCTGCTGGGGATGCAAACATGAAGGAGTTCAATGACTGTTTAGAATAGAACTCCGTATCACCAGACCCAGAAATACATTTGACCTCTCAGCAGAATTTGCATCATTAAGTAAAATAAAGGAATGAGGCTGACTGTGGAAAAAGAATATGAAGAGAATTAGAACTTTTACTGCTTATGCAAATGAACAAGTTTGGTTGAAGGTGGGGTAGGCAGAAAGATTACATGGTCTTCAAGGAAACTAGAAGCAAAGCAAAAGTCACTATAAAAACAGTATAATATTGGTTTTAAAGGGGGGGGGACTTGACTGCTGTAACAGGTGAAAGGACAAGTCAGTAAACTGTTGGATAGTATGTGCCTAATTCCTTGTGGATGCTTCTACACCTCTGTAGATCCAGGAAATCAGGAAAGCATCCATATTCTTGGGGATTTACACACATTAGGGCTGGGTGATATCTGGTTTTCAACATTGTGATATATACCGATAAATCATGATGTCCAAAATAAGGATGGAGCTATGTAAAGTTATTGTCTGGCTTCACATTTTTTCCATAACATGATTTTTGCATAGAACACACAAACACATCATGATTTACAATATACTGCCAGATTAAATATTATGAAACAGATACTAAGATATGGAGTTCAAACTGGTTTGGGACGATATATCCCCCAGCCCTGACACAAAACATCAAAAAAAAAATGGAATTTCTGTGTACAGTCTGAGTCTATCATTATTAAGATGGTTACTCTTGCCCCCCCATTATGTGCCTCTTTCGAATGCAGGGGTGGGCAATGTGATGCCTTCCATATGTTGTTAGACCCCCATCAGCCCCAGGAAGCTCCCAGGGAAAGGAGAAGGGGGGTGTTTATAGGCACATGTGATTCCACTTGCCCAGTCCTAGAGGGCACCATGTTGGCTACCATTGTTTTAATATATTGATGAGCACACACAAATCTGCTAGTGTGAAGACTGGGATACCAGCTCCAAAAACAGAACTATCTGGAAGAGAGAGGAGCTGGCAGTAGATGCATTGGATAAAAAAACCCCAAAAAATACGTTAAACTGGTTGCCCTTCGTTGATCAATACTGCCAGCACCTTCTACTCACAGAACAGGCACATCAGAAGAAGGCAGCTATTTGCCTCAGCTCATTTAGCAATCAAGGTCACATGTGCCAACATACAAAATGTTGAAATCTAATAGTACTGGTTTAAGCAAGGAAGTCCAATTTCCTCCTTTGTAACTCTTGACATCTTGGCCATATGCCATGTTCTTGCCTGGTTTCTGCAACAGAAGGCATTGTACTGTAGGTCAGTGGATGATAAGGAAATGAACATTCTACTTTGCAAGTCCTCCAAAGGCAGCTGTGTCATGAGCTTATTCATGCATATCTCAGGAGTGGAAAACCACAGGGGGGGAAAGACACAAATGAATGGCAGCAGCTGGAAAGCTCTAATACCAAAAAACACTTTCCAGTGCCTGACAGAAACCCTTAGTCTCGGCTGCTTAGACTGGATTGACCAAGCAGGTACCATAACCTAAAATAAACAATATAGCACTGCAACATAGCACTTCCTCTTTGGGGAGGAAGGCCAGGATAGAAATTTAATAAATACATAAAACACACGAAAGCGTCTAATAGCCATGAATTAAATTCACTTCAGCAGGGCTGGAGAACCTGCAGCCTGCCAGATCCCATTGGACTACAAGTCCCATCACCCCTGAACACTGACCATGCTGGCTGGGGCTGAGGGAAACAAAGTCCAACAACATCTCGAGGTCTACAAATTATTCACCCCTGACCTAAAAAGATCTCATTGGGCATTGCTTTGTTTTATACACACGTAGCTGGCTCTTACAAAAAACATCATAAAAACAAGTGTAAGTAATTTTTCTTTGGAAGTTTTTTGTACATGCTCATGCATTATATAAGGGCACAATTAGTCTTCAATCCAAGCCCCCTTCTTACCACTTCACAAATGCCAAGCACTCTAGAAACGAGGAGTTGTCCTAAGGTTTGAATACTGAGAGGCAATAACACATGCAAACTTGCTTGTATAGAGTAGATAGGAATCTGAGGATTTCATGCCATAACCCTGTGTGTGGAAACACTCTGCTGACCTGACAAACAACTTTCTTTGCAACTTTGGTCACTCCTACAGATGCCATTCATTAGTTACTACATGCAATTTGTCATATATGACTTTATTATTTACTGGCTACCAACACAGCAGCCAGTAGGAGTTGGCACATTTGCTCCTGATGATACCTTTACAATCATGTAAACTGCCTGGCATTGCTTGACGGAAGGAAGCAGGAAGACAAGCATGTACCACGGGCTGTTGACAATGCTTCTGCTCTAGCTGCCTGGTCCTCAGCCCCTAAAAGTGAATGACTTGCTAGGAGAGAGGGGATGACAGCTGAGGAAAATGACTTTGACACATATATCATATCTGCTGACCCATCTAAAGGTGAAAATAAGATAGAAGGCTCATGGTGTTCTCTCACCTCGGCTTTCTCTCATTCAGAGTTGCTCCTGCCAAGATGTCTCATCTCTTACGTTTTCATAAATACCATCTATTCCATGTCATAGAATATGAAGTGGAGCTAGCAGTTAGTTAAAGGGTAGAGGGACCCCTGACCATTAGGTCCAGTCGTGACCGACTCTGGGGTTGCGGCGCTCATCTCGCTTTATTGGCCGAGGGAGCCAGCATACAGCTTCCGGGTCATGTGGCCAGCATGACTAAGCCGCTTCTGGCAAACCAGAGCAGCGCATGGAAACACCCTTTACCTTCCTGCCGGAGCAATACCTATTTATCTATTTGCACTTTGACGTGCTTTCAAACTGCTAGGTTGGCAGGAGCAGGGACTGAGCAATGGGAGCTCACCCCGTCGCAGGGATTCGAACCACCAACCTTCCGATCAGCAAGTCCTAGGCTCTGTGGTTTAACCCACAGCGCCACCCGCATACCTCCTCATAAATTGCCTGCAATGCTGAACTGCTATTTCCTTACAACTATTTGATATTTCCCAATAGCTTTCAATATCCAAACTTTCCGCAAACCTAGCAGTTTTTAGATCAACACAAGCAGATAAATTGGTACCACTGTGAACGGTGTTTCTGTGCACTCTGGCTTCCATCACAGTGTTCTGTTGTGCCAGAAGCGGTTTAGTCATGCTGGACACATGACCCAGAAAGCTGTCTGTGGACAAACGCCAGCTCCCTCAGCCTGAAGCAAGATGAGAGCCACACCCCATCTTCACCTTTGACTGGACTTAACCATCCAGTGGTCCTCTACCTTTACCTTTTTATATCCAATTTGTTCTATAAAGAGACTCAGAAGCAGTTGAGTGAATAATGCAAAGGCAGTCAGGAAGTTTGAAAGCTTTTTGCTTATTGTGTTTTGTAAAGGAAATTTTTTTAAAATGTAGGAGGAGGAGAATCTAGAGAGGACACACATGCTTTCTATTTCCACCACCCCTTTCAAGGCCTCAGTAGTGGACAGCCTCCTAACCCAGGGGGCCAGCATTAAGGTCTCTGCAACATGGATACAGTGGTGCCTCGCAAGACGAATGCCTCGCAAAACGAAAAATTCGCAAGACGAAAGAGTTTTCCGTTTTTGAGTCGTTCCGCAAGACGAATTTCCCTATGGGCTTGCTTCGCAAGAAGAAAGCCCATAGGGAAATCTCCGGGGACCTCTTTTAAATGCTGGCGGTGGGGAGCAAAGCCTGTCGCCCCCCCTCCGGCCTTCAGAAGAGGTCCAGGAAGGCCGGCAGGGGCCGAAAGTCTTTGCTCCCAACGGCCAGCATTTTAAAAGCGGTCCGGGATAGCGGGAAAGCGCAGCGCGTTTCTCCGCTATCCCGGACGGCTTTTGAAGGCAGGTGGGGGGGAGCAAAGACTTTCGCCCACCGCCTGCCTTCAGAAGACCTCCGCTGTCCCGGGGCGATCTTAAAATGCTGGCGGGCGGCAGCGAAGCCTTCGCTGCCGACCCCCAGCATTTTAAAAGCCCCCAGGACAGCGGAGACTTCTCCGCTGTCCCGGGGCGATCTTAAAATGCTGGCGGGCGGCAGCAAAGCCCTCCTGTCCCCGGAGCTTGCGGGGCGGGAGGTGGGGAGAAGGGTTTTTCTTCCCACCGCCAGCCTTCAGAACAGCCTTCTGAAGGCTGGCGGTGGGAAGAAAAGCCCTTGTCCCCCCCCCCCCCCAGCCTTCAGAAGAGGTCGGGGGACAGACTGTCCCCGGACCTGGTCTGAAGGCGGTTTCCATAGGAACGCATTGATTGATTTTCAATGCATTCCTATGGGAAACCGTGCTTCGCAAGACGAAAAACTCGCAAGAAGAAAAAACGTGCGGAACGAATTAATTTCGTCTTGCGAGGCACCACTGTACCTTTCTTTGTAATACAGTGGTACCTCGGGTTAAGTACTTAATTTGTTCCGGAAATCCGTTCTTAACCTGAAACTGTTCTTAACCTCAAGCACCACTTTAGCTAATGGGGCCTCCTGCTGCTGCCACGCCACGGGAGCATGATTTCTGTTCTCAGCAAAGTTCTTAACCCGAGGTACTATTTCTGGGTTAGCGGAGTGCGTAACCTGAAGCGTATGTAACCTGAAGCATATGTAACCGGAGGTACTACTGTATGTTTAACTAGTTCTTTCATCTGACTAGGACCTCGGATGGGACAACCGCATTAATACCAGGAGAACAAATCTATGAAGTTTGCATGTTGTGATTCCCAACCGTCATCAGCTTAAGCAATTCCAGCTATTCTGCAAGCTGACACATACCTAACTTGTTCACAGACATACATTAATGCAGTGAAGCTGCGGGAATTGAGAATAGTTTGGGCTTAGGTTGGTAGAATATCAAAATCTGATTTATAATATTTAGGCTCTCTAACGATCTATACAAGGTTGGGGCATAATGAGAGGATTTATGTTGAACTTAAGGTCCCAACATCACACAAGTCTTTGGCAAAGACACCATCTATTAGGAATATTAGTTTGATGGTTTTAAATATTTATCCAACACCCCTTAATCACAGGGATTCTTCAGCTGGATAAAGCCATCAGGATATAATGAACAAATAAAAGCAGTGAACAATTCCATTTCAGTACCACAAATAAAACTCCATTAAAAGCTAAATAGAAAAGTAGCATTTCCTACAAATAATCTGAGTGGCAGCTTGAAGACAAAGCACCACAAATTTCAGGTCTGATCTCTAGTTGTCAACCACCTCACCTCAGAAGGGAAGTAGACCCTCAGAAGATTATTAATGGTCAGGAGTGTTCATTTTAGGAATGAGTAGTCAGTAGAGCATGAGACCCTTAATCTCAGGGTCATGGGTTCAAGCCCAATGTTAAGCAAAAAGATTACTGCATTGCAGAGGGCAGGACTAGAAGACCCTCGTGGTCTCTTTCAACTCTACAATTCTATGATTCTATTATTTATTTCCAGTTCATGTCAATTTCAGTGCCTCAACCTGGTGGGATAATGAAAGTTCTGCAACGTAATTTAGTCCAGGAGGAGCTGTTCAGATCAGGTCAATAAGCATCAGAACTGACTGAGTTCCTCAAGAATCCCTATTTCATATGTGCATAAGCAGTCTTTGGCTATGAGTAATATTTTAAATACAAATAAATAAATAAGCAGGCCACCCTTGAACTCTCTGCACTAGTGGGCTGGAGAGAACTATATTTCAAATGCATATTGCACCCAGAACCACCATTATTTTGCATCTGCTTTTACCAGATCTCTGAAGCCTCCTATCTTTACCAACCAACAGCTGAAGAGATGGAACTGTGATTCTCTCTGCAATGTAAAGGTTAAACTTGTATAGTATTTTACTTTTTTATCCATTTCCCAAAAAGGTCTCCATGTTTTGTTGTTTTAAAAACCCAACCCTGCTCCCAGCAGACTGTGTGTCAGCTGAAATGTAAATGAAGCTACAATTAATATTCAATGGCAAAACCTATTCCTTTTGATCAGGCCCTCTGTCAACTAATTAATGTTTCTGCTCTGCATCCAAGTCTTTCCTTCCAGGCCAGATAACTCACACCCAGCCTAATTAAGAACACCTATGGGATTTACAGTACCTCCAAGATTGTCAGAAGAAGAAAAATCATAGTGTTCACTGTTAACTTACCTGCATATTTGACTATTTGATCCAGTTAGAAACTAGCTTGGTTCTCATGTGAACCATGAAAAAAGATGTTCTAAAAGTGATGAATCACACTGTTTCATATCATATAGGGTCCTGCTTTTTTATTTGTATGAAACACCATCTCAGCACGATCCAAATACATTTGGGTTGATGACACAATATGGGAAAGTTACAATTCATGGATACCAAAGGTTGTCTTGATCACCAACCTGAAATACAAGCTGATGGACTCACAGCCTACAAATACATTTTATGTTTACACTATTTTTACCTTCAGAAGTTAGCACTTTTAAAAAAATACATCTGCTTTAAAAAAAACCCTAAATATTTTGGTTAAGTAATCCTTTGTTCAACCTGACCATTCAGAATGAACAAGGCATGATATCAATATAGTGGCCAAACTGGACATCACACTAAATCATCAAGAGAAGAGTGAAGTAGCACCATCTGACTAATAGCTTAATTTTTATTTTTTCAAGAGTTTTTGTAGATGAAACATATTTGATCAAATGTAGTAATGGACAGAAGCAGATTGGATAGTCAGTTATAAGCAAGTAGAGGACATGAACATTCAAATTTCATTTAAAGAAATATCTACAGTATGCGAGTCCCATTATGCACAGCATTCAAAAATGGAGAAGTAACAGCTACATATCTCTGTATGTAACAGCCATAAAACATGTAGTCTCTGTTCAAAATTGAATTGACACAATCAAAATTTTAGTACAAGTTCCTGTTCAAATATCTCACATTCCATTGTCTCCCTAAATTTACATTTGACTCTGCTGCAAGGTTTATTTCAAACTGTCAGAAATATAATTGGAGGAAAATGTATGCTTATACAGTGGTACCTTGGGTTATGAACTTAATTCATTCCGAAGGTCCGTTCTTAACGTGAAACCGTTATTAACATGAGGCGGGCTTTCGCTAATGGGGCCTCCGGCTGCCACGCGATTTCTGTTCTCATCCCGTGGCAAAGTTCGCAACCCGGAGCAACTACTTCCGGGTTAGCGGAGTTTGTAACCCGAAGCATTTGTAACCCAAGACACCACTGTATATAGAAAATACCCTAACTTTAATGAAATACAGAAGACCTTAACTTTATCTGGAGCTAGGAATCAGGTCTAAATGCCACTGTGCCCCTTCATCAACAGCAGCAATCCAGTTAGTGTTTCCTTCCAGGGTACATATACCTGTATAATATCAACTAATATACAGTGGTGCCCCGCAAGACGAATGCCTCGCAAGACGAAAAACCCGCTAGACGAAAGGGTTTTCCGTTTTTCGAGGCGCTTCGCAAGACGAATTTCCCTATGGGCTTGCTTCGCAAGACAAAAACGTCTTGCGAGTCTTGTGAGTTTTTTTCCTTTTTTTTCCCTTTTTCTAAGCCGCTAAGCCGCTAATAGCCGCTTAGCCACTAATAGCACTAATCCGCTAATAGGGATGCTTCGCAAGACAAAAAAACCGCTAGATGAAGAGACTCGCGGAACAGATTATTTTCGTCTTGTGAGGCACCACTGTAAATTAGTATGTGTCCTTTGGCAGTATGCATCAGACAAAGAAGCCTGACTTTAAAGCAAACATCAAATGGACATATCAACAATTTTATTTTTGTTTATTTTAAACTACTGCTGGTTAAAACAAGCCACCAGTCCCAGTTCCTATGTAATGGGAACTATACCATTGTAAATGTTTCTTCCTCTCACATGCATAGAAGGCGGAGAATATGCAAACTTGAGGCTTGCTGCAATTGTCTGACCAAGGCTATAAATAACAACTTACAGATGGTTAAAGTGAAAACCCTGGTTGAAAACCAGTCGAGATCAAGCTTTTTGGTGTGTCTTCCTGGATATGAATCTAAGTAGGAGTATAATTACTCCACTTGGAAGAATTCCTCCAGTCTATGACAGTGAAAAGGAATGCATTCAGAACACTGTGTCTGGAACTCTTAACAAGCGGGGCTTCCTAAAGTCCCCTTTCCTGCCAAGTAGCATCACATTAGTATCCCACATGTTAGAGATGCATGTTCCCATTCTTAATAAAGCTAGAGGAGTGAAACAGAGGGAAGCCATTTAGTCCACTGCTCAATTCTCTGCCTTCACTTATCAAGCATCACACCAAGCAGGAAGAGCAGAGAGTGCTGACAATAGATGGAATTGCCGGTCTGCTAGACTGCACCTCCCATTCCTGAAGGTGCAACAGGAGCTGCTGCCACACAGCGAGAACCTGTCATTTATAGTGTTATTATCTGAGAAAGCTGCACCACAACCAGAGCATCAGAAGCTGCCAACCACACAGACTCAAAGCTGACAGAAGGAAAAACCTGAAGCACTTAAGTAGCATTATGTTCAGAAGTGAGGTACCTTCCTTCCAAGATACAGGTGATCATCCCCATATTTATTATTCAATTTATTACCCATCTCCTTCAGCAGCAGATTCCAGAGCAAGTTATGACAATTTAAAATTCAATATTAAAAACAATTCAGACACAAGGGGGGGGGCTACCTACCTCAAATGTCCAAGAGATGTGTCTTCAGCATATGTTGTCAACCCTATAATGACGTTGCCAGATGTACCTGAGTGGGTCAGGCTTTAGCAGAGGTGAAAAACACTGGTCTCTGAGCAGAACTGACTAGTGAACATTTACTTTCTAAAAGGTGTCTACCAATTAATGTAAATGTGAAGTGCAGGTTTTCAGGGTTGAATTAGATTAGCTCTTCCCACACCTGCAAAGTCTTCCCTACAAATGCCATATCAGCCATTTCCTTCACCCTTACAGATAGACTTCCTCCTCTGTAAAAGAGTTTAGCTGGAGGGGAAAACAGAATGATACCAAATAAGCTCTGGTTTATGTATGATTAGGTAAAGGGGGAGTGGATGGCGCTGTGGTCTAAACCACTGAGCCTCTTGGGCTTGCTGATCAGAAGGTTAGCGGTTTCAATCTGCATGACAGGGTGAGCTCCTGTTGCTTTGTCCCAACTTCTGCCAACCTAGCAATTCGAAAGCATGCCCGTGCAAGTACCACTACAGCGGGAAGGTACACGGCATTTCCATATGCTCTGGTTTCCATCACGGTGTTCTGTTGTACAAGAAGCAGTTTAGTCCTGCTGGCCACATGACCCGGAAAGCTGTCTGTGGACAAACGTCGTGTCACTCGTCTTGCTTCAGGCCAAGGGAGCCAACTTCATAGTGACCTTTAACTGGACTTAACTGTCCAGGGATCCTTTACCTTACCTTACCTTTTATGTATGAATGATACCTAGTCAATTGCATCCCTCAGACAACCAACTAATGTGTTACACTGTTTGCTAAATGTCTGCAATAAAGTTTTATACACATGGATTTTGAGAAGACAACTACTGCTAACTTCTGTTTGGGAGGAGGAAGAGATGGGTGTTGCTTTCTGCTCATCCATCTCCTACCACAAGCTCCACTGCAACCTTTATGGCTACAAACACTGTAGAAAGCAGTTTCCCAAGCTCTTCAAATTTTTTTAACAAATAATAATTATTATTAATAAATAAAAATAAAAATGTGCACCCCAGTCCCAAGACCATTTCATTATAACTATCCAACCTCTCAAAATTTCAACATCTCTTGCAATGGTTTGGCCCCTTTCCATTTTAACAGTACAAATTCTATGAATACTTTCCATCTATCCTCAAAATCATTTCTCCTGCATTCTCGCCATCTTACCTTAATAGAACATGTTAATTTATCATTAATAGCTATATCCCACACCTCTTTATAACATTCTTCCATTTTATATTCACCTTGCCCCTTCCACTTCCTAGCTATAATAATGTGTGCAGCTGTCAATAAATTTGTGAGCAAGTCATTCATAGCCTGTGAGCCTTCCACCTCATCGTAAATTGATAATAATGCTACTTTTGGTCAGCTTTCACCCAATGATTTCAGTTATCTCCTTAAACACCCTTCACCAAAAAGCTCTTCAATTCTTATACTCTGCCACACACAAAAACAAGCTGCTAGTACTAGGTCTTCTTATCCCAATTCTTGCCATGAATAGTTTATAGCAACAGCAGGGAAGAAAGCTATCTGCCCATACACTCCCAAGCTCAGGCACCTGGTTTCATTTGTCTTTTGCATGGTGAGGCTGCACCACTGTGCGTACCACGTGGCAGTGGTTGCAGTGAAGAAAGCCTACTCTGCTCTGCCACTATTACGTCTGCAAGCAGCCATCCAGCAGAGCTTTTCCAAATAGTGCATGGGGCTTGTAGAATCAGACTAAAAGACAGTTGCTCTGACATCCATTGAGGCCTGCTGAAACAAATTTGCAGGGCACGTTAGGAATAAGATTGCTCAGATTCAGATAGACTTGGATGCCACAGTTAGAGCAAGTCCAATGGAAGTGTCTAGAACACTCTGTTCCATCTACAAAGGATCAGTTTGGATTACTGCAGCTTGAAGATATGGAAAAGCTTGAAGAAGTGCAGCCAGCCACCTGCCTCCTTGACCTTTGCCCATCTTATCTTCTTAAAACTAGCTGTAGGGGTTTGTCTGGGTGGGTTCTGGGAGTGATTAATGCTTCAATTGGAGCAGGAACCGGCAAGCCACTCCAGTATCCCTGCCAAGAAAACTCCATGGACAAAGACAACAGGCATATAGAGTGCCTGGCGTGCTCTGGCCCATGGGGTCACGAAGAGTCGGACACGACTAAACGACTAAACAACAACAAAATGTTTCAATGGAGAAGGGAAACTATCATCTACCTTGAAGGAGGCAATGGTATCTCCTCCTTAAAAATACCTCTGCATACCTAGAAATGTTTTCGCCCCATGGAAAACAGCCCTTTTCTGGGCAAGGTACTTGAGAAGGTGGCAGCAGTCCAGCTTCATGCATGGTTGGAGGAAGCTGATTACATAGATCCACTCCAGACACGATTCAGGTCTGTTAATGGTACTGAAACTGCATTGGTCAATCTTGTTGTTGACATTTATTGAGAGATAAATTGAGGGAGTACAATCATGACCTTCTCCTTGCTCTGTTGGATGCTTTTGATACTCTTGACCACAGTATATTTCATCATAAGCTAGTATGGTATCTGCTGGTGCTCCCTTACTTCAGTGGTTCCACTCCTACATCCAGGGCCATTTCCAGACTACTGTTCAGCACCATGGGGGTTGCCCTGTGGTGTCCCACAGGGTTCCATCTTGTTCGCCATGTTATTTAACATCTTTATGAAGCCTCTGGGAGCTGTCATCAAGAGATAGCTCAGTTGGTTAGAGCATGGCGCTGATAATGCCAAGGTTGCAGGCTCAATCCCCATATGGGACAGCTGCATATTCCTGCATTACAGGGGGTTGGACTAGATCAGGTGTCAGCAAACTTCTTCAGCAGGGGGCCAGTCCACTGTCCCTCAGACCTTGTGGGGGGCTGGACTATATTTTGGGGGGGTGAATGAATTCCTATGCCCCACAAATAACCCAGAGATGCATTTTAAATAAAAGGACACATTCTACTCATGTAAAAACATGCTGACTCCCGGGCCGTCTGCGAGCCGGATTTAGAAGGCGACTGGGCCGGGTCCGGCCCCTGGGCCTTAGTCTGCCTACTCATGGATTAGATGATGATCCTAAAGGTCCCTTCCAATTCTATGATTCTATTTGGAGTGAAGTGTCATCAATACACATATGACATCCAGCTCTACCTCTCTTTTTCATCTGAATTAGGGGAGGCGGTTGAGATGTTAGACCAGTGTTTGAAGGCAGTGACTGGCTGGATGTGAGCCAATAAACTGAAGCTGAAACCTGGATTCCCATGTCCAGAAAAGGGGGGGGGCTGCCCTGGCCAGGGTTGAACTTGCACTACTCTGGAAGGAGCAGTTTCATAGTTTGGGGGTGCTCCTGGATTCAGCACCATCACTGGAGGCTCAGGTGGCCTAGGTGGCTGCTGTACCTTATGCTCTGAAAACTTCCAGATTGGATGCAAATGCATTCTACTTGGGGTTTCCCTTGAAGTCAACTTGGAAACTTCAGTTGGTTCAAAATGTAGCAGCCAGATTAGTGACTCGGGTTTCATTTAGATCTCATATAACCCCAGTTTTAAAACAGCTGCTGCACTGATTGCCACTTCATTTCTGGGCCCAATTCAAGGCACTCATGTTGATGTTTACTGCCTTAAATGACTCAGGCTCCAAATATCTGACAGACCATCTCTTTCCCTGCACATCCTAGGAGTGCTGGGGTTGGCAGCCCTCTTGTCAGCTACTCCGCCCTCAGAGAGGGCATTCTCTGTGGCACTCTGTCCCCACAGAGGTGTGACTGGCACCCTCATTATATAGTTTCTGTAGAATGCTGAAGATGCACCTTTTTACCCTGGCCTTTTTTGACACCTGAGGTATATGTTTTTAGGACCCACCTTACTTTTATGATGACAGGATGTTTTCTATTGCTTTTAATATTGTGTTTTAATGTTGTAACCTGTCCTGGGACCTTAGGGTGAAGAGCAGGAAATAAATCTATCAATAAATAATCCCATAGTATTTTCTCATTCTAGTCTCAAACTTTGTCAGAGCTAAAGCAATCCTCCCTGATCACTGCAAGCTCAAAGTTTCCTAACAAAGGAAATGTAGGGCGAATCCGAGGCATCAAAAAATCAAATTGCTGAAGTCACAAACATCTACTGCTATTCCCTTCCCCCCCCAAAAAAACCCAAATATACATAAGAAGCTAGCTGAGACTTAGGGCACTGCAAGAACACTTGAAAGACAGTTTTTGAAATACTGTTGCTCCCATTTTACAAAGATACAAGACCATATCATTTATTTAGCAGACAAAGCATATTTTTCAATTAGCATAAGTTTGCTACTGGCCATTTTTACAACTATAAAAAGGTGGACCAGGCAGTATGCTCAATTTGACAAGGACAGTCAATTTGAAGTTCCAGGATTTGTTTCAGAAGCTGGCTCAGACCTTGGACTCTAGATTTTACATATTATGTTGCTATTATTTTTCATTGTACAAGCGAGCTGGCTGGGGTTGGAGGAAGAGCAAAGCAGTCTCTCTGTGTATACCAATAAAGTATAATATATCTCAACGGAAATTCAAGAAATCCCTAACCTACAATCAATAGGAAGGAAGGAATTTAAAGCAATTTCTGCAATATGACAAGAAAACAGCCAAATGAAGGCACTCTTTCTTCCCTTATATTTAAAAACACACAAAGCAACCAACCCCCTTCATCACAGGCTATGTACTCCCACCCAAATGATTTCTGGCCCATGGAATCAACAGAAAGGGAAAGAGAATAACCTATTTATGCATTTTTCTGCTTTTCTTTCTGATTACACTAGTATCCTAGAAATGCAGAGATTTCAGTGAGTAGCTATGAATAGGTTTCTGTGGCACTTAAAACCAGAGCACATCTCTCTCCACAAACAGCTCTTGCCATAAAATTCATGATATGAAGGTGATGAACCTTGACAGCTCTTCAGAGAAAATGAACACTGAATCGTTTTTTAAAAGCATAAGCAAGGCCTCAATCCCCTACAGCTTGAAAGCATTATTTCCCTTTTGGTAAATCCTGTTAGATTCTGATCCACTCACTGTAAATCCAAGTCCTAGGTTTTCATTCTTGTTGAAGTACATAAACACTCTTATTTCCTTTTCCCCACATCAGTATCTTCATTTCAATTTATATCTCTAGCATACAAAATCATTGCCCACTATGATGCAATGAGCTGTCACACACCTAGAACTACTAGGCACAGGAGAGTCACACAAACCCTTGCTACTTTCAGGAGCGAGTTAGAAACAATTGGCCAATTAGGCTAGTCGGCATGATCATCTTTACTAATATGACCCACAAAATCTTGAACATTTCCTAGAGGGGGCGGGGGGGAAGCCTTGGAAAGGCCAGGTGAATATTGAAGCATTATTCACAATCCATAACCCTGCTTCCTTCTCCGCAAAATCTGTGCTTACTGTTTTAAACATCTGACTAGAGAAGCAGCACATTGTAGGTTTGTTGGGTGGATACAGCAGCAGGAATTTATCAAATTATGCCCCAACACAAGTTTCTAGGCCAAAAGCCCACTCATGAAACCTTGTAATTCCCCAAGGAGCTTTATCTGTTTATTCCTTCTGTTCTTTCTAGCAGAGGTGACTCCATTCTCTTCATGCACCTGAACAGGATAATAAGCCACAGTCACAGAGCAGAAAAGGTCCCTACAGTCCCACAAATAGAAACCATATAATAAACACAACAGAGAGTCGAGAAATTTATCTGTTTGGTAAATGACTAGCAACAAATTGACAAGGGTGCAATGGGAGAAGCAAAATCTTATTCTCTAGAGCAAAACAAAGGTGGCAATGTGGCCACACCCATAGCAGGTTACAGTGTTTCTGCCTAACTACCATACATGTCAAAAGTTACAGGTTAGGAACTTGGTTCTCTAGCCCTTGCGAGCAAAGAAAGCAGCTCATAACCACCAAAACACTGTGGTAAGTTGCACAATGCAGCACTAAAAAACCCAACCCAACCTAACCACCTACTTAGACAAGGCAGTCAGCCGAAACAAGGGAACATCCAATTTTCCTTTAAAAGCATTTGTCATAGAAGTTACAAGGATGAGCACAAGAGCATCCTACAACCTTAGCCCAGTTGAACAACTTCAAAAAACCTTTCAGTCCAACTTGTTTCTAAGGAGTTGTAAACTGATTGAAATAGGACAGGATCTGGAATCTACAAAATCCAAGTAAGTCAGGACTCCACTGGGAAAGCAGAAAATCCCCCTCCCAAAACTGCTTGCAGGTCCAAACATACCAATTTAATTTCTAACCTCACAGTTTCTGAGATGGTATATCAGAGAACACAGTTTGTCATTTCTTTGCTACTACTGTGTCAACACTAATTTTGACTATTCTATTCTAATATTCAATGTTTAACATTTTTTTGCTTCAATTAGAATAACTGTGATTGATCCAATCTGTTTTAAAAAGAAAAAGGGCATACAACCTTTTTTAAAAAGGGGGGGGGGAGAAGTACAGTTAATCTATGTCAGGGGATCCAGGTTCTGAATTCTTGCTTAAGAACTTAAACAAGTTAGTATCAGACTAATGTCTATACTAACCCAGCATTTTAAAAAATGCATTTATTTTGGCAAGAATCCAAGGAAACAGGTGTAACTGGGGTCATTGAAAATTAGCCATGGCCTACTTTCTGACTAGCTCCAATCCAATAGCAAAAAACAATGAGCACATAGTACAGAGATGATTCTGCAACTTTAAGCAACCAATCCTGAGAAAACCAGCTTTTTAAGAAGAGAGTATAACAAAGACAATGGAGGTGACCAACAAATGTTGAGGTTGTATTGTGACCCAACTGCCCATGCCCTTATAAAAGTCACCACTTTCATAAATAACCTTAAGCAAGAATAATCTGAGCAAGTCTCACAAGCCCTGAACCTGCTAGACAAGATCAGGATGAGAAATTGTGTCACACAATTACTGGAGAATATTCATTTCCATGTGGATTATTTCTAAGGACTACTTCACACATTCATTTTTATATGGACATAATTCTCATGTAGGAAACTGCACATATTCCACATATACACATTGTCACATGTGATAAACACATATTTTGTTGCATCTCCATATTGCAGAAACCCAGCCAACTGAAGTCACATACACATATCTGTGGCAAAACATTAACCATATGCAGCCATCTTTATGTGGGTTATCATTCAATCTCTTAACAGAAGCAGTATCAATGTAGGACTTTTATCAAGCATGAAACAGTTACAATTTCAAGTCATTATACAACAATATGACCCTACCTTGAAAGAGTGCTTGTTAGGACAAAGATGGAATATTTGTTCCCTAAGAGATGATATACCGCAGCAAACATCTACATGTGGAGGTTCAACAGACACCTGATCAGTTACATCTCATACAGCCGACAAGGTCACAGCTGTTGTGCCCCCCACAGGAGTTTTGATAGTTTTTAAACAGCAAAATAATCATTTATTTCCAATGATCTTCCAGATTTAGAAGAAGATTTAGCCTTCCTTGGTTACAAATATCAGCCTAGTCCCAGTAAAATGTAACAATCTGCCTTCATTTCCAGCTCATGACCAACAAGCCCATCATACACTATGGGACAAAATATGCCCTTTACAGCAAAGAAGAACACTGTAGTGTTTGGCATTAGTGTGGAGACCCTAATTTCCAGCAGCAGTACCCTACCAGGCCCAGCCACCAGCCCACATCTTACCTTCTCTGCCTTGACCTTTTTGAGCTGTCGACACTCACTGTCACCATCTTCCAGCTCCGTCTTAATTCCCAAAGGATTGAGTGCAGATCCTGTGTCAATAGCTATACTTCCAAGCTGCTCAGCGGCGGCAGCAGCGGCAGCAGCAGCAGGCTCTGATCCTTGGCCGCCATCATACTGCCCAACCCTAACAGCCAAGGCAAGAGGCTGGAGTACACTGGGCTCCTTTTCTGCTGGAGCACCCGCACCCTCACTCCTTTCCTTCTTACTCTTGGACGAACCCCCCTCCTTCTCTTTCTTTGAGTTGGCCACATTGCGAGAAGCCTTGGCCGATTTCTCAGAGCCCTTTGGGGCAATGGCAGCCACCAAGCCACTAGAGTTCACGCCATCACCAGGTCGCCCCTGAACCTCCTTCTTGCCACTGGTCCCTTCACTTGGAGTGAACAGGGAGGATCCTGGGGCAGCCTTGCCACTGTCCTTGCTACTCTTACTCCGTTTGGATTTGGATTTGCTTTCCTTGCTCTGTGGACCTGGCACTGGGGTCACAAACTTGATGTTCTCTGGCAGTGTCGCCACAGCATTCGGTGCTGGTAGCCCCACCTCCTTGGAGCCTGACATTTCCAATTTTTGTTGGTCCTTTTCCAAATCCGCGTCCAGGTCAATGATGAGATTCCCTACTCCAATGTCCCATTCATCCCCACTGTCATACGTCTCAACTGGGTTTGCATCCACTCCTTTCCCTCCGGAAGCTCCACTGCTCAAGGACATCTTAGAGTTAACGACCCACCTCAAGGTTCAAGCCTCTTGTCTGCTCCCTCAGCCTTTGGGTATGAAGTAGCAGCTTCGGCTATGTTCTCAAGCCTCCAGTTATCAAGGTGCGCCCAGATGACAACATAATTGCTGAAAGGGAAAGCAAGAACAATGGATATTACATTGCAGTTACTCAGGAAATGGGTCTAAGAACCAGTACACAAGCATATATGGGAAAGTGTTCACATTCAGACAAATAAAGATATACATGCAGACCAGCTGAGCATATACCATACTTATCTGTTCCCCATACTTGTACTACCCAACCGGTGTTACACTAACATGAAAAGGCCTACACCAATGCCACTGGTGGTAAAATACTACCATATAATTGCAATGTGTAGGTGGACTATAATACAGCTAAGTTCCCTTCCCCACGCCAAAGTACTTTTATGATCAAATTAAGGCACCAAAGTTAAAATAGCATACCGGGCCTTGTTACGTTAGAACATCACAGAGAGAAGCACAAATCCCAAAGTATTAAGGCAATATGCTGCTTGTCAATCTGTCCTACATTGTCATACCCACTGAAAATATTTTTTTTTAAGCACCATAACTATAAAACTGCATACATGCATACAATTTTATTTGTATGCTGGATTCCCACAGTTCAAACCACACTAAATGCGACTTACAACACCAAAAAATACACAATGGAATTCGTCATAAAAATAATAATAAAACATTAAAAGTATCCATTTCGTGACAGGCAACCAGCCTTTTGTGAGGAAGTGGAGATGTCTGGCCGCCAGGTCTACTGCCTAATATCTTCAACTGGCTGGCTGGCTGTGGCTGCAATGCCACACCAGTCAGTTGGTATGGGGGGCAGCATGGAACCAAAATACATGCCTCTTTTGGTGCTGCACTGCCTTGGCTAGCCGGGCTCGGAAGCACTTGAACAGGGGCAACCCTTGCACCTGCTCAAAGGTGCCACCCATTCTTTCCCCGCTTCATGCGTTCAGGAGTTCATTTTTTTAGGGAAACCTTATTTTTTATGTCAGAATAAATGATAAGTTAGGGTTTGTGTAAACAACCAATGAGGATTTTCATGCTAAATCCTAATTATCAATATAGAAGGGTAGGGGGTTTTTTTAAGTGCAAACATTTCCCACAGACTTCCTCTCCTCCATATTCATGGAGTTAACATACTACAACTGCAATGGTAACTTGGGGTGGAGGAAAAACCTTCAAAGAAACCAAAGATCTTAAAATGGTGGAGCATCACACTACTTTTATAAATATTTGCATCAGTGCTCCTGTACCAGGGAAGTGCTTTCCTTTATAGAAATAAAAACATTTGAACTTTGAAAATAATCATGTTATGTGAGCATAAGTGGACAGTAAGACAATGTCACTCACTGGCAACTCCACCTATCACAGAAGCTGTGACTGTTACAAACTGAAAGAAAAAGGTTCTCACCAGTGTGGTTAGAGTATCTGTTATTAAAATGTGATATTAACAATGTGTCACTGATGCGAACTGTGTTCATGCGTTTTGAAAAAATAAATGGAAAGTCTTGCTGTATGGGGAATAGGCAGGTGACCAGCCATTCTGTTTTTGCACCCATAACCCAGGCTCCAGAAGCCATTGGTGAATAGCTTTTCTATCCCAGTTTCTAACACTGCTAGCAATAAAAAAGGAAAACCCAAATTTACATACACAGTTTGATGGCTGAAGAAGTAGATTATTGTTATTCTTAATTTGCTTGCCACTTCTCACAACCAAGGTATTCTTGAAGCAACTTAAAAGTAGAATTCAGTACACATACTCACTATACAACCTTTGCTCTGGCATGAAAAAGATGACATGTTGGCACCTTGCAAGCTTTCCTTGGGAGTATTTCATGAGCTGCAACTGAGAAGGCCCATTCTCTCACTGACACCCACCAAGCACCTATTAGTCAGGCATGCAGTGAAGGGCCTCAGATTATGGCTCTGGCAAATAGCTATGGGGAAAGGTTAGATAGAGCTGTGCAGATATGCAACATGTGAAGACCAAAAGTACACAAAATAGTAATGCATGAAATGCATAATGGTTATCCCCATCATGCTATGCTACAATTACTAAGTGACCAAGCACACTATCTTCATGAAGACTCTATACAGTGGTACCTCGGGTTACAGACGCTTCAGGTTACATACTCCGCTAACCCAGAAATAGTACCTTGGGTTAAGAACTTTGCTTCAGGATGAGAACAGAAATTGTGGTCCGGCGGCGCAGCAGCAGCAAGAGGCCCCATTAGCTAAAGTGGTGCTTCAGGTTAAGAACAATTTCAGGTTAAGAACGGACCTCCAGAATGAATTAAGTTCTCAACCCGAGGTACCACTGTACATCAAGTATTTCCCTGGAGGCTACAAACTAGCAAGCCAGTCACTCCACAAGATAAGTATATGGCAATTATATTTTCAAAAGATAATTAACACATGAAATGGCATTCTTCCTAGCAGTGAGCCAAATTCCACCAAAGGGTAGTGTGGTGGCCAGTGAGAATGCAAGGGGGAAATAAAAGTTAGAGTGGGAGATTTTGAAAGGCAGTTGAGGTTTGGGAGTTGAGTTGAGGTTTTGAAAGTTGAGGTGGAGGTTTGGGAGCTGAAGAAGGAAGAGGGAGGATTAGGTGTGGGTTGGTAGAGTTGTATTGTGAGAGAGTGAGAAGAATTGTTAGGTGGAGATAGATAGTTGGGAATAATCAGTTGTTAGGAACTAAGATTAAGAAACTGTCAAGAAAAATTAACTGAAACCATAAGCTTGTTCCTGCATTTAAAAATAAACTTGGTTATTTGTTTATGTTAACAACTGACTGGACTCCGTTTGTCCCCGTGAGATACGGGGTGGTGGCAGTGGAAAAAGCAATTGCAGTGGCGGCACAGGGTCAATAGACCGTCAAACGTCTGGGGGCCCTGTGTGTGATCGCCACAGGTAGTTTCAGGTACACCTTTGAAACCCATGGCTGCCCCACCAGCTTTGGTTCTCCTTCAAGTGTTTTGATTTTCTGCTCCTCCATCCTGCGCACAGGAGACTGATGATCTGCCATGTTTACAAATGGGAAACACTTAAAGCTGACATTGTTTTCAAAGGAGTCTAAAAGTGTTGCTTGGCAGTATATAGCCAGAAACAGGTACCCTGAGCCATGTCAAAGTCATCTGAGGGGCTGAGATAGCCAAGCTTTTTTCCAATCATTGTCTACAGAATCTCTGGTTCCTTAATTCTAATAATTTGCCCCCTGACAGGTCATTATAGATTTTTAACCCCATGAACCCCATGAACCAATGCTTGTTATCTGAGCAAGATATACAGACTTCTTATCTCTCTTTTTTTCAGTCCTCACAATAGTGATTTTATTAAATTAATTGTTTTTATAAAACATTGCAGATGTCATAATTGTTAACATAGCAATGTGCCCAACTGTTATAACTGTTGAAGTTTGCTAATCAGGATTCCTGTAAATGGGGGGAAAAGAAGAAATGAAAAACATCAAAGTCTTGTGAGAGCTTAACTAAAGCCACCAAAAACTGGTGATAAAAGAATTCTCCCAAAGAGTCAGAAAAAAAAATGTGTATAAAGCCACAAGTTTTCCCCATCCAATGCAACAGAACCAGCCTCTGTTCTAACCCAAACATAGGGTTTATTATCTTAATGGTAAAGAAAGTGTAAACTCAGGGGAATGTTTCATGCACTGTGGAGTCAGAAGCAGCTTTCAAAATCTACAGTCTGTTGAGCCCTCCCCTTGCACTAAACCATAGTTTAGTGCTACCTGCCACCCTGGAATGCTTTGGCTGTCTGGCTTGTTAAGATACTATCACTGAGCCTTTATTTCGAGATCATAATCAACCTCCCTCCTGCATGGGCTAGTCTGAAGGGAAATGATCAATCCGTTTCATCTCCCTTCGTCATTACAGAGGATGGTCTCAGTCAAAAAAGCAGACAATCCCCAGCTTACACACACTAAGAGCTCCTTGAACACCAACCTTGTATGACTCACCTTTTTCATCTGAAGAAGTTGAAACACTAACTATAGTGCTCATAGAACCATAGAGTTGCAAGGGGCTTGAGGGTCATCTAGTCCAACTCCCTGCAATGCAGGAATCTCAACTAAAGCATCCAAGAAAGATGGCCATCCAACCTTTGCTTAAAAACCTCCAAGGAAGGAGAATCCACCACCTCTTGAGGGAGCCAATTCCATAGTCAAACAGCTCTGTCAGAAAGTTCTTTCTGATGTTTAGTTGGTATCTCCTTGGAGTCATCGGTTCGAGTCCATTGACCATGGTATCCTTCTGGGCCGTTTAAGGGGATTGGGAGCTGAGGGCATTGTTATGCAATGGTTCCACTCCTTCCTTCTGGGCAGCGTCCAGTGTTCAGTGAGTGACACTGAGATCCAACACCAGTGGGCCTTCTGGTGGTTCCCTCAATGCAAGAAGTGAAGTTACATGGAACCAGGCAGAGGGCCTTCTCAGGACTGGCACCCAACCTGTGGAATGCTCTCCCACCAGATGTCAAATGGATAAGAAACTGTACAACTTTTAGAAGACATCTGAAGGCAGCACTGTATAGGCACTTTTTTATTATGTTTTTAGTACAGGGTACGCTGTGGGTTAAACCACAGAGCCTAGGACTTGCTGATCAGAAGGTCAGTGGTTCGAATCCCAGCAACGGGGTGAACTCCCATTGCTCAGTCCCAGCTCCTGCCAACCTAGCAGTTCGAAAGCACGTCAAAGTGCAAATAGATAAATAGGTACTGCTCCGGCAGGAAGGTAAACGGCGTTTCCGTGCGCTGCTCTGGTTTGCCAGAAGTGGCTTTATCATGCTGGCCACATGACCCGGAAGCTGTACGCCGGCTCCCTCGGCCAGTAAAGCGAGATGAGCGCCGCAACCCCGGAGTCGGTCACGACTGGACCTAATGGTCAGGGGTCACTTTACCTTTTTACTACTACTACTAATAATAATAATAAAAAAAATAAAAATACTGAGCAAACAGTTTCTATAGTAAACACATACAGACTCACCACAGAAAAGTGACACACTGAAATCAAGGTGCAAATTGAGGTTAGTAAAACTCTTATTTTCAAAATTTTAACTTCTCAACTTTTAACTTTTCCTTGCAATTACAATCTACAATGGTACCTCTGGATACGAATGGGATCCCTTCCGGATCCCCGTTCGCATCCTGAAGCGAATGTAACCCGTGCTGCGTGTCTGCGTGTCCACAGGTCACGAGTCGCTGCTTCCAAGCATGCGCGTGACGTCATTTTGACCGTCTGTGCATGCGTAAGCGGCGAAACCCAGAAGTAACGCATTCCGTTACTTCCGGGTCGCCACAGAGTGCAACCCGAAAGCGCTCAACCTGAAACATATTTAACCTGGTATGACTGTACACCAAGATACACTTGAATGTCTCCAGATTTCCAGAAGACTAAGTTCAGATAGTGAATCAGTGTAACAGAAACATGTATTTATACCATCTAATGTTTTTGATACTACATATTAGTGCATATATCCAAAGCTACTTGATTTTCTTCATACAGATTACAAAAGCAAAATTAACTACACTTAAACAGCATCCTTGTGCTCATCTCAAACTAGTGGTGACTCAACCCACACAAACCTACAACTATTGCCCCAAAACAAAAAAAGACTGTTCCTACACATGTGGAAGAGTATGCAAAGCTGCCCTATAAAAGCTAGCATAGCTCTCATCTCCCACACCTGGCTGCCTCCATACCAAATTTTAAAACAAGAAATAAAAGAAATAAAAAGGAATAAAATGCAATTTAAAATAGTATGAACATTTTAATGCAATGGATATGCCCACTGTGTTATAGAGTAATATTTGTCAACTTTATAATATTTGTCAGCACTCCCCCTTCAAGTGCCTTGTCAACCTCCTTCCCTCTTCTTGCTGCCAGTCTCAGCTTTATTCCTCTGAGGAAGGCAGTGTCTCCTCCTCCTGTGACTTCCAATTCATCCTGCTCACCTGCTGAGTGATGCACTTACAGTGCTACTCATTTTATAAACTTGATGGCTCTCAAATGGCAAATATTTCTCATCTCCACTTTTATCACTATTTAACCCCTTAATCCTCATTCCAACTGTAACCATGAAACTGCATTTGTTCACATTCATCCTACTCCAACTCCACCCCCAAATATAATTGTACAGTAATACCTTTTAGGCAAAAGTATCTTATGTTTTTGCCTGCAAAATTATATTAAGCAGTGTGAACACCCGATTAATATTTATAAAATTGTACCCTGTCCTTCCTCAGATTCCTAGGTGGGGTTTAAGCAATCCACATTGCACATAAAAAAATGTATTTAAATCTAGCACGTCATCACCTCTTATATCAAAGAAAGTAACAGACAAGATGGACCTTTTACAATCAAGATAGAGATGCTTTGACTAAGTCAATCTTTATTCCACTTCTAACTAAAGACAGAGTAGGGAGAATGTGTGTGTTTGTGAGTGTTTCTATTTGCCTGCCTGCCTCCCTGTGTGTGATGGAGAGAAGCATATAAATAAGAGAAAATATAGGACAGAAAGCCCTATAAACATTTTATATTATCTTGCTTTACAGAAAACACACTATGCCAGAGCCCAGCTGCATGAGTCAGTTGGAAGTAACAAAAAAACACAAGCCCTGCCTGCAAGGCATCTGGATGAAAGGAACAAATGAGCTGAGAGAAAGGCACGTTTGGCAAATCCTGACCGTGATCAACTCCACCTGGAAACCTGTGTCCCCACTGTGGAAGGATGTGCAGATCCAGAATTGGCCTCCACAGTCACTTATGGACACACTGTTAGGACCATATTGATGGAAGACAATCTTACTTTGCTACGAGTGAACGCCAAAGAAAAAGAATACTACACGTCCCAACAAATATGTAGCTTCATTCAAAATTATAGCAGTATTATACAATAAACCCTAACTAAGCCCCCCACATAGAGGCCAGGTGCTGTTGACAGCTCCTCTAAGTCACAGTCAACATAGTCAATGGTTATGTTGTTAAGTCCAACAACCTCCAGAGGGCATCATATTGGCTACCACAGACTTGCTCCTGGCACCCTGCCTCACAGAGTGTTCAGTAGAGAGAAAAGATATAAAGGCATCTGAAAACCAGATGGAAAAAACCCCACCCGAGTGTACAAATCCCTCTCCACTTCCTCCCTGCCACACACAACTCATCGATACACAGCTGAAAGTACATGTATTCACTTGTCCAGTTGGCAATCTTCCAATAGGCAATTCTAAGAGATGCCCTGGAACAGGAATACTAAGGGAAATGGCTTCTCACTTGGAAAACTGTACACATGCAGTGGCCCGACATAAATAATTCAGCTCCATTAAGGGCTGTAACCTCTATAAACCACATCTACATTCCTAGAAGCAGCCATGTCATTAGAGTTCACTTTGAACTCGCAGCCCCTATCAAAAAACTTCTAACAAATCACATAAGGCAACTCTCAGGAAAGCACTGCACACAGATCAGTATGCAACCAAGGGTTCATTGTGCCTTAACTCACAGTGGCTGCTCCCAGGCTAGCCACAACAGCTTGCATTACACTTCTGACCTTTTGTAGTGAAACAATAGGCAGAGAAAACCTAACTGGGAATGACTGGACACCCAAAGGAGAATTGATCCCATTAAAAGTTCAGTGCATATAAAGAGAATGTCTCCTACCAGTCTGTTCAAATCTGCAGACTCTGGGATTAGCTTCTGGTTGCTTCCAGACATGAGTGACTGCAATTTTCACCCTGATTAACTTTCAGGAATGCTTGCACTGAGGAACAGCAGAAACAGTGGAAAATCTCCAGCACCAGGCAACTGCTGCTCTAGAGCATGGCAAAGGTAACAGGATTTCAGATTACTGCTCCGCTTTACTGGGATCAGTCCAAGACAGCATATGTGCCTTCTGGCTCCAGACAACCCCTGGGAAAATAAGTCAGGAACAATCAGAGCAATTGGAGCAGAACAGGGTAAGTTTCAAGCTGCAACATCTCAGTCAGAAAAAAATATAGCAGACTCTACCTGGGAAACCTAGGAATAAACTGTTAAACCCCAGCCAGTCCCTTTACTGTCCATTTTTCCAGAGGTCAGAGCAGAAACATGAGCGGCTGCTGTGTTCAGGAGCCGATCCTCCTGCCATCTCTTGCTGGCAGCCAGCCTATGTCTTTCTTCTATACACTACCTCTACACAGGATCCTTTTTTGTTTCCTTTTATGACTAAAGAAACCCAGAGGGATGTATCTTGCTTTGCGGAGGAAGCTGCAGTGCTCTTAGCTCCTCAGACTACAGAGCTGTGCTCTCTCCAGCTGCCTTGTTTAGGTTTTGTTTTTTTAAAAAAAGAAAGCCATAAAAAACAGGAATCCTTTTGTAGCTTTCTTTTTAAGATGTTCCTCTCTTCCTCTGTCTCTCTCCAATGATGAAAACAATGTTGAATGAAAGCCAGCTGGCAGCCAGAAGAAGAGATGAGAAATCTGCACAAAGGAGCTTCCTAACTAGCTGCTTTCAGTTCAAGGAACGTCTGCTGGCAGGGGGAGGGGGGTATCTTTGCTTCTCCCTATCCTAGGAAGACTATATCAGACAACAGAAATGTGCTATTGCTGCCTCCCTCCACCCCATGAGTCTTCTCTACAGTACTGATGCACAGCCGTAATATAAAATGTTGCAAGCACATGCGTGAATTGGAGAAAAGTGTTGTGGAACACTACAATCATGCACACACATTCACTTACTCCTCCAACCCAAACAATTAGGCTTGAAAAAAAGGGATTGTGCTTCCCCACACAGCCTGATGGTGGTGTGGTGTGTGACCTTCCTGGAGGGTGCAGCAGGAGAGTCAAGTTCTCCCCAAGAGCAATCTCCAGGAAAAAAGAAAGCCAGTGTGGTACCAGTGGTTAAAATGTCAGATCAGGGCCTGCGAGAACACAATTCAAATCCCCACTTGGCCTGGATGACTTTGGGCCAATCAGTGCTTCTCAGCCTAACCAACCTCACAAGCATTGAAAGGAGGAGGGGGAGAATTATGCACACCACCCTGAGCTCCTTGGAGAAGGAAGGTGAGATACAAATGCAACCAACAAACCAAATCAACACAGGAAAGCACCATCAAGCAACAATTAGGCTTGGGAAAAAGTATTTTATAGGATACAAAAGACTTCTTTTCAGGCAGCTGTGTGTGTGCACATGGAGAGAGGTGGCAGAGGGACAGGACCCTGCAGGCACCAGGGAAGGCCTCTGTGGGAATATACACACCCACATTAACCATGCTGGAGACTCAGGGTTCCTTCCAACTCTACAATTCTATTATTCTATTTATTATTACCTAATAATGCTTGAAATGAAGCATCAGAATACAAAAAAATAAAGTTTTTTGGGGATTCACATCTTTAAATAGGTCTACACAATATTCAGTTGTAGTAAAGAAATACAGAAGGCAAAAAAAACACCTCAAAAGGATCTCAGAGTAAGTCTATTTTTAGTTTGTGTGCTCTGTAGTAGAAAATGAATCAGATTAAATGAACTACCCTTATTTTTCAACCAAAATAAAAGCTTGAGTGGGAATAAGGTACAAAGGCCCCAATATGGCTAAGATAGCATCAAAACTAAGCAACCTAGGCCATATACTTCAAAAGAGGGTTTTTTATTGTACGAACTACCAGGCATTTTTTGAAAAAACTATTCAAAGCCCTAATAAACTGCAACTAAGGCATCGGATTAAAATGCATCACACAATATACATTTTAAGTATATATAGCTCAGTTAAGTTCTTGACCAGTTCTGTTATTTTAGGAAGGCTATTTTTGAATTAAAATATAAAATAGCATCCAGCATTTGAATGGTGGCAAAGTTCACCGCCTCTGTCTCAGGCACCCTCGTGCCAAGTTTTCTGATGATACCTCAAGGTGCCTAAACCTATGCTGAAAAATGGGAAAAGTCATGTCAAATTCACATTTTGGTATGGCATCTGGCATACAAACATTGGCAATGACCATAGTTGCCAGCTCAGGAAGGTTTGTGCTGAGTTTGGCAATGAAATCTCAAGAGGCAGCTGAACCTATGGAGGACAGAAGGGCAGACAGACAGACAAACCACTTTCCAAAATATATAGTAGATAATAATCAAGACCTTCCTCCTCCCAATCCCGTCACTTGTGTAAGTATTACAAGACAGAAGAGCCACAGGCAGAAGAAGCAGATTTGAGTCAATACGGCTCTAAGTTACATAAAAGCTAAAGTCTAGTAAGTTAACATGTTCCTCCAAAAATAATGCACGGTTCCATCAAAACTGGTCCTGAGCACCTGTGTGCCTGACAAAGTAAATGACCCACTTCTAGCACATTGTGACATACATTTTTGAAACCCTTTCCTAAACTTTCAGATATGAGTGCCAGAAGAATGTCAGCTCAGCATTACAATGAAAGACCACAAAGCATTCATATCTGTTAAGAATCTTAAATTATAAATAGCCTTTGCTGCACATTTTCCTAATATATTAAGTCTTATAATCCATAACCACAACTGGTATGCAAGCAACAGAGACTTCAACTTGGACATTTTGACCCTTCAATAAAATATGCAAGACTGCTTGAAACTGCAGAGCAGGCAAAAGCAAGCTCTTGGCTCCTCTGGAAGTCCACTAACACTGCACACCCTAAATAATACAGAGTTTTGTATGAAAAGGCAAACCTCATATATCACTACTCAAAAGTGCAAAGGTCCTGTTCAGAATTCCCACACATTAACAATGCAACCTTAAGCATGTTTACACAGACATAAGCCCCACTGAGCTCTATGGTGCTTACTTCCTGGTAGGTATGTGTATAGTATTGTGTTCCCATTCCATTATTAAGGTGGCCCAGAGTAATTAAACTTCATTGTTCCAAAGAGTTTAAGCACACCAAATTATAAAGTTTGTTCTCAAAAGGATTCACAACCTTTAATAAATTCTACCCTGGCCAATTCTGAAATAAGCAGCAAACCTCTGGGGTTTTTGTGGGGGTGGGGGTTTAATAAAAAGTGCTTATAGCAAGATTGTTCTACAAAACTAAAAGGTGAAGGTAAAGGTACCCCTGCCCGTATGGGCCAGTCGTGACCGACTCTAGGGTTGCGCGCTCATCTCGCTCAAGAGGCTGGGAGCCGGTGCCGTCCGAAGACACTTCTGGGTCATGTGGCCAGCGTGACGAAGCTACAACTGGTGAGCCAGCACCAGTGCCGCACACGGAAACACTGTTTACCTTCCCGCTAGAAAGCGGTACCTATTTATCTACTTGCACTTAGGGGTGCTTTCGAACTGCTAGGTGGGCAGGAGCTGGGACCGAACGACGGGAGCTCACCCCGCCGCGGGGATTCGAACCGCCGATCTTACGATCAGCAAGTCCTAGGCACTGAGGTTTTACCCACAGCTCCACCCGCGTCCCCTTCTACAAAACTAGATCTCTCCATTTGTGCAAAATGCTTGTTCAAATATTATTTCAGCTCCCACTACTGAAATGTGGGTGGTGGGGTGGGGATTTGTTGGGAACAATTTGAACCACCTATAATTTTAGTATTCTGGGTGGCTGCCTCATGCAGTTGTGGAATTTGAAGGTAAATGCCTGTTCCACACCAATGAGCACCCAAGGAAAAGCAATTATTACAGGACACTTTTTTAAAGAAAACTTCAAAGCATTCTTAACAAAGGCAGACTATATAACTGGATCAATCTAAATAAACCATGAGCAACACCTATAACTTCAACCTCTGGAAAACAAACCTTGTGGCCAGATTCGGGGGGGGGGGCATCTGCAGAACAATTGCCTAGAATGCCCAGGGAGTGAGCTCTACCCTAACCTCATGGCCTGGCTCCTCAAAAAGGTCACTGGGTGCTGTCTGCTGCATGGCTTGTTCTTTCCTTCCTGAGCCCCAGTGCATTTGGGCAGGAGACAGACTGGACTAAGGGCCTTCCCAGGGAAACTATGAATAGGCAGCTCTGGAAGCCTTGCTGCCTCCACTGGAGACAATATATATATATATATCTCAGATTCTAAACATGATGAGCTTTTGCTTTATGGGCTAATGGCCTCAGTTCCAAGCATTCAATAACTAATTAAGCAAGGAATGCTGGAGGACTTCCGGGTTAACGCCTCTGGCAATGGTGGAGTTCCTCTGATCGGGAGGAACTTGCTCCGTGGAATTTAGGGTCTGGCCGCCACGGTGAAGGCAGAGACCCACTAAAAAATCGCAGGCGGGAGAAGCCTGTGAACGTGGGATTCGGCTGGCACCTTTTGCGCCTCCCCTACTCGCGGGGAGACCCGGTTTCGGGTATCCGGAGCGATGTGGGGTGAGCGGCGCGGTGCTTCGAATTGACTGCTTCTTTCACGGAGTGAAGCCGAATTGCTGTTGCCGGAGAACGCTGACTTTTTCCTGTGGACAATTTGATTCTAAACAACTACTCATGAGTAGAACGGAAAACTGGATTTTTAAACGTCTTAATTTGGCACCGAAACGGGGAGGCTTCAAACAGGAAGTCCGCCTTCCCCTTTTGTAAATAGATTGAAGCAAAGAATTTGCAAGCTAAAGTCTTGGAAAGTCCTATGTAAAGGATTAAACTTCCAACGGCTAAAATCATTAAACCCCCCCTTGGAGGCAGGAGAAGAGGGGGGAAATTTTGGATCGCGTAAGCCTGCAGGAGAGAGTGAAGAAAGTTGGATCATCACCGCTCTGAACCTGGAAATGGACTGCTAGTAAGACTGATGTTTTTGGGAAAGTTCATTGACTGTGACAGTTAAATAAGAGAAATACATTGTTTTCATTGTCTCCTTCTGCGTTTAAAAAGGAGTAAAAGTAGCTGAAAATTGAAACTAATTTTACTGCTTGAACTGTGCTTAAAAGGACTGATACAAACAGAAATTGTTTCCCTCTAGAGGGAGCCTTTGAAATTGTTACAAGAGTTGGGCTGGTGGAATCTCCAGCTGCAAGAGAAAACCGTGAGATTGACCTTGGATTGCTTGAGAATGTCGATAGAAGAAGCCTTAGTGATTGCACTATGCAAGATAAGTGAGTCATTGGAACAGCTCCATAAAAAGATGGACGTGATGAATATTAAAATTGTTATTTTGGGACAAAAAGCGACTAATTTGGGACAAAAAGTGAACATCTACATAGAAACTATTCAGGAACCGATACAGGAATCTACTTTGACATGCCAAATGGTGGAGAAAGCGAGGGAGAAAGTTGTGGTTGTTGAACCTAAAGTAATACAAGTGGAGAGGGAGAGAGCCCCAGCCTTACAGAGGCAACTTGATAATTACAAGTTGTTGCCCTCTATGATTGAATTCAGTGAAAGTCAGATTGGAACCCTGCTTGGACTGGAAAAGGAAAGTTGGATAGATCACCTCATGCAGGGATTTACTGACCTTTGGGATCTGGACCTGGGTCAGGAGGAAATTGGAGTTGTGGGGACCTGCAGATTTGGAGGGACTTTGAAACTCGTCCTGAAATATCTTTTGGATTTTAATTTTAACCACGGAGATGTGGATGACATGTCGAGAAGGAATAAAAACATTGTTAGGTTGGAGCTCCCTTGAGACCTACTCTTCAGCATCAAAGAAAGGAAATTAAGAACAAGATCAGCAGAAGACAAAGTAACGTGTATGTATAAATGCGAAGACGACTTGCGGAAGGGACCTGGAAAAGAGTTAAGAGCCTCGGACAGAAGAGCACCAGGTTGATGGACTATATGGAATTGATGGAAATGACTGGCAGAATCCGAGACCAGGGAGAAGAGACGGTGGAAGAAGATTGGAAAAAGTTTAAAGTTTATTTATAGAAATATGGTAAAATTAATGAGTGTTAGAAAAATGTTGGAATGAAATTATATGGCCTTAGTAGAAGTGTTATAAGGAGTTAAGCATAAATATTATAGTATTAATGGAAAATAAGGTTAAAATAAGTTAAGATATTTATATGACAGAAAATAGTGAAAGGTGGAAAGGATTTGCTGAAACAACTAATAGAAGTGGAATACAAAAAGGGAGGTGAGAGGAAGTCGATGAAACAAGGGAATGAAAGATAAGGCATTGAAATGGTATGATGTATGTTTTTAAATTGTTTTTGTTCTGTTTTGTTTAGTTTAATGCATTAATGTTGTGTGGTGTATTGTTTATATATTGTATTGTATTGTTTTTTCTTTCTTTTGTTTTTTCTTCTTTTTTTCTCTTTTTCTTTTTCTTCTTGTTTGTAAGGTTTAAAAGTAATAAATATTTTTTTTAAAAAAAAAAAAAAAGCAAGGAATGCTGGAGCTAGGTGGGGCTTTGCATTTGGCAGAATGCTTACCTGCACTTGCGATATTTCTTCTGCTGTCATGTGTTAACCTCACAACTGCGATAAAAAGGTTCATATTACACTGTCACCCCAGAGCAGTAGGTCTGCCCTGCACTAGTGTTGAAACAAGCCTCTTATCTGGATTCAGCAGCTCATAGAGCTGTGGTTGAACAGGTCCTGCTCTTTCCAATGGCTTAGGATGCCAGATGGTTGCTCCACACATTACTTTTTCAATACAGTGGTACCTTGGTTTATAAACGTAATCCGTTCTGGAAGTCCGTTCTTAAACCGAGGCACGCTTTCCCTAATGAGGCCTCCTGCCGCCGGTGCCCTTCCACCATTCAGATTCCGTTCTTAGACAGAGGTAAAATTTACAAAAAGGGACACTACTTCCAGTTTTGTGGAGTTCGTAAACCAACTAGTTCTTAAACAGGGCTGTTCTTAAAACAAGGTATGCAGTTTCTCTCAGTGACAGAAAAAAGCACATACCCTTCATGTGCAGAGGGTAACATGAGTCACTTTTGCTTCAAGTTAAGTATTGCAACAGAAGTTAGTGCTGTTTTGTCCCTCTTTCAGCAAATCAAAACATTTCCCAGAGAAAGGCAGCACTTATTGTTATACTGCTTCCTTGAAGTAAACGTAAAATTCAGCATGTGTGCTGTGTTTTTCAACAGGCAACACAAATACATTTATGACTTTTTGAAATAATAATTTAAAAGATTTTTGTAATAACCTTGACATTCCAATAGGTTTAAAAGGGTCAAAGAAGGCCTTTCACCACCAATATCCCATTTCAAGCCACAAAAAAGAGGAAGCTTTAATCAGTTGTGGACAGCAGCTGTAACATCTGTGGCATTAATTTGTTTTCAAAAACTATACAGAAGTTTTACAACCAGGCACTTATGAAGCATTATATAAACATCTCCACATAGGAAGTATGGCAAACTTTGCTTGGAGGGGCTTCAGTTCCTATTCACAGGATACACTTCTTTTCCTCTACACTACCTCCAGGCAAATAGAGTCACTAATCTTCCCTACCATATCTACATGGGTCCTACCATCTTAAAAGAATGGTACACATGTCAACATGTGTGCACATGTTCCATTGCACTAAGGCACAAAGAACAATTCTGCCTGATCAACCATGTCCAGACACAGAATATGTTATACCGAATCCAGTGTTAAGTACCTGCTCTTTGGAAGAATGTTTAGAATGACTGGTGCACTTACAGTAAAGTAATACTTTGTTTTAGAGTTTAGACAATCGCTTACTGAGGTGTGTGCACCAGGCCACTAGCAAAACATAACTGCAATGAGCCCCATCTGTATCGTTTAATCATCTTACACGAACGAAGTCCTAACTATCAGTAAGTTAATTTAGTATTAAGTAAAACAGCAAACCCAACTGTAATAGTTTCATATATATGCAATGAACAACTTACAATAAAAAGCATTGTCTCCAGTACCTAGGGACAGGGTGTGAGTGAACAGCGAGTAAATATGAAAAATATACAGAGTATGGCCAGTTTTGAAGAGCTATTATTTATGATAACTTTGAAAAATATATAAAGAGAAGGGGCGTTAACATCACATACATTGTGCTTCCATCTGAAGCTTAGAGCTCTTTCTTACATTACTTGTCTTGAAAGATGGTAGCTCCTCCTCTGTCTAATTTTGATATATACGTTTTTAACTTTTCAAAGCTGTTGAAGTGATAGAGGCTTTTTGTACACCTATCAAATGCCTCAAAAACAAGAAAACCTAATATTCAACCCACAAAGTTTATGAAGTCTTTTAACTGCCTTGGTCTGCCGAAATTTCTGTGAACTCCTTCCCTCCATGCAACTGCTCTCAATCTACTCCTTTTAGAGTTTCATGGGAAAAGCCTTGGCAAGCAGGTAGTGCTACTCAGAACAAACATTGCCCTGAAACCCAGTAGCATTTCCTACTACAAGTCCACACTGACTGCAGAGATGGATTGCTTCTCATGTGAGAAGGCAGATACATCCAAAACCTGAAAGGACAAGAAGAAGCAGAAAGGGTGTGCACATTGCTGTGGAAGCATAAAGCACCCTGGGCACAGATTTCAACTGCTGCAAGGTTCTGCGTGGTGGCTAGGCTGGTGCTTTGTTTAATTCTATCAGTCCATGCCCTTCCAAGTATGTCCACCTGGAACCTTATCAGCAAGTTCTAGGACCCAATTCAAAAGCCTCTGAAAAGTGCTCTCTGTGTTGCTGGATCAAGGTATTTAATTAATAATGGCCCCAGAACCCTGAACCTCAATAGTGCAATTATAACTTATTTCCTTCTTTCTTTTTTGAACTAGATAGCATATTTCATGAGTGAGGTGTTTGGTCTGATCACAGCATAAAGGTTAACAGTAAAGGGACCCCTAACCATTAGGTCCAGTCGCGGACGACTCTGGGGTTGTGGTGCTCATCTCGCTTTACCGGCCGAGGGAGTCGGTGTACAGCTTCCAGGTTATGTGGCCAGCATGACTAAGCTGCTTCTGGCAAACATGAACAGCGCACAGAAATGCCATTTACCTTCCCGCCAGAGCAGTACCTATTTATCTACTTGCACTGCATGCTTTTGAACTGCTAGGTTGGCAGGAGCAGGGACCAAGAAACGGAAGCTCACCCCGTCGCGGGGATTCGAACCACTGACCTTCTGATCGGTTTAACCCACAGCGCCACCTGCGTCCCATGATCACAGCATAATAACTGTCTATTAGGATCTGCAGCTGAAGTGGTTTATTGGAGAATATAATTCTTCTATATGCAGCTTACACCAAAGCAACACTTGAGCAAAGACATTAAGGAACAGAAAATGCTTTAGCAAATCTTGGCAAACAGCTGCTTATATTGTTTATAATTTTTTTAAGCCAATCATTCATTGTACATTATACAGAAGAGTGAAGTGTAGGAGAACAGTCTGCCTTCCAGCACTTTTGAGAGAATAAGCTCTTATGCATATATTCCAAGTTCAATGGCTTCAAAATATCTGTCCGGATCCTTCAGTGAGTCTCCAAAGATATGCTAAATCTTTCTCAGGAGTGGGAATGCACATGGAGAGAATAGCACAAAAGGAGCAATGTCTTACAGTGCACCAAAAGATTTCAAACAAACAAAAGCAGCCTCCATTGTACCCAGCAATCACCTGGCTCCAGCCCAGGCCTCCTGCCCCACCTCCCAGTTGAATAAGCACTGAGGACTGCTCTTCAGCAAGCTTCTGTTGTTCTTTAACATGTACAAGCAACTGATCCAAGTTAAAACTAACCTGCTTCTGCAAAGGTCACAGAAGGGTCTCCCACCCTTTCAATGAGCCAGCAACCACGTGATCAGCTTGAAGCCTTTCATAAAGCCAGCCAGACACCTTAAAAGAAATGTTCTTTTCATAACTCTTTCCTGCAGCAGCTCACTTAAAATCATAAGCATGCTATATTTACAAGAGCTCCAGCAGCAGAGACAGAAGGCTTGTTTGAATTATGTTTCTCTCAAATCGAGAGAAAGCACTCCAAACAAGACCAGGGCCCATTACACTAAGTAACTAACCAAGACGTTGACCCTATTACTGATTATACACAGAAGAGGTGGTGGGGAACCTCTAGTCTGCAGGCCTAATTAGGCCCACCACAGATCCCAATTTGGCCCACAAGACAGTTTCCCCACAACCCCCCCCCCACTTGCCCCATCCGTGACATCATCTGTGATGTCAGTTGTAGACATGGCTAGAAGGAAAAAATCAGGAGCTCCTGATTGTTCCTTAGCAAGCAGGGTTCCCCTTCAGTGCCAATCAGCTAATCAGCCCTGACAGAGAGCCTCCCTGGAATCTGCTGCACTAGAGCAAGGGTAGGCAACCTAAGGCACATGGGCCACAAGCAGCCCATGGGGGTCTTTTAACCGACCCCCGAGGAGTGGTGGAGCTTCATGCTCTGGCACCAGGGGGCAGAGAGCAGGCGGGGACGGGGCTGGCATGCGTCCTGGGGGCATGGCGTGCCACTTGTGGGGGGCATGGTGCCCAGCGCAGGCAGGGGGTCACCCCACCGGGATCCAGTGTGCTCCCCACACTCCTCTTCCTCCGCCAGTCCCCCCGAGCCACCTCCGAACAGAGCCGCTCGCTCAATGAATCCCCGTGCACTGCGCTAAACCGGCACAGCGTGGTGCAGGGACTCACTTCCGCAATGCTGAAAATCGCGTCTTTGCATGCTCAGAGACCAAAAATCGCATCTGAGCAGATGCAGACACCAGAAATTGTGTCTGTGCAGACGCAGGCGCCAGAAATCACGGCTGCACATGCTCTCTCTCTCTCACACACACACACAATCCAGCCCACAAAGGGATCTCCACTGGAGTGAACTGGCCCAGACAAGGTAAACCTTGCCGACCCCTGCACTAGAGGCTTTCCTGTCAAGAACTCACTAGTGCAGTCAAAGGGGATGGAGGAAGTGCTTTGGGGTCAAAGCACTAGATGATTTTTCTACAGAAGGAAAAACAAGCAGTTTTTAAATGGAGCATTTTTTCTCTCCAGAGCAAGTCTCTTAGAAGATGTATTCCTAGTGCCAATCAGATGGCTGGCACTGAAATCACATCTTCACATATGATTGTGGTAACCACCACTTAGCTGATCATTGGTTACAGCATTTTCCTTTGAACTTTAACAAGTGTCAGTCACCTGATGTCATTATGTTGTCAGGTGATTGACAGCTGGGTGGACCTGTTCACCTATCAATTGTGACCTGCAAGGGGTGGTGGATTTTGGAATGTGACCCACTGGATGGATACAATTCCCCAACTTTGATCTAGTGATTTAAGACAGCTAAACAAGGTGAAAAGAAAGATAGAAATATTTCAGCATAACTTCCTGGTGAATTGTTTGCCCAGAAGCAAACTGTAATATAATCCCAACAGTGAACCATTTACCACTAAGAAATACAGGGTACACTTCAAAGTTTGCAAGCATCTACCAAATCATGTACAGCTATATGAACCTATCTGTACACCAAGTTCATATTTAGAGGTGCTTCAGAGGGTGCCTCCAAAGCAGGTGATTGCTGGAAAGAGTAATCCTTGGTTGTGGCACCGTACCATGGATTAGTCTCCTGAAACTCACTTTGATGGATTTCTATCACCTAAAGACAACCTAACCTCTATTTGTCCAGGATGTCTAAGGAGATAGATAGATAGATAGATAGATGATAGAATACTTTCCTTACATGCAACTCAAGGTGACTTACAAACACAGTGTAAACAATCAAACCAGTTCAAACAAACCATCAATAAAAACCTAAAAGCACATCAATACAAATATTACAGATCCAGCGCCACTAAAAGAATCAGTAAGTACTTAAAACTCTTCAAATTAAGGGCCAAAGGTCTGGGGAAAAAATAGGTAAGGATGGCACAAGGAAATCCACCCTGAGGAGAACAAGTGGGGAACCACCACTGAAAAAGCCCACTCTCATGCTACCATGATGGAAATGCTTTATTGCTGCATTTCTGTGGTTCTTAATTATACTGTGTTTATCTTTGTGATTACTCACTTTGAAATTATTGAAGAGCAGGATAGCAGGGTATTGATTCAATAAATACAAGCAAATTAGCTTACAGTGCCCAACAATAACCCAAAGTATTGGGCTTGGGCACCAATTTCATTTTTAGTGTCAGCATCAGTTGGAAACTTCTTATTTAACACTGTATTTAACACTGCAAGTTAAATACAGCATTTTATCAGAATTTGCTCATTCTGCACCATGTTGCTTATCTTTCACATTTTATTTTGAAAAGGTACCCAAGATTCTGAAATATTTGGAGAGATGTATGATGCTATGATCAGATATATGGCAGTACAGGTCCCCCTGAACATTTGAGAATTTACCACTACCCATGTGCTTTGAAATGTCACCTCCACAACCATGGAGAAATTATGTTAGAACTAAAATCCTCAGGAATATGAATCAGATTCCTTGTATAATTGATTCAACATGGACTGTACTTATAAACAACTTTCAGATTGGCATAAAGTGGGTTGCAACTTCCCTTAGTATAAGCACATAATTGTGGTAAAAATAGTCAAATACAGGATAAAAGGCAACCTTACAGTTTCAGATTAACAAGAAGATTGGATGGCCATCTGTCAGAGATTTGTTAGTTGCGATTCCGGCTTTGCAGGGAGTTGGACTAGATGCCCTTTGGGTTCCTTCAAACCTGAAAATTCTATGATGATCCATCACAGGGTGGTCCAACGTTTCATACCAAGAGGGCTACAAGAGTAATTTTGACATGGAAATGCGGGTTGCATTCCCAAAGCTGGGTAAGCAAGGCACCAGGCTTTGAGAAGGAGGCACGAGGATCAGGCAGGGTCTTAGATCCTTCCCATCTCCTTTCCAAAGCTGAGAAAGCACTAGATCTTGGGAAGGAGGACTCTAGGACCCTGTCAGAGCCTTGCACCTTCTTCCCAAAGTCCAGCGCCTCCTTACCTGGTTTTGGGAAGGTAGTGATGCATCAGATCACATTGCATTTTACCATAAACATGTCATGTTCATGGATTACGAGCATTAGCAATCCTTACCAAAAGCGATAGAAAATCTAAAATAATGGTCATGTTTGGATGATCATTTATTTGCTTAGTGAACAGAGACATGAAAGATATTTTGGTTACACACTACAACCCTTTGTGTGAGTCAGCAAACAAACCAGGAAGCCTTCCGTTAACTATAGTTCCCATTTTGTCTGAACCAGGAAACTAAGAGTTTTGGAATAAGCTAGGATATTAAAACATGGATTTAAATTGGCTTTATATCCTGGCTTATGTGCACAGCCAAAAGCATCATTTCATATCTCAGCTTATTAAGTCAAGATTGTCTGAATGCAGCCAATACCAGTAATAGTAGAAGCATAAAAAATTAGAAAATATGAACATCCTTTTCAACATGAAACAATCTTAATGAAGAAAACCACAGAGAGTTTAGATTGCCAAGAAGAATAATCAAGAGCTAACTAAAGGTTTTGTTTTTTGGGGGGAAAACAAGATACAGCTCTCTTCATATTTATTAGAAAATGGAAGCCTGCCAGAGAATCAGCAGGGCCATTAGACATCCAAGGTCTGCAATTTCTCATTTTGGACAATGGAGACATTGCAAGAAACAAAGCTACAAAATCCGTCACATCTTGAAACAAAGTATCTCTAAGATTCTTTTCAACTGCCAAATCTGAAAAAATGTCACACAGCCACATAGACAAGATTTTCATTCATTCTTAACTTCTAGGAATTCAAACAAAATATTAGGTAACATTAATGAACTACTGACACCAATATGTAACCCTTGAAATATGCTTCTAAACGAAATGATTAGAAAATAGTTAATGTAATATAGATTTCCCTTTTTAGTAAGATTTTCAACACAATCCTAGAAATGCTAGAGTCTGACCTGAACTTCAGGCAAGGGGACAAACAGACTATTAACAATAAAGTGGGTAAACAGGTGGATAAACATAGAGCAAAAGTGTAGGTCACAAATATTTAACATGCTTAAAATATGTTAATATGAATTATCTAATTAGTAAACTAGCTTTCAAAGCAAACCTTTTAACAAGGAATGTTTCCCCGCCCCCCGAACAACCACTAGCTGTAAAATAGTTTAAGTGATCGAGTTTTACAATTAAGGAGGCATCACTGCATTCGCTAGGATTCGCACCAAACCTTGATCATGATCTGCCCTTTAAGTCCAAATGATACCAAAGAATTGCAGAATGCTACAGCATTAGAATGAGCAAAGTCATTGATTAAGTTTACAGTATAATTCTATGCCTGCTTACTCGGAAATTGCACTTTCTTTAATTTGGTTTATTCACTAGCAAGAGTTTAGGATTGCAGAATTAGGATATTGAGCTAAGTCTATCACTGATGTCATGCATTATAGTTGTTAAGAACCACATTACAGTCACATCACTCAGAAGGGCAACATAATATTTTAGCTACTAGCACAACAACCACCTACTTTACAAATTCAAACTTGAGAACAGTGGTTTTGGAAATAATCATGGCTCCTATTTCACTATGTGTTATGGTTACAGCATAATCTAAAGATTATTAACCTCTTGCAGGGGTTCACAACCCATGCAGTCCTAGAAGGATTTTGTGCTGAGCCCACAAAATAGTGAAGGGTATACATCAAATAACCATTTTTACACAGCAATGGCTATAGTTATAGAAGAAGGAAACCTTGACAGTGTTCTTATGTACCAGTCAAATAGCCATCTCAAGAAGTATAAATCACAAACGTAGGCAGAAAAATGTAAGCACCCAGCAAGGATCAGACACATACTATCCTGGATTCATTTTAACAGGCCATTTCAACCTGCCCACTCATTTCCTCCTAAAGCAGTCTTGAAGCAGCCTTCACTTCTTCCCATCCAGGGCACCGATGAGGAGCTGTCATTTTGAACTCTAGAGACAGGCATAATTCAGGCACAGAAGCAGCAATGACATCTAGAAACACTGCAGGGATAAAACAGGTTTGAAAACCATGTTCTCAATGCATCACTGTTCAGAAACACAACCAACCTGTACATTACACAGTAAGACAACTCATTCAGAACACCATCTGTGATTTTATACCATTCTAATAAATAATGAAAGTAGCTGCATGGTTTTGCTACTGGAGCGACCAGCCTACAGCCAACCACTCAATTTCTTCTAGGCAAGAAGTTTGCAAGAGCATCACTTGCACTGCACACATCCCACAAGTATGTCAGACAAAGCTGGGTTTATCTCTCAGGCTAAGTAGGGCATCTTGATAACACCCAGTAGTAAACAGAAAATGGGAGCAGCTTTACTTCCTCAAAAACAGATGTCTATATGGAAACACACACAAGAACCTATAATACCAAACATACCTTGAAATAACTACCTGAAGCTGATTTTGGACTGGTTTACCTGATGACTGTACTATCAAATGGCAACTTCTCTGAATCTGTGCCCAATCACATGTAAAATAACATAAGAAATTTCTATCTATTGACACAATGCATTGCAATTATATGCTCAAGATGAGTCATCAGTTGCCAGTTGACAGCACAACAGCCCCCAGATACTCACCTCAGAAGTGTTTGGGACCAGCTTGTGACAAGCTTGTGCATGATGCTTAACAGATCACTTGCATGAGGATCCTTCACATGCCCCTACAACAGCAGAAGCTCTGAGAAGTCCCATCAAGGTGCAGAACTCACAACAGTTGTACAGGCAACACCCACACACACCCAAGGGCTGTTTGCATAAATCTACTCTGAATATGGGACGTGGGTGACGCTGTGGGTAAAACCTCAGTGCCTAGGACTTGCTGATCGCATGGTCGGCGGTTCGAATCCCCGCGGCGGGGTGCGCTCCCGTCGTTCGGTCCCAGCACCTGCCAACCTAGCAGTTCGAAAGCACCCCCGGGTGCAAGTAGATAAATAGGGACCGCTTACCAGCGGGAAGGTAAACGGCGTTCCGTGTGCTGTGCTGGCTCGCCAGATGCAGCTTGTCACGCTGGCCACGTGACCCGGAAGTGTCTGCGGACAGCGCTGGCTCCCGGCCTATAGAGTGAGATGAGCGCACAACCCTAGAGTCTGTCAAGACTGGCCCGTACGGGCAGGGGTACCTTTACCTTTTACTCTGAATATAATGCAAGAGCAGACCCTGATGCTCCCAAGGAAACTGGAGGTTATTGTGAAACACCCGCAAACGATAAGGATTTATGGCACACACGTACACAAACATGTAACCTGCCTCTTATCAAATGTATGACTACTCATACCAGTTTGCTAATCGTGGTAGCCTCCAGTGACATTTCATGGTGACCCTGGCCATGCCCTCTGTGCACAAAAGGCTCCACATTCAGCATGAAGGAAACCAGGTCACACGCAATTCCAGACCATTGTGTACATTGGAGTCTAAGCAACCCATCTGTCAAGTTTCCAGATGCACCGCAAGGATGCCCACATACATGTGCGCATGCATGCGTTCACGGTAACAGTTTTAAACCCTCATCTGGACCTGCATGCTGTCGGACCTTGGGTGCCCGCACATTCAGTGCAGGTCCATCCATCTCTCTCTCTCTCTCTCTGTCTCTCGGGCCACCCCACGCCTGGCTGACACGGCGCTGCCCCCCGACGACCCCCATGTGCTCGGGAGCACAAGCCCCGCTTTTGTGCGCGGGCGGCGGCGGCGGCAACTCCACGGGAACCCGTCCTCCGTAGAGCCAGAAAGGAAGCCGTCCGCCACCACAACATTTCCAAGGTGCCACAAGGCTCCTTTTGTTGTTGCTGATGCAACAGACTTACCACCCCTCCCCCTCCCTCCCCCCCCCCCCACTCTGGGAACTGTTACCTGGTCTCGAGACTCCAAATGTGTTGTGTTTGGGGGGGGAGGGGGCGAGAGAGGAGGGGGCGCACGGAGGACTGGAGGGGGGGGAGCAAGGAAAGTGGAGAAGCAGGTAGAGACCACCACCATTACACGCGCGCGCGCACACACACACACACACACACACGGGCGCCCATCATGGAAGAGGCGGGGAGAAAGGAGGCTCCCCCTCCCCCTCTTGCAGGTCCTCGAGGGGAGGGCGAGCGAGGAGGTCGCGATCCACTTGGATTGAAGAAGGGATCTTAACCCGTTTGTCTGTTGTTGTTGTTTTTCGGGGGGGGGGCAGAATCTCCTCACCGACTCTGGCTCCTCCGGCCTGACAAGAAGCGTGGAAGGAGGCCCGGGGCCTGGTGTGGCGCCGCCGCCATGAGCAGCCCAGCCCCAGCGCGCCCTCCCGTCCGCCCGCCCGCTCTCCGGCCCCGCGCACGAGCCTCTGCCGTTTCCCTGCCTCCCTCCCCTCCCCTCCCCCCCCCCGCCGTCTCTTTCTCTCCTCAGACTCACCCTCGGGTTCCGGCCGGTGCCGGGCGCGCCCCTCAGCCGCTTCCTCCATGGAGCCGCGCTACTACCTCGCCGCCGCCGCCGTCGCCTTAAGGGCCCGGCCCCGCCGCCATGGCCGCCTGAGGAGAAGCCAGGAAAGGGGAGGTCTGGCGCGCCGCAGCCCCGGCTCTCGGCTCCGCTCGGCCCTCCCTCAGCGCGGCCGCCGCCGCCAGAAAGGGAGGGGGCAGCTGAGGGGCGCTGAATATCGCTGAGCTCAAGCCCCGGATCTGAGGGCGGCGGGAAAACGCGGAGGCAGGAGTCAGGAGCGGGAAGGAAAAGCCGGGAGAAGGGCTCGCTTTTATGCGCCGCTCCTCCTGGGAACCGAAGGAAAACCCGGAGCGCGGAGTAAAGGGAAGGGGGGACAACCCTCCGGAAGGAAAAGTTCCTGCGCGAGGAAGAGGAAGGGAAAAGGGGGGAGGGGGGGAGCGGGGATGATCCGCAACTCCAGAAGGCTGCAAAGCGGGCTGCGCGGGCCCCTTAATTTGGAATTATCCAGTTTTGCAAAACACACACACACACACACAAACCCCAGTTCAAGGCAAGGGCGCTCAGAGTTTGCCCCTGCTGAGTGCAAGGCTGGTTACTCTCGAGTAAGCGTGCATCGGCTGTGCAGCCTTACCTGACGAGGCGGACTGGATCAAGGAGGGCTGCCCGCGACCCTCCAGGTGTTGCTGGACTACAAATCCCCTCTGCTGCAGAAGGCATGGCCGGTGGTCAGAGGTTACAGACCTTGTGGTGTGGTGGCGGCAGTGGTAAGGGTTGCCATATCTCAACCAGTGAAATTCCTGACGCCTGCAAAGTTGTTGAGCTTTTTTAAGGAAGACCCCATAATTTTTCCCATCACAGTACCATGCATCCAGGTTTTCCCTGACGCCATTTTTACACCTGAAAACCAGGAGTCTGAGGAGTTGGTAGAGCCTGAGACTCTTAATCTCAGAGTCTTGAGTTCATGACCCCTGTTGGGCAAAAGAGGCCTGCATTGCAGGCTAGATGGTCCTTTCCAAGTCTACAATTCTATGATTCTAACTCCAGGAGAGCCACAGGCTCCCCACCCCTGAACTATATGAAGGAGAATCCTCGCTTGTAGCCCTAAAGAGCACTTGAATTGGGAGCACCTTTTTAGCTGATTTTTAGCTGGGACGCAGGTGGCGCTGTGGGTTAAAGCCTCAGCGCCTAGGGCTTGCCGAAGCGCCTGCCAACCTAGCAGTTCGAAAGCACCTCCAGGTGCAAGTAGATAAATAGGGACCGCTTACCAGCGGGAAGGTAAACGGCGTTTCCGTGTGCGGCTCTGGCTCGCCAGAGCAGCGATGTCACGCTGGCCACGTGACCCGGAAGTGTCTCCGGACAGCGCTGGCCCCCGGCCTCTTGAGTGAGATGGGCGCACAACCCCAGAGTCTGTCAAGACTGGCCCGTACGGGCAGGGGTACCTTTACCTTTACCTTTACCTTTTAGCTGATTAAAAGCTTTTTCAGCCAATCTAATCAGTTAATCAGCCCAGTGTTGCAACTATCCTAATAACAATACAGTATACTCTAATTATTATCCTGACTGTGAAACAAGGAAGAGATCATTCTTTGGGATTAACCCAAAGGATAGCTGTTGACCTTGAGTATATGGTGAAGGCCTGAATAACTCTGAACTTGGAAGCTAGTTTTCCACAGGCAGGGGCTTTTGAAGTGAGGGGACACAACGTTCTTCAGTTGCAGTCCACAGCTCAGTTACTCTTTACTGTGTGTAGAGCAAGCCTTAGTCTAACCATATTTTATTGGAAGTGACTCAGAAGTGGCACCTGCTGCAATAAGCTGCAGAGTACCTTCACACCCTTACAGGAGTGCCTCTTTAGCCAGAAATGCTCTTCTTCTGGGCATCATAACCTTTGTAAGGAGTTCAAGCAGAACATTCCACCCCTCCTCCTTTCTTTCCCTGACAACAAGCAATTCCATGGCTACACTCCTCCTTGCTCAATCCTCCATACTCAGTCCACCTTAGGCTTTTATTTAACCCCTGTGTGTGTTTTCAAAGTTGTGTTGTACTTCTGCAAACATCAGGGTTCTACTGAGCATGCTATCACTCCCCACTCTTGTTTCTCAGCAGCCCTCATATCTCAGGGGAAGGGTACCTCACGTGTACAGCATCTATCTTACTTGCAAAAGGTCCCAGGCTGTTACAGTCCCTGGCATCTCTGATAGAGACTCCTGGCTGAAACCCTGGAGAGCCAGACAATGCCAAAAGTCCTGAAATGATGGACCAATGGTCTGCCCCCAGTACTACTACAACAACAACAACAATTTATTATTTATACCCCACCCATCTGGCTGGCTTTCCTTAGCCACTCTGGCGGCTTCCAACCAAATACTAAAAGCACAATACAGCATTAAACATTTAAAAAACTTCCCTAAACAGGCATCTTCAAGGCATCTTCTTATATTCCTGTGTTTTGTTTTGGGTCCAGTCCTGTTGACACTCACCATCAGAGTTCACTGTTAGAAGGAGTGATTGGAGGGCCTAGTATTTCTACATATTGATGCCCTTCTTCTGTTTCTAGATTAAATTTTCTCAATTTCCCCATAAGCCAACACAATCAGGTTTTTCTAGTCACCACTGATTAATTAATATTAGGCAAGGTTACACACATTGTAGGCCCAGAACAGGGAGCTGTTTATTGATTATTTATTGTTTAGTGAAAATGATACTGACGCAGTAGCAAACTAAAGGGTGGAGTCGTAATTCCAACATATAATAACTGGAGACAACATATAACTATAATTACCAATTACTACAACCTTCTTCAGCACACACCCTATTAAATGGAAGCTTGACAAGAGACATGTCCTCTCTTCCCCTAGAAGGAGCAGAGGGTAATCTTGTGGTGACTGCAGAATAGGTATGTCATGTTACACTGGAACTTGCACTGCTCATTGCATTTATGCTCTCTGCTCTAGACTTGGCACTGGAATTGGGGAGAGAAGGAAGAAAAGGGAGGCAGCAAGGGAATGATCTGCTTTCCTTACTCAGCTGTAAGCAGTGCCTAGCTGAGAGCCCACCATCTCCACCCTGTGTCATGATTTACAAGACTGATTGCTGATTAGATTGTTCTGTCCAGTTATGCAATAAATAAAACTGCTTACGCCTGTGAGGGAATAGCGCAGGCCGTCTGACCCACAGCCACATGCATCTTTGTAACCAGGGGAGATTTATTGCCTTTCAAGAACTTCATCAGACTTCTGCAGATTAGGCCTGGCTTGGCTTGGCTTCAGGTTGCAGTACATTATCTCATTCACAGCTGTTGGGAGAGCTATTCAGAATATGTCTAGTTCCACAAAATAGGCTCTCTTGGCTTGTTGCAGCTGTTTGAGTCAAAGTCTCCCCAGGCCTGTTTTGGATGTTCCAAACCAGGCTGGCAGTCAAAGCATCAAGCAGTGCAGTTTTGGTTTCTACAATATACACAACCAATAGTATATTTTCTCTTTAGGACTTAACAGCACAATCCTGTAAACACAGGTGTAAGTCTCACTGAGTTGAATGGGACTCACTCCCAGGTAATTAAGACTGCACCCTCATTGGGCCTCCCTGCAAAAACCAAAAGCCTTTTCATAATGCCAGCTGCAGCTTGGAATGAAACTGATTCTTTTGCAATTTGTACACCATTAGCAGCAATGAAAACCATAAGGATACAGACAATTTGCAGAACTGAGATGCACTCGGTGGCAGCTGGCCTATGGCCAAAGAGGTACACTTTCTATGATTGCACTTGGCAGGCAGAGAAAAGGGTATGTTCAAGATCCTAAAAATCAGTTTCATCCTTTTTTCAAAAAAATGTATTTGTTTTCAGTATTGTAATGTACATTTGTTGAAATTGAGTTAGTGTTTTTGCTTCAAGCATCTTCATACAGTCTAGTATTATAAAATGGAAGGGTCCAGTCTGTCACATTTCCTGTAGGGTTGTTCAATCATTTATTCTGCTGGTGGGGAGGGGACAAAAGATAGAATAAGCCTCTCCAACTTTTCCAAAGTGGCATATCTAAACAGAGATCTTGGGTTCACATTCTCACACACCATCAATGAAATAAGAATCTAACATAAGAATCTAACATTTCTTACTTTCTAAATCCTTTATCTATTACATTAAGCAAACAAATATAATACATAACATAAATAGCTTTTTAGAAGGAAAAGGCCTTTGCAGAGTAAAAAGGAACTTAGTAAAAAAACAGCTTAAAAAAAAAAACCTCTTAAAATTACACCCCACTTTCCCAGCCTGCTGCTTTTCCCATTAGCTCGTAAACCTTAGGAAAATATGGCTCTTTGTCTGATGGGAGGCATATGGTATTATTTTCGGTTAAACAATAAATATTACTATTTACCAACTCTTAATTAGTGTTTTTGCAGCTTGATTGTATTCTGTAATATGTAGGGTCAGTGTAACATTTGCTCCCAGCCTGTAATTCCTTTTTACAACTTTGAGAAACTTGTCTCCTGCTACTGCTATAAATCAGGGGGGCCCTTGTCCAGGAGAGCAGAAAGATAAACAACTGAAAAAAGTACTTAGCCAGCTGGTTTCTGGCTGGCATGAAACATTTGCAAATATATCTTTAAGCTCATTTTAAAATACAGGCCTTGATCAGATGCCTCACTATAATCTAAAATCCTATATAGGAGGAACCTCCTATTATATCTGAGGAACTTTAGGTAGTTTTTTTGGGGGGGGGGATATTAAGAGGTCAGTAATCTGGAAACCTGACAAGCAGTTACAGGGTTTTTCTCCTCCACCATCTTCCCTGGATGAGACTCTCTGCCTATTTCTCACACATTTGTGGGTTTTACTCAAGGAATTTCAGTTTCTCTCTCTCTCCGTCAGATATTCAGAATGGAGACCTGCTTCAGGCTGCAAGTCCAATTTGACTTAACATCAGTATTAAGACCCATTTGCACTATACATTTAAAGCAATATCTTACCACTTTACACTGTCATGGCTTCCCACAAGGAATCCTGGGAATTGTAGTTTGCTAAGGATGCGGGAAGTTATTGGGAGATCCCTTATCCCCTCGCAGATCTACGTGGTTTAACAATAAGCCCCTCTTCCCAGGCATTCTGAAAATGGCAGCTGTCTGATATTAGGTGTCCCTCTTAACAGACAACAGTTCCCATAATTATTTGGGGGAAGCCATGACTGTTTAAAGTGGTCTGACAGTGCAGATGGGCTGTTAGAGTCGAGCAGCTGTGTGAGAAGCAGCAGTTATTTATTGATTTAATTAATTAAATTTATTTCCTGCCCTTTCTCCCAAAGGAGCCTAAGGCAGCAATCCAATTAAGGAACGGCTGGTTTTCGGTATTGCATGCCATCCAAATATTGCTTTATATATTGCTTTAAGCAGGGATGGGGACCTGTGGCCCTCCAGATGTTGCTGGACTTCAGCTCCCATCATCCCTGACCATTGGCCATAAAGGGAAAGGAACCCTTGACCATTAGGTCCAGTCGTGACTGACTCTGGGGTTGCGGCGCTCATCTCACTTTATTGGCCGAGGGAGCAGGCATACAGCTTCCGGATCATGTGGTCAGCCTGACTAAGCCGCTTCTGGCCAACCAGAGCAGCGCACGGAAACGTCATTTACCTTCCCGCTGGAGCGGTACCTCTTTATCTACTTGCACTTTGGCGTGCTTTCGAAATGCTAGGTTGGCAGGAGCAGGGAGCTCACCCCGTCGCGGGGATTCAAACCACCGACCTTCTGATCGGCAAATCCTAGGCTCTGCGGTTTAACCCACAGCGCCACCCGCGTCCCGACCATTGGCCATGCCAGATGGGATTGGTAGGAGTTGGAGTCCAATAATAGCAGGAGGTTTGCAGGTCCCCCCATCCAAAGATTTAAGGATCACCTTCTCACACACACCCAAGAGATTCCTCTTCCTTCACCAGGTAGCTGTGCTTCCTGGGCTCCTAGTCTTTTGTAAGGAAAAGCAGGCAGGTTTGAGTTTCCCAGCGACATGGGTGGGGGAAGTGAACAATGACTGGCTCTGCACAAAGTGCACTTGGGACATTTCAGAGGGAAACAATTGCCAGCTGTCAAGAGCAGGCATCAGTGTGAAGTGGCCTAGAGGGATCACAGCCAGATTCTAGTGCAGAACAATCACCTGCGGCATGGCGCACAGCAGGAATTGTCAAGCAGTAATTTATTGGCAGATCAGCTCTTTGCATTCCAGACTGCAGTAAGTCTGTGTCTCTCTTGTAGCAAATATCACAGGTGGATACGTGAGCTCGCAGGTGCAGAGGGAAGCTGCCCAATGCCTGGTCAGACTATTCGCCCATCTGACCCGCTATTGCCTTCTTGGACAGGCAGTGGATTTCCAGGATATTGGACAAAGGTCTTTCCCATCACACCTGCAAAGGATTGCCACCCCTCCCTAGAAAAATGAGATCGCCCCATTTTTGGACAAAAGTGTTCCTTGTCCCATTTGGACTTCAAACGGGCACCTTTGTTCCCATATCTGAGCTGGGCTGGCCCCAAATGGCAGTCGTGTCACTGTTGGTGCAGCTGACGAGGAGCCCAGCTTGGCACGAGCAACAATAGAGAGAAGGGGGAGGGAGCAAACTCTTCTTCCTCACCCCTTCCTTCCTTTCCTCTCGCTGGTCTAGCTAGATGTAGACCAGTGTAACTAGGGGACTCCTTGGGAAGACACACCAACAAGCAAAACCGGACATGTATCACTGCAGAAAGGTATTATTATCTCTAGATAAAGTGTTGGAAAGGCAATAGCCAGTGTAGTGTAGTGGTTAGAGTGTTGAACTATGACCAGGGAGACCCAGGCTCTAATCCAGGCTTCCTCAACCTCGGCCCTCCAGATGTTTGAGACTACAATTCCCATCATCCCTGACCTCTGGTCTCGCTAGCTAGGGATCATGGGAGTTGTATGCCAAAAACGTCTGGAAGGCTGAGGCTGAGGAAGCCTGCTCTAACCCCCCTCAGCCATAAGTCTCACTGGGTGACCTTCGGCCAATCACAGTGTCTCAGCCTAACCTACCTCACAGGGGTGTTCTGAGGATAAAGTGAGAGGGGACTTTATATGTTCCTTGAGATAATTGGAGAAAAGGCGGGATAAAAATAAATGGCAGTGCAGCATACCTTATTTGTTTTTTTCCTTATCAGTAGATTAGCATTTAAAAAAAATGCTATTACTAATAATAATTTATAGTAACTCATCCCTCATTACAGAATAGAGACAAATTAATAAGCAAACAAATATGTGTCTGCAGGCCAGACATGTTGGTTCTGTGGACGGCAAGAAACTGCTGGGATGAAAAGAAGCTCATCATAATTAGATTATGTCCCTGTTGTTTCAATCCCGAGCTTCTGCAGAACTATTTAAAATCCGTCCTTTTGCTTTCCTGTTGATAATGAGAAAGATAAGGAACAAGATCAAAGAAGCTGAAAGGGTGGGGAAACCTATCTGTTTATGTGCAGACAAAGAAGTGGTTGTAGCAGGGAGAAGCGAGGAAGACAAGACAGCAGAGGCTCATACAGTTGCCTAAAATGTCAGTGTATTAAAACCATGGTATGCAAAGGGACATGGGTGGCACTGTGGGTTAAACCACAGAGCCTAGGACTTGCCAATCAGAAGGTCGGTGGTTCGAATCCCCGCAATGGGGTGAGCTCGCATTTCTTGGTCCCTGCCCACCTAGCAGTTTGAAAGCATGTCAAAGTGCAAGTAGATAAATAGGTACTGCTCCGGCAGGAAGGTAAACGGCGTTTCTGTTGGTTCCCCAGAAGCAGCTTAGTCATGCTGACCACATGACCCGGAAGCTGTATGCCGGCTCCCTTGGCCAATAAAGTGAGATGAGCACTGCAACCCCAGAGTCGGCCATGACTGGACCTAATGGTCAGGGGTCCCTTTACCTTTACCTTATGCAAAGGGCTGGGCATGCATAGAGGCCCATATATTTCAGTGGAACACCCTTGGTTGTAGCGATCTATGTGGAGGTCCTTAAGGACATAAGAATGGCTTACTGGATCAGGCCAATGGCCTGTCTAGTCCAGCATTCTGTTCTCCCAGTAGCCAACCAGATACCCATGGGATGCTTAAAAATGAGATCTGAGGACAACGGCACCCTCCCTGCTTGTGATGCCCACAAACTGGTATTCAGGGGCATACTGTCTATGACACTGAGGTGTGTGGGGTGTTAGGGGAGGGGTAGTACCTTTGGTGGCGGACTACTGTCTGGGGTAGCTTGTCCACCTTTGGTCCCCACCTATCATATAGCTCTCACCTGTGGCTCTCAGCTGTCAGCGTGCAACAGTGTCCACACTCCAGGAAACGGCTTTGAATGGCTGGCTAAACCAGGTGAAGGTAGTCGATGGGTCTCAAAACATCAGAGAGTTAGGGAGAAGACAGGCTCCAGTGGATTGAGCAGACAAGACCAACAGTGGGTCAAATGGTCCAGAAGGCGGTTTCTGCACATGCTGTGGGTGAAAGTAAGGGGTGGATCTACCTGGGAAGGCAGCCTATCTAGGAGAAGGAAAACTCTGATCCCAAACCTCCACTGCCTTGCAGGATATATTCAGGAGAAGAAAAAGCTAAGGAGCAAACCCTACACAAATCCAGAGTGGTGTCCCTAAGATGTTTAGATGGCGCCTTGTACACCTCCTTCCAGCACCTCCTGCAGCCAAGCTGGTGCCAAACGTATTGATCTACTTTCCTTTGGACCACATCAGTGAGGCTGAGGGGGTTGGGCCTTGTTGTCTGGGCAGCCCAGGACCTTCATACACACAATGCCCAGGTTTGCGCCCTGGGAGGTCACTTTGGTGCTTCTAACTCAGTGGTTTGACTTCTCTCCTGGAGGCGCACTCCATTGTTTCTTGAGACAGACAGATGTCAACAACAACTGCCTACAGTGGACAGTGGAGGTAGGACTTCTCTTTGACCCACCAAGGCATGGATGCTAGCAGCCAGTTCAACAGCTGGTTGAAAAGCCAAGGATGACTGACCACACTCTGCCAACCCCATCAGGGGTTTGGCTGGCTTTCAGAGGAAGCTCATGAACTCAGGCCACTTTCATCACAAGCAGTCAGGAAAGAGGATGGGCCACAGCACCATAATAGGCAATCCTATAGCTTTAAACTTAGAATATTGCCTATAAAAGGTACTAAACTGATAATAAATTTATTTTCCTGGCTGTTTTGGAACCCTTTTGATTCTCCTTCTCTTGATTAGGCTGGTCTTTCAAGCCATTATACAAGCCAAGCTAGTTTACAAACGCACGCAGAAAATTGCCAAACGTGAGTGGCAATACAACCGCTGGCAGGCTTTGATTACTGCTTCAAAATCACACAGATCCAGGGAATTCTGGTCTTTGATCAACAGAAGGGTGAGGAAATACCCAAGGGCGGTCATCCCTGCACCGACATGGTAATTGTTCCTGAAGAAATGCTTCTCACTGGCGGATGCTCCCTCTGACCATCTGACGCATCTGTTTACCCACTTACCTATTTGGCCTCCCACCGATCCTGACGAAATAGCCAAGCTAATAGCTCAGCTGAAACCGGGTAAAGCCCCAAGGCCCGATCTGATCCCTGCCAAAGCCATTAAACTACACCCAAAATGGTGGGCTGGCATCTTGGCCAAAACCTTCGATGCAATCAACGCTTCTGGCCTCATCCCCAAAATATGGAAGGAGGCCATTATAGTACCAATTCATAAAAAAAGGTTCTCCAACGGAGCCGGAAAACTACCGTAACATCAGCCTCCTTTCGATTATAGGGAAAATTTATGCCAGCTTCTTGCTGACTAAACTATTGCGATGGGTAGATGAGACTAATCAGATTGGCCACGAACAAGCAGGGTTCAGAACTAAACGCTCTACAACCGATCATGCGATAGTTCTTTATCATCTCGCACGGAAGTACTCCTCTCCTCCCCGGGGCTACCTTTGTGCTGCCGTCTTAGACCTAAAGGCAGCCTTTGACAGTGTTCCTAGAAATATCCTATGGGAGAAACTTGCGAAACAGGGCATTGATAGAAGACTCTTATGGCTTATAAGTCAGCTCCACGAAGATACCCTTGCCAGAGTGAGACTTACTCCTGCGGGCGACCTCACAAATTCGATACCAATAAATAAGGGAGTGCGCCAAGGATGTATATTGGCTCCCTGTCTATTCAACCTATTTATCAGCGACATGCGAGCACCCCTAGTTAACTCTTCTTTAAGTATACACGCGCCTAGACTAGCGGACTACCGCTGCCCACTCCTTTTATATGCGGACGACGCGGTAATTTTATCTTATACACGTGTTGGACTAATCAGAGCTCTGAAGATCTTTGCCACGTATTGTCAACTCAACCAATTAACCATCAACCATGTTAAATCCAAGATTCTGATTTTCTCCAGAAGCCGGAGATTATACGAATGGAAGCTTGGTGGAGCAAAAATAGAGCAAGTTCTAAAATTTCAATACCTAGGAGTTATTTTTCAATACAATTTGGGGTGGAAAGCTCAAATTCAACACCTACTTAACAAGGCCAAAACTCTGTCATATGCGCTCCTCCGATTCTTTTTTTCGGATGGAGCTTTGCACGTTCCCTCGGCCCTAAAGGTGTTCAAGGCAAAAGTGGTTGCCGTGCTTGCTTATGCTGCCCCGCTTTGGGCTGTGATGACAGATCTTGCTCCTCTCGAGACACTGCAAAATCAATTTCTACGTCGGCTCCTAATGCTCCCTCTGTGCGTAAGCAACGCAGCCATGCGACTAGAATTGAAGATCGCATCCTTAGAAACTTGCCTGTGGAAGCAAGTCTTCAATTATTGGTTATCATTGTGGCATAGACTACCAAACCATTACCTTGTCCAATGCTTATGGCGAGATGAATTTTCTAGCCCTTGGACTAGTAGAATTCATGCCAAACTCCTGAGTTATGGAATCTCTCCTTCAGATTCCCTAAAACTAGACCAAATTACTGCTCAAAGACTGATCCGCCAAAGACTGGATGACATCGATCTACAGCGAAATTATATGCTGGGGGGAGGTGTTTGTTCGCCTCAGAACATTGGTATCACATTAACTTACTGCGTTCCATCATACCTCTCCTCCCTTTCGACTGTTGCCCAAAGACTGGCCTTCACCAAAGCGAGGTTCAACGTTTTTCCCTCCAACGTCCTGAGACATAGATTCTCAAAGAGCCAAGCCCCCGCCATGTGCGAATGTGATAAGGAGACACCGGAGTCGCTCCAGCACATTATGTTCACTTGCCCCCTGTTTAATGTGCCACGGGCAAATTTGTTGGGATCAATCATACAGAAACTAGAGGGCACCCCATCAAAATTCCACCTTGCCCAAATCTTGCAGGATAAGGATACTCATACGACCCTGAAAGTGGCAAGGTTCCTGGTCGCTGTCCTTATCCAAAAGCGACGCCAAGGGGCACTACAAGCTAACTAAGGCGTAGTATGCCATTCTATTCTATAGTATTTTATTGTTACAGTGGTGCTTTAGTGGCTGTTTTCCCCACGTGCACAAGTTGTTATTTATGTCTCGTTTTTACCTGTATGGGCCTATGGCCGTAAATAAAATTACTTACAAGCCATTATATATTATGTAGTCCATCTCCTGATCCCCGCCATGGAAAGATAGGCAGAGATACCTATGTTTCAGTTCCCAGCTGTGAAAATACTTTGCTAAGGAATTTATTCTGCCCATGGGGCTTTATCCATTTATCATTGCAGTAAATCTATTTTCCATTCTCAGGAATTCTGTTTCAGAAGATGTTAACAGCGCAAGAGAATGAGCTCCTGCTCTGGCTCCTGTTCCTCTTTGCTAGTTTAAAAAATATACAACACAACCCTGTTGTCTGGAGTTCCATGCTGTAATTTAAGTCCTAGAGAATCCAAGCAGACTGTTTTCCCTGGAAACATTTTGTGAGATGGCTTTTCTCCTTCTGGCACCTCCTTTGTGATTCTTTCTGTCTTTCTTGATAGTCTGAAACAGCCTTCAACTGCCAAATAGATTTTGATCCTGATATGGAGCTTCTAAGCACACAGATGCAGGCGTTTTCTGCTACAACTGAAACTGTACCCAAATGCCAATTTTCTCCACCAACATCCCAGTAATACTGCATGATTAGCTCAGGTCACATATAACACCAAGCCATGTTTCAGCATTACACGAACAAGCCTTGGGATTGTGTGCTTCCTCTCCCTGCTGGCATCCTTCCTTCCTGCTTCACAACAAAACCAGAGTTTTTCACAATCACCAAAGCAGAAAACAATGGTTTGTCCTCCAAGTCAAAGTTCAGAAGCATAACTGAATCAAGAGCCCCAATTCACAACTATAAGCACAACCATAGTTTACCAGTTCAGGTGTGATGGGAAACTGGTGATGGGATTACCCTGAAACGGGGACAGAATCATAGCAGGTGAGAGGAGCAAGGGTTCTTCAGATGCAAGGCATGCTCATGTAATGCCAGACCATGGTTCAGCATCGCATGCCAACTGAGATATAGTGGGTAGGATGAATCAAGTTCCAAATTAACATGAGATTGCTAGTTCACTGCAGGAAGGACCAGATGACACAAGGGATCATCTCAAAAGTAATTTACAATTGAATGTACTGGAGACTGTGTACTTTGGCATTCCATCACTAGCTGCTCCCTCTTACATCTGAGGTCATCAGATCACTGGTGTCCTGACTTGTCTCTGGGGAAAAAAGCACTATTTGGGAAAAAGCCAAGAAACAAGGTAAAACCTGCAACCAAGAGGCTGATTATACTGCAGCACATCTAGCCGGTGTCTTTCTCAGGCCCCTGTCTCTGCATAGATACACCCTCTCCTTCCAGGTTGTACCACTCACTGGCCTTGCATCACATCTTCCTTAAGTGCTTTTGCCTATCTGGAAAGGAATCTTGAATACTTGCTTGTCTAGACGGAGGATAGAAGGGGGGGTGTAGACATTAGCCTACTGTACAAAGATGAATTAATTGAATCATAGAATCATAGAGTTGGAAGAGACCACAAGGGCCATCGAGTCCAACCCCCTGCCAAGCAGGAAATACCTGCTCCATCCGTCTCTGCTCACCCCTGTGAAGCTGCCCAGAACACAGTCTTTCAGCTGAAAAAAATTCCCCACCCCTGGGTCTGATGTCTAAATCAAATAAACTAAACCAAAGAAAGCTAGTGTGGTGTAGTAGTTAGTGTCAAACTAGGAGCCAAGAGACCAAGTTTGGCTATGAATTTCAATGAGTAACCTAAGGCTAGTCACTGCCCTCTAAGCCTAATCTACCTTACAAGGTTGTGTTGAGGAAAGGGAGAACCATGTGCTCCTTGGAGAAAAAGGTAGGGATATGAACACATTAAATAAATACAGTATTTATGCTATGCAAGGAGGGATATTGTACGAGGGTTGCAGCATGTGAGGTGGGGAGGGTTTGTTAGAAAGAGGATGATTTCACAGTGATTCATCAAAGCTCTGAAAGAAAGGGGGGGGATTAAAATCCCAAAACAAGAAGTGCAATGCACATGTATCTATCACCAGTCATCTCCAGAAAGGGTCAGATTCCTCCTTCGACTCCAGTTTCCTGGCTGCAAGGACTGCACTCAGATAGACGTTCCTGGTGAACAGAGCTGATATGTTGCCTTCCAAGAGACAAGCCCTCAAGGCTAGCAGTGTGTGTGCCTCTTTCACTGACTTTCTGTCAGAGGGACATTTCTGTCAAAGTGGTTGTGGTGCTGGAGTGAAGGGAAGATCAGATAGATTCCCACCTTCCTTTGTTTCCCCCTCGATTTTTATGTACTTCATTTGCCTGTGAGTGAAGATTTGTCAGCCTAGTTCTTTGAAGGATCTGTACAGCTGGGCTGTGATATGACAGAGAAAGGGGTGGAGGAAACTTTGAGGTAGAATGCAAAGAGGAATCCCAACCATGTTGTTCCCAAAGGGATTCTATTTCCAGCAGAGCCGGCCCAAGACGTTTTGGAACCTGAGGCAAACCACAAAATGATGCCACACACACACACACACACACCCCGCCAGGGAAGAAGTGTGAAGATGTACATCAGTAGCAAGGGGGAAACAAATATCTGTATCAGGATCTGCTGCCCCAGTGGATGCGGTCTCCTTACCTTGCCTCATATGGGTGGGCCAACCCTCATCTGCAGCTGTCCCTACAAGCCCAATAAGATTTGGGACCTGCCATGGAGGGACAGCTTCTAGGCTACTGCAAGACTCACATAGGAGCTGACACAGCTCCTTGTAGCATCCATACATGATATTGGATAGATGGGTATGAGACGGGGCCTTCTCAGTGCTGGCACCAAGATTATAGAAAACTGTCACAGTAGAGATCCACTGGGTTCTCTTTCCAGTTTTGGACCGCTGCTGAAGACCTTTTTATTTCAGTTGGTGTTGTTTAAAATGGTTGTTTTAGTCTCTTGCTTTAGCTTTTAAAATGCTGCCTATTAGCACTGCCTTTTCAGCACTAAGCCGTTTTGGTCATTTTATACAGTAAAGTGGGGTAGACATTAAATAAAAAACAATTCAGTCTCAGCTTGTGTATGGGTGCACATGTTCATGAAAAACACTTGAGTTGTTGCTTCTTCTTTTTTTACACACTTGCTCAAGGTCTGAATCATTCAGCAGTGAAATCGAACTGTTAAAGAATACCTTTTACACACACACACACACACACACACACACACACACACACACACACAGGGGCGGGAGGGGGAGAGAGAGAGAGAGAGAGAGAGAGAGAGAGAGAGAGAGAGAAGTAATCTGCTCCTTTGCTAAAAGGAGGTGCTAGATCATGCTTTGTTCTAGGCAGCCCTGAAGGCGCTTAGCAGGAGCATTTTGCTGCTAGGCCGTCTCACTAGCACAAAGGGCTACACATTTCTGCATGTATCAACAGTGCATGCACCCACACAGGGGATTTCCAGACATTTATGGCTCTAGCCCACACCTGCTCAGCAGGTGGAAGTCAAGATTTGCACTGCAGGGCAAGACACCAGAAGCCAAACAGGAGCTTTGAGGAAAGAGAAATGTCGGTGGGAGGAGTGCTGGAAAGAGGGCCTTATAGATATTTGGTTGAAAACAAGATTACTGTAAGAGGATGGACAAAGAGGACGCGAAAAGGCAAGTGACAACTTGGAAGCAGAAGATGGGATAAGTTCTCCAAACAGCTCCTTGGCAAAAATGCTGAGCTGAGAAGATTGGAATGGGTGACTTTAACAGTCCTTTGTGGAGACAAATTTTGGCTTTCACAGTGTAGTGAGCTTACAGATGCCAAGGCGGCAGTTAGCAGGAGGAGGTAAAGAGAAATCACTTGGAGTGCTATACAGCACAGTGAGAACACAGCACTATTAGTAGCTTGCCTCATACCGAGGTCAGACCATTGCTCCATCTGGCTGAGTACAGACAACACTGACTGGTAGAGGATCTCCAGTTTCAAACTGAGGGGTCCCTCCCAGCCCTACATAAAGATGCAGAGGATTGGACCTGGGGCTTTCTGAACACAAAGCATGTGCTCTACCACTGAGCTATGTCTTTTCTCTCAGACTTACCTGCTGGCACACACAAACCAAGCAGGGCCAAACTCCCTGCCCATCAGCTGATATTCAGGGGGCTCAACCCTGATGTCCAGCTGCAGGATCCAGCTGTATCGCTACCTGCCCCACATGTGATGTTGCATATGAAGGCAAGTGGGAGGTGGGGGCAGGTGAGTGTGGCTTCAAGAAAACATGGGGAGGCCAGGCAGAGTTTCCCACCCTGGCTGTAAGAGTAGCAGGAACAGAGGCACAGTAAGGGTACGCAGGCGAAGAACCAAGTGCCCAGATATAAGACCAGCCAGCCACATGGCTATGATAGGAACAAAGGCCAGCTCTGCACACTTTACCAGAACAGCTGGCATAATAGCCTTTGTTGCAAGCCAAAAGTACCAAAAGTCACGCTCTTGATCAGTGCCAGCTATCTGTTTAGGAGAGCAATGGTAGCAATATCCATGCAGAAAAATGTTGGGCCATACAAGCATTTGACACTCAAGACAATGCAGAGATAGGGGCAATTCACAGGAGAGAGAACCATTCGTAACAGAGATAGAGCAAGTTTGCAAGGATAACTGCACTTTGCTAAATATAAAGTATTAAAGAGAACAGGGGGGAGGGGCATCCATTTTATTCAGGCAGCAATATGTAGGATTAAAACTTATGCACCCAGATGAGAAGGGACCAGTTACTCAGCTCTGTCTACTTGTCTAGTGCTAGTGGTCTATGTGTGTTCGTTCACATAAAAAACCAGAAGTGGTGATTTAAGATGACAGTTTAGTTCAAGAACTCAAGAGAGCAAGGAGCTGGCAGCCAACCACATTCCATCCCTGACACCTTGCCCTGTCCTTAGGCTTGGAATTAATAAGAGGGTGAAACGTAGCTCAAGTCCTTTGGCCCCACGCGGGAGATAACTGCAGCAGGCCTTGATGCCAAGCCAGTGCTTCAGGCACCTACAGCACATCTTCCTCCAAGCCAGTTAGCCGGAGGATGCTCTAACAGTCCAGCCTTCCTCCTGCAAAGTGATCTCGTCTGTTCTGTGCCCAGCAAGAAACAAGGCCAAGAAGAAAACAAAGCCAAATGATGCTTAGCTTTAATGCATAGGGTGATGATTTGAAGCTCTGGCACAGGCCCAATTCTGAAAGCACCTCTGGCTTGGCCTGAAGCCAGCCAAAGGCGGAAGAGATCCTGCTAGCCCATAATCCTGGCCTCCTCCTCCAGGGCTCCCCACAGTGCTCTTTGGCCACAGACAACTCGGCACCCAATTTCTCTCTTTGATTGTTAATATTTATGCAAGCTAACAGCAATCCCTCCTTTGCTCGTGGATCCGTCTTTGTCAGTGCCTGCACTTTCAGAATGCCCCCTTCACGTATCTGGGGCCTCCGCTCCAGCAGCCTCAGTGGTCGGGTTCAGATCCATTCTTCTCTTGCCTGGGAGTGGGGTGGGTGGGTGGTGTTTGTGCCCTCCGGCTCACACCACTGCTTTCTGCCTCATTAATCCCTTCTTGGCTCCCTGATGAATTTTCGAATCCAGCTTCCCTGTAAAAAAGGAAAGAAGCGGGGAGGAGGGGGGAGGAGTCTCATGAGTACTTGTTTTTAAAGGTTATTTGCAATGTAAATCAGCTGAAGGCAACAAGGTCTCCCCCTGTTAGTGTGCTGCTGTCACATCCAATTTTCCTGCTTCAGGAACCAGGCATTTCCAAACCCCACCGCTGTTGCCCTGTGACGCAAGGAGCTGTGAAGCATTGTGTCGAGTGGTGGGGAGAGAAAAAGAAATCCAGGGGCTTGGAGAGGGGAGTGCGGCTAGCGCTGCTGCCACCACCTCCTCTGCTGTCGCAGCTGCAAAGAGGAAAGCAATCTCTGTTTGAGGGGAGGATACAAGCCAGCTGGTACACTCTGGGAAAGCTAAGGGACAATTGCCAGACATTTTGAAAGACAGGCGTGGGCAAGGCAGGCAAGTTTATCCAGGGCCGTGAGCAGAGAGAGGGCAGTAGAGCATCCTGGAAACAGGCATGGCCATTCTCAGGACAAAAGGCTTCGACACCTGTTAGTTAAGGGCACATAACAGCCTGAAAGCCCAGCATGCCAGGTGCTGTGATCCTGCAATTCTGTCTCATCTTCTTTCCCTTGGCAACTCCAATCATGAGAACCTACTTACATTAATGGCAGCTTTGAAGTCACCTCCCTGGTCGAGTTATTCTCCAGCGACCAAGCTCACTGGGAAGCTCTTGAAAAGGCACAATCTAATCTGCCACATAAGGCTGTACGATCCGTGGATGAAGGGAGGAAGACAAACTAGACAGGTAGACAGACCCTGCCAGTGAAATTTGCTTTTGTTGGCTGAGGAACAGGGTGAAAACGCTGCTGCTGATAAAATTCTGCACCACAGATAACACTTAGGATACAACAGGAGCCTGTTGGCAGCAGAGCAGGTTTTCGAGCTCCATCCTTAGCGAGAAGCCATCGAGGAAGGTTTAGGGGTGGGGGATCAAGTGTAGGCAATGTTATCACCTTAAGGGGGGGAAAACCCTAGTTAGACTTATCCATGTTCCTGGATGCATAGTCCCATCTCAGAGACCATGAGCACTTCAGTCAAGAAACCACCTTATAATAGAGAGCAATGAAACCTCTATTCCAGCTATGGGAAGCAGAAAGCAATGGAAACCTACAACTCCGAAATGCGGAAGTGGCTGCTCTTTTCCATGAGGACCCACACCTGCAAGGCAGAGCAACTGTAGAGGGAAGGAGAGGCACAGCAACATCTTTTCCGGTCAGGCCTGTACCCTGTGCCATCACTAGACCAGGAGTGGGGACCTTTTCCTCTTGAGGGCTGCATTCCCTTCTGTGCAACCATCTAGGGGCCCCTGCCCATGGCTGGTTGGGGCCAGAGGCAAAAGTGGGGGGAACAACACCTGCAAATTTTACCTTTGCACAGTAGGCTATGGCATCTACACGCATTCTCATCCCTCTCTCCATCCAATCAGGGTTCAAGGACACATTCCAACTGGGTCAGCCTGGATAGCTCAGTTGGTTAGAGCATTGTGCTGATAACACCAAAGTTGAAAGGTTCAATCCCTGTATGGGGCAGCTTCATATACCTGCATCGCAGGTGGTTGGACCAGATGATCCTCAGGGTCCTTTTCAACTCTACAATTCTATGATTCTATGAAATAAACTCAAGGAAGGCATGAAGCAAGACCAGTGAGAGATGTCGCCTGAGTCCCAAAGGCCAGAAAGAGAGCCCTGCAGGGTTTACTTGGGCCCCTAGGGCCTGAAGTTCCCCACTTTGCACTAGAAGTGCAGAGGTGGTGGGTGGCTGAGAGATCAAGAGGAGCATAGGAATCTAGCAAGACCATCTCAGGGGCATGCCCTTGAACTGCTGGGAATAGTGAACGCAAGCTATTAGGGCTCCTGAGCCAAGAAGCACCTGAGCCCTTCAGATCCTCTCAGACGGAGCTGTCAGAATCAATAGCCACAGTATTACTGGCTAAAACAGGATTAGCAATTCCTCTCTCCCCACTGCTAGCAAGATGGCACTGCCATCGTATGCAGCTCTGCACAGCAGATCAATTCAGCTTCTGTTGCCAAGATGGAACCAGTTCCAAATTCATATGAGCTCCCTGGCCAGGCTTGGATCAACTGCAGAGTCACTGTCTCTAACAGTGAGGGGACAAGATGGAGGAGAGAGGGAGACCCAGCGACATATCAGTAAGCCCCTGCCCTTAACACCCAAGCCCTGTCCTTTGTCTTTACAGCTCAAGCATGCGCTCTGCCACCTCTTGTTTGATGCTATTTTGTACTCCTTAATCAGTTTGAAGCAGCAGCTGCCCTTGGCTCGCCGTCCATTGCTCTAGACAGGAACATTTGTCAAGAGGAGTCTGCTTGCATTGATCTCTCGGCTTGGTCAGGGCACCGGCTGACTTGAGACATACTCATCCATAACCAGCAGTTACTCATTAGCTGCCTCTGCACCCCTCAGACATGCACATGCTACTGTACAAGCTGAGCTAGACAAACTGATAGCTCATACTGTTCGGGACACTGCTCAGCTGAGCGTGGGAAACGGAGAGCGAGTCCATGCATAATGATGCCAAAGCGATTCCAATCAGGCAAAAGGAGTTGCTGGCTGGAGGTTCGCTACCCCTGACCTAACGTTTCCTTGAACTCACCACCAAAAGTCACCAGCCTTTCTCGGTTAAAAGGTTAATGTCCAAAATGGTAAAGGAACACATGACAGACCCTTGATTTTGAGGTTGTTAAAATTCCAAGGTGTGTGATTAGATATTTAACACGAGATTAATTTTGTTTTGTTTTTTGCATTAAAAAATAACACTCAAAGCAGCTTAAGAACAAGAATTCTAAGCTGAAAAGAAAACCAGCCAGGTATTCTGGGGTGGAGGAAGGACACAAAGGTTTGAGTAGGGAAGGCCTTTCCTTTGACATACTTATGCAGAAACATAGTAGTATTTTCCTCCACAAAAGAGCCAATCTGAACATTTAAGCTGGTCCCAAGATTGATAGCTGGGATGTGGAAAAGCCTGGTAAACTCCCATTTAAATGGATAGCTGTTAAGGTCAACAGATATCCAAGAATAAAAGTCCTGTGTCTAAGGCACAGGAAATCGATGGATTGTACTGCACATCTGCATGTCAAAACAAAAATCAAAGAAATATCCTAATACTGCACCTTGGGACACTGCACTTGTATGCACTGTTCAAATATCTGTAGTATTCAGAATTTTCAACTTGCAGGATCCCCAGTCCCTTTAAAAGTCTGCTATTGTGCCTGCATCTTTTATAATACAGGCAACAAAAAGATCTTTATGGATGGCACAGAATGTCCACTTCATGCTCAACCAACCATTTCATGCCCATGTTGTTCACAGAAATGAAGGTTTCCTCCAAGGCACACTCATATTGAGGCAAAAAATAAAGGTTGTTTCCTATGGTCCTGGATTGACGTTCAGCAACGCAGAGAACCTCAGATCCTAGGCATGAAGTACCAAACCAGTCACATCAATACCAATTCTTGATGGACGCTCTTTACTTAGATACATGAAATCGTATTTGCAAATGCATTTCCCCACTGCTGCTTTCCTCAAATGCCATCCCATGTGATGTGTTCACCTGCAGTCCCACTTGGAGCAAACATACCTTTCACAAGCAACCGAGCAGCACAGCAGAACATGTTTGCAAAGCCATCTGCTTAAAAGGAGCAAACACAATGTGCGGGTGTGAGTGACAGGGTGGGGTGGGGTGTGCAGCTTTTGCAAATCCATTTCAGATAAACAGGAGCTGCATGAGAGCCTGTTCACAAGCTCTTGTTCAATCCTTGCTAATTTCATTTGGACTTGAACTGATTGATCATATCCAAATGTGAGAAGATGTGAATGTTAGTCATTGTCTGAACTGGGCTGGCAAGGGATGCTGCAGCAAGGAAACATTATCGTTGCCTGAATGATTCAACTAGGCAAATGGATACCATGCGAATAACGACTTTTGAGCTAATATCCACGCAGAATTGAACTCTTTCCTACTGCAGCTCTGCCACAGTAAAACAACAGGCACTGCTGTGATAACAGCTACAGGATTCTCTGTCCCATAGCCTTATCACCAACTATTCTTGAATGGCCTGGAATGACCAACCACCACCACCCTCTCCCTGCAAACAACAAGCTTTCCTGTTGCCTAACCTCCCAAGAGGGAGAAAGCCTAGGGAAAGTGATGAGAGAGCAGGGGACTCAGGCAGCCTCTGGCACGGGCAATCTCCTTCCAGTCTGTTAGGCTGATCCCTCCTCGAGCAGGAAACTGTCGCTTTGGAAAGGACAGACTGTGACATACTTGAGAAGGGTTTGTACTGGCAGCAGAAGTGCACATTCTGCTTCAGAGAAGTGGGGGTGGGGGATCCCAACCTCACGCTTGGCTGTCTACTGCAAGCAGCAGAAGAGGAGCCGGTTTGATGGACAGGCCTGGTGCCAGGACACAGATCCTTGGGCAGCTGCTAGGGCCCCAAGCAAGACCAACCACTGACATCTGTCCTGTACATGCCCCTCCCCTTAAAAAAAGAAAAGCACTGGGCACCTGGAAGCTGTTATTATAATTTCCTACAATGCCCCGGAGTGATGCTATGCTGGGGCATTGTGGGAAATTAAAAAAGCAGCTTCCAGCTGCTTAAACACCCATCTAGAGCACTGCTAGCACCTATCATGGGAGCCAGCCAAATTAGGAGAGGGCACTTTGCCAAGGACCCTTCAAAACTGGCCTTCTTGGTTAATGCCATTCATGCAGGACTTCCAACAGCAAACTCCTTTCTAGAATGCAGATGGATCCACAGGGATGGAGGGCAGGCAAGACCCAGAAATGATCAGAGCCAAACCGAAAAGCTCTGAACATTTAATCCTGGTGCCTGCAGGAAGCTGATTTCACAGTAAGTTCCCAAAACCACCATTCCAGCTCGTCTAGCCCTCCCCAATAAATACGTTGAGGTAAGCCTCCTTGCCAGGTGCATCCCTCTTAAGGGTTGTTCAGCCACAGCTGCCAAATCTGTTCCAACAGCAAGAGGCCCACTCCCTTTGCGGGAAACAATGCTGTGGCATAAGCCAGGAAACCAACCCACATAAAGACATATTCAGCTCTGTTTCTACTGTAAACATAGGAGTGTGAATAATTTGCTCACACTCTGTATATCCAAGGATGTACAATGAGAAAGAGGCAAAACACTACAGGGATACAATAGCAGTTTAACCATCAGTGGGGAATGGCAATGATTTTAAGTTATGCTTTCAAGGATTACACTAACATTGGCATGGGGTTGCGGGGGAATCTAACCAGGACCCAATTTATTAGGACCAACTAAAAATGATAAAGAATTATGCCAGCTTTTGTAATTCACATTACCTTCCCTCACACTCAGTGCTGGTAGGGGACCAGCCTGCGACATGTTATAATCTTAAAATAATCTCTCTCTACGCCTAATCACAACTATCTGGGTCCTTTGGAAAGCGGAAAGCAGAAGAAAAAATATGCGGCAACCCTTAATGGTAGACGATGCTGTAGGTACAGAATCAAAAGAAGCTAAATTGGGTAGTAATAGCTAGTGGTTGGAGGGCATTCCTTTAGACAAAACCAAAGCCATTGCAAAGTCCTTTCAGCATGACACGGCCAGGAGCTAGAAAACATGCCAAGCCCTGAGTCACAACACACATGCCTCCCAGACCCTCAGGCCAAAATATACAACACTCCATTGTTCTTTGCAGATTAGCTACCAGCTCACTAAACCCATTATGAGAAGCTATTGGCCTGGTTCAGACATAACAATCTTGGTCCAATATTGCCCAAACATGCCCCATAGACCCCTCTCCTTCCCTCAGGCTATTGTGGGTTGTTAAGCCAAAGTTTCCTGTGCCATCTGAACAAGGAAGCTCATTTAAACACTGCCTCCATTTGAAGCGGGATGCTCAAGGAGAAGAGGGGAGGGGCAGGAAAAAACATGTGACTCATTCTGTCCAATAAACTATGGTTTATCGAACTCATATTGTTAACAGCTAAAACCAGGCCAGCTAAAACCCAGCTGTCCAGAGTGGGCAGGATATAAATATAAATATAAATATAAATAATATAAATATAAATATAAATATAAATATAAATATAAATATAAATATAAATATAAATATAAATATAAATATAAATATTATAAATATAATGTTACTGACGACCACTCCTTATGCAATAATTTGCTGCCAGGAAAGCCTGAAAGAAGGGAACCACCAGAAGGGCAATAACCAGCCTACCACCCCCCCCCCCAATGCCCTGCAATGCGGAATAGAGAAGTAGAGCTTACAGATTTTGTGTTTGCCTTTGATGGGAAACTTCAAAATCATCTCCTGGGCATTAGAACAGATGAAAACAAACGGAGAAGCTGACTCCTGGCTCATCTGTGGATACTAGAAAAGAACAAAACACAGAAAATGGGTTGGCAACACCGCAATGAATTATGAGAGAGAAAGAGAGAGAGAATTGAATGTCTAAAAGTTACACAGATCAGCAAAAATATGCTTGAAGCAGCATAGAGCAATTTAGAATTTAATTGCAGGGAACAGCTCGTTGGCCCTAAGAGCTCTTGAGGTTTATTCAGAGAATCGCCCAGGTGTAAGCGGACCTGCGCTGCATACAGACAAATTCAAGCAGCTAGTTCTTAAGACAGGAACTATGTGCCTGGAAATAGAGCTTTTAAAAGATCTTACGTAACAGGACTGCTGCTATAAGGCGACATGACCCCCTCAGGGAGATTCCATGCCCCTAACCTAAATTTTCCTTAGGTTTGTTAGCTTTCCTTCAATAGTAAAAGCAAAGAAAAAACATAAGTCTTAGTAGCAGCAGTCTCCAGCCATTGTATGTAAAGATAAAAAAAGCCTGCAGGTGGAATTCCATCTAATTGCTCAGTAGGAAACCTATCAGTGTTCTAGTCAGTGACACAGAATCACAGAATCATAGAATAAGCACAAAAGGAATGAGCACAAAATTAGAATGGTCACTGAGGGCTAGCTAGGCATTTATTTTAAAATTTTATAGAGTCAGACGCTGTGAATTTTAATACAGTTAAATAACCACCTTAGGCTACCTAGCTATTCTGCATTTCCAACTTCACTCTCACATGCCCTTAGGACTATCTCATCACAAAAGTTTTGCCTACAATTCTGTGACACGAAGACATGGCTCTGTTTGACTGGGCAGTTTGATGTGGCAGAAGCCAGCCCTTCAGAATGCCCTATTTATGGCCATGATCCTAGTCACACTTTCCTAGGAATGAGCCTTATTGAACTGAAAGGGACTTAACTTCAGAGTATTTACTTTCGTATTTATTTATTTAATTTACATCCTACCCTTCAAGGAGTCTGGGGTGGCCAACACGTCAATAATGTAAAAATTACCAGAAAAACAATAATCTAAAAACAGTTATCCCAGGGTTGCCAGGAACAGTGTCTTTCAGCCATCAGTACATGCAACTGAGCTGTAAAATGCAGTCACATGAAATACTAGCAGATCAAACATCCCCTGCAAGCTACTTTCAGATCTCCAAGGGGGACGTGGAATGGCACGCTCAGTACAGAACGTAACGTTTTCAGAAATCTGACTTTCACTTCTCACAAGGGGAGACCAGAAAGGGATGGACTCTTAGACAGACCACACAACTGGCCTTTCCTACAGTATGCTGAGCAGAGTCGGCCTGAGGACTAAACAGCAAAGGACACTGATGTGCGAGCTAGATCAAAGCAAACCTGCTAAATAAAGATGAACGCAGAGAATCACCGAGGACCGAGTGATGAGGACTGAGTGACAAAAATGCTCAGTGGTTGAGCACTTGCTCAGTACGTGCAGACCACTGAAATGGGGATAGGGATTACAACTCCCATCATCCCTGATCACTGGCTATGCTGGTTGAAGCCAGTGGGTTCCAAGTTTCCCATCCTTGAATTAAAGGATGTCCGATGGCCAGCCCAGAAATGTTTTCTAGCATACCAAGTCCCCCCCACCGCACAAGTACTTAACAGAAGGGCTAGGTGGTTTTATTTATTTCTAACATTGCTACACTTCTCTACAGCAAAAAAATTCTCTGGCCAATTTACAAGTAAAAAATTAGAAGTATAAAGTACAGCGTTAAGAATAAATCCAAAAATTCAGGACAAAACCAGGGGCAGAGTGGCACTGGTGCAATAGATCTAACAATATTTATGACTGAGAAGCCAGAGAAAAGAAAAAGCTATTCACCAGGCATCAAAAGCAATAACCCAGAAAAAAGGACAATTGGGGTTTCGGCAGGATCACTGAATGGGTTAACAAGTTATCAACAGCTGTACATACTTTGCACAGCAAATAAGTAGGTATTAAATGAGAACAGCAAAGCTAGGAAGTTTGTATTACCAAGGGCTGCCTCTCTGTACAATCATTATGCTTATCTCAAATGCACTTGAGTGTTGCACAGAGATGTCCAGAGTCCTCAGTCCAGACCGTACATCTTGAATTTCATGGTGTTTGAGCCTCACTGGTCGTCCCCCCCCCCCCCAGATTTTCTCCATAAAGGTAAAGGTAAAGGGACCCCTGACCATTAGGTCCAGTCGTGGCCAACTCTGGGGTTGTGGCGCTCATCTCGCTTTACTGGCCGAGGGAGCTGGCGTGCAGCTTCCGGGTCATGTGGCCAGCATGACTAAGCCGCTTCTGGCGAACCAGAGCAGCACACAGAAACGCTGTTTATCTTCCCGCCAGAGCGGTACCTATTTATCTACTTGCACTTTGAGGTGCTTTCGAACTGCTAGGTTGGCAGGAGCAGGGACCGAGGAATGGGAGCTCACCCCGTCGCGGGGATTCGAACTGCTGACCTTCTGATCAGCAAGTCCTAGGCTCTGTGGTTTAACCCATAGTGCCACCCGCGTCCTCATTTTCTCCATATCTGTGTATTATGTGTATACACTTGGGTCTGATGAGAAGGCTCTAGTCTTATAAAAGTTTCTGCCACAATAAACCTGAACATATATAAAGGAGATGCACACTTTGTTGAGTTTGTATGATTTATGAAAAAAAATAATGCAGCAGCGGCATACATACGCTGCTTTTGCATAATTTCTGCTACTTCGGTGAACCAGAAGTGGGCATGGTAAAAGATATAGGACACCAGTGTCTTACTCTCTGAAAATCCAATGGGGAAAATCCAACGGGGAAAGGAGCATAGTTTAGAAGCACAGCAAATGCTTTGCATACAGAAGATCCTGAGTTCAATTCCGGGATCATAAAATCACAGAACTATGGTGTTGGAAGGAACCCGAAGGTCATCTAGTCCAACCCCCTGCTGCAGTGCAGGAATCTCAGCGAAAGCATCCATGACATATGGCCAGCCAATCTCTGCTTAAAAACCTCCCAGGAAGGACAGTCCACAAACTCCAGAGGAAGACCTGAGACAGCTCCAGTTAAAAAGATCTTAGGTAGCAGGACTAGGGGAAACCTAAGGCTAATACAGTGGTAACTCGGGTTACAGATGCCTCAGGTTACGTACGCTTCAGGTTACAGACTCTGCTAACCCAGAAATAGTACCTCGGGTTAAGAACTTTGCTTCAGGATGAGAACAGAAATCGTGCAGTAGCGGCGCACCGGCAGCAGGAGGCCCCATTAGTTAAAGTGGTGCTTCAGGTTAAGAACAGTTTCAGGTTAAGAACAGTCTTCCAGAACGAATTAAGTTCTTAACCCGAGGTACCACTGTACCCTGTAGAACAGCTGCTAGTCAGAGGAGAAAATACAGGGAAAGATGGGGCAATGGACCACAATACCTCAAAGACTGCCTCTTTCCATATGAACCTACCCAGACCCTGAGAACCAGCATCTGAGGCCCTTCTTTGTGTGCCTTGAGAGGTCCAGAGGGTGGCAACACGAGAACAGGCTTTCTCTGCAGTGGCTTCCCATCTGTGGAATGCTCTCCCCAGGGAAGTTCGCCTGGCACCTTCATCATAAACCTTTAGGTGCCAGGCAAAAACGTTCCTTTTTAACCAAGCCTTTAGTTGATTGACATCCTATGCCCTTTTAAAATGGGGTTGGGGGGGTTATTGGGTTGTTTTATTTTGACTACATATTTTGTGGTTTTATATTTTGATTTTGTTCTGTGAACCGCCCTGAGACCTCCGGGTACAGGGCAGTATATAAATTCAATAAATCAACCTCCCCCCAACTTGGTGCCTTCCAGATGCTGTTGGACTACAACTCCCATCATGCCTGATCATTGTTATTGCTGGAGAAGGCTGCCTCAAGATAGGTAATCTCACAAGTGGCTTCCCTTGAGACGGATCCAGAAGTTGCCTGCATGTTGAGTGGTGCGTCTGGATGTGCACACATTACACCTGTCCCAAGGGAAGGGTGCCGTCCGCTGATAAACTACTGGGCCACGTTTACATTCCAATTATTGACAAAGCCCTGAACAACTAAGAACCAGATGACATGAAAGATCACTGCCCCTTATACAGAACAGTTCAATCACTGAGGTCATTAAAGGTAAAGGTAAAGGTACCCGTGCCCGTACGGGCCAGTCTTGACAGACTCTGGGGTTGTGCGCCCATCTCACTTAAGAGGCCAGGGGCCAGCGCTGTCCGGAGACACTTCCGGGTCACATGGCCAGCGTGACATCGCTGCTCTGGCCAGAGCCAGAGCCAGAGCCAGAGCCAGAGCCAGAGTCAGAGCCAGAGCCAGAGCCGCACACGGAAACGCCGTTTACCTTCCCGCTGGTAAGCGGTCCCTATTTATCTACTTGCACCCGGAGGTGCTTTCGAACTGCTAGGTTGGCAGGCGCTGCGACAGAGCAGCAGGAGCGCACCCCGCCGCAGGGATTCGAACCGCCGACCTTTCGATCGGCAAGTCCTAGGCGCTGAGGCTTTAACCCACAGCGCCACCTGCGTCCCTCACTGAGGTCATTAGGGAAACCCTATTAGAAGCACAATGCCCTATAGACGGTTGTAGGGCTGTGACCAAGAAGTGGGCATTTTCCAAGGCATCTCCAAAGCTATATTAATCAGTACCTTAATCAGTTACTGCTTACACATTTTCAAGTCCACTGCCACAGCCTTAAGGGCTAGAGCTTGTGGGGTTTTTTTATTTAAAAGAGAGAGAAATAAATCGATGTTTTGTTATTCAGGGCACCCAGTTTGGTGCCCAATATCCAAACCCATGCTTGCGAGATGTGCAACATGCACGCAGCCCTGCTTCAGCCAGAAACCTGACCTTGGTTTACTGCTTGCTAAAAAAATCAGTAGCCAAAAAGCCATCTTTGAGAAGCATACTACTACTCAATGTATATAATTATGTCAGCGTGAAGTGCTCTCTCCTAATGCCAAAGTGCAATGGAAGGCAGAGGAGGGCGGGCAAATTGCACTCAGAGCTGTGGGGGAAAGCAAAGAGCTCTCCGCATAGCCACTCGAAGCCCTTCTTCTTTACCAGTGCCTTCACTTTGCTAAAGCTTATCTTGGCAACTATCTGGGTCAGAAATGTGTGCTTTTCCCAGTGCTGGCACTCCAGCTGCGCGATGAGCAGCTGTAAGCGTGCATTAAAACTCATGCCTGCAGCCGGGAAACGGGTTTTTGCAGATGGCATCGGATGAAGTGGGCTCCGGTCTGGGAAAGCTGCTGCCACAATAAATCAGTTAATCTCTAAAGGTGTCATGATGACACCTAAGCTGGCTTTGCTTTCAACATGGGGAATGCACATACCTCTCTGATCGCCAAACAGTAAGGAAGCTTAGATACTAGGCCATTCAATTTGCTTCTCTTCGGCTGTCCCTGGAAGGAGGTTTCCCCCATCCTCCCAAAAGCATGGGACAGTTTCCAGCTAGATGGAGCCATTCAACTCTTCCTTCCCTGGAATGCCTGCCATTAAACTGCTGGCATGCACACTTTTGCAAGCAGATACCAGCTGAATTGGTATATTTCAACACTTGGGCATCTCTGCTGTGTGCTGGAAGCGGATGCCACAGTGGAGAGTAACCAGTTGTTGCATAGATCCACCATACCATGTGGCACAACATTCTAACCCAACTCTCCATTTTCTTCCTCTCCAAAAGATGCTAACTTCCGACTTCCGGGTCGGCGCCATCGCCGAATGGCGGACTCCCTCCGAGCTCCGGAGGGAGTCGGCTGGGTAGGGGTCGGGTCCTGCCGTGCCGGCGACGCGGGGACCCTCAAAAACCATGGGCGGAGATGCCCATGGACTTGGTGACTCGGCGGGCACCGTTTGCGCCCCCCCGACCCGCGAAGGAGCCTTTTTAAAGGCTGCGGAGCGGGTGACGGGGGGGGGGTGTGGTGCTGTGAGTCCAATGCTTCCCCTGCCCAGCGAAGCCGCATGCCATTCGGCGGAGAGCAACGACTTCTTTGAAAATTTCGGATTTGGACTAAAAGGAACAACCCGTGAGTAAATTGATTGGACTTAAAAGGGAAATTTGATCTTTGAATTTGGAGCGAGCGGGGGGAGTGCAAAAAGGAAGTCCGCCCCCCCTGTTGTAGATGGCTCAACGCAAGGATTTGACAACTAAGATCGAGAGATGAACTTGTTTACCTGAAAAAAAATTTTAACTTCACGAAGGGAAATTACAATAATTGTGCTGGAGGAGAAGACTGATTTGTGGGAACTAAAATGCAACCCCCCCGGGAACCGGGAACGATCCGCTATGAGAGACTGGTGAAGAGACACAGAAACTTTGACAGCTGTCAAAGTAGCTATCAAAGCAGGAAAATAAAAGAGAACTTTGTTACGATGGCTTTGCTGGTTAGATTTGTTACAATTTGGACATAAATTATTGGAAATAAAGGCAACAAGTTATTTGACTTTTGGGTCTGATTTTGAAAGAAATTAAGTTACCATATTCCCTCTAGAGGGAGGCTGGGACATTGCAATAGTAGCAGCAAGTGGAAAAATACTATGAATTTGAGCAGGATCTGTTATCTCTTGGGAAAGCTGCAAAAACGAAGCATTATTTTGTCTACAGAGGTTTCTATACTAAAGGAGACAATGGATTTATCTATTGAAGAAAGGAAGGGACTTGACGCAAGTTATGTTCCTGAATAACAAAAGCCTCTGTGGAGAACAAGAAGTTTCTGAATTAGAAGGTTTCTGCAGCAGAACAGGAAAAAGCAACCTGAGGAATAAGAGCTGGACCAAATTTGAAGCCGGAGTATTTGGAACATCCAGACTTTAAAAGGACCAAGAAACAGAATTTAAGTTAGACTCTTAAACATAGAGGTCTGGATGGAAGAACAATGACTTTTTCTGAGAGTTTGTTCGAGATTCGACTTTCTGAAATTAAAAGCTATCAAAAGACGGCAAAGTGGAGTTGAGATATAGACGTGGATACACCAGGCTGGCAGTAGACAATGGATGAACTTTGGGGATTGGAACCAGGGAATGGGGGGGGGGGAGATTTGGAATCCAAAGGCTGTAAAATTATATATTATTTCTTTCTTTTCTTTTTTCATGTTTGTTGTTTGAAAATAGGGGAATTCATGGAAGGGAAATGGGGTCGATCTTAGGGAATTATATAAAATATAAGGAGAAATGGTTCATTAAGATAAATAAGATAAATTAATTTGGAATAAATGGGTTATTTAAAATTACAAATAAGGTTTTAAAATTTGGGGTAAGAATCTGTGGAATCAATTTAAGGGAAATGGAATACAAGAGGGGGAGGGGGGGGAAGTCCGGGAAAGATGCCACTGAAACCAAGTGTAAATCATTTTTGTTTTTTCTTTTTTTCTTGCTATCTTTCCTTTTTATTCTGGAAAATTTTTAATAAATATTATTAAAAAAAAGAAAAAAAAAGATGCTAACTTCCTTCATCCAATCCATAATTTCTGTTATGCAATTCACTGCCACAAGATGAGGCAACAGCCTTTACATCAGGGACAGGGAACTTGGGGCCCTTCAGATGTTGCTGGACTAAACTCCCATCAGCTAATGACAACATACCCAATGGTCAAGGACGATGGGAGCTGTAGTCCAGCAAGATTTGGAGGCCACAAATCTTTTGCTCTTGGTGTAGATATCTAAATAGAGATTCAAACTGTTATAACCTTCCCAAGCAAAAGACTACACTTTGTTTGAGAAGCAGGGCAAAGCCAGCTGGCTTGAGCCAACATCCAATTTCTCCAACACAAAGTGAAGTAATGAGTACAACCGGCTGCTTGTGCAGATTCACAGATTCAGTAAAGCAGGGCAGGGCAGGGGAATCTGTAGCCCTCCAGATGTCACTGGACTCCATTGGCATGGCCAAAACTCAGGGAACTGCGGCCCAGCATGACATCTAGAAGGCTTAATACAACAAGACCCTCTTTCTCAGATATAGCTATCATTTTTTTTGTTTTGCCCTGGTTCAAAATCTCAGCTGCAGATTCACCACCAGGCTGCCATCTTAAGGTAAAGGTAAAGGGATCCCTGACCATTAGGTCCAGTCGTGGCCGACTCTGGGGTTGCGGTGCTCATCTCGCTTTATTGGCCGAGGGAGCCGACGTACAGCTTCTGGGTCTTGTGGCCAGAGCAGTGCACGGAAACACCGTTTACCTTCCCGCTAAAGCGGTACCTATTTATCTACTTGTACTTTGAGGTGCTTTCAAACTGCTAGGTTGGCAGGAGCAGGGACCAAGCAACGGGAGCTCACCCCGTCGCAGGGATTCAAACAGCCGACCTTCTGATCAGCAAGTCCTAGGCTCTGTGGTTTAACCCACAGCGCCACCCACGTCCCAGGCTGCTGTCCTACGCACCTGCAAAAACACTGATCTACATCTTACACAGATGTAAGGATGACCAGGATCATGCCGATGACACCCTTCCAAGCACAATAATAAAACATTATATTGTGAATTCTCCAGAGGACTAGAAAAGGTCATACGTGCTAGAGAGGAATGCAGCGTTACTGTGCTTTATCATTGGCTGGGTGTTTTGTGTGACAGAAAGCATACAAACCATGCACACTATCTTGAGCTCCTTGGAGACCAGGTGGGATATAAGCACAGTGAATTAAAACAAACAAACCAGATCTCCTGGCCTAAGCTCAGATAAAATAGAAAGGGAGAGACAACCAAGGTGGGATATAAAAACAAACAAACAAATAAGGCAATAGCTCCAATGCATTCATTTAAAGCCGTGGGGTGAGATTTTTAAAAGCCACACAGCCTGTGGTGTGAAAGTCTGCTAGGTCAAGCTGAGACAGGTGAGAAAGGAACTGTGCAAAACCACTGCCGCTAATAGTCATGGATTTGGTAATCAAAATGGCTCTGCTAAGAACACACACGCACAAACTGCCTCAACTGCTGAGGTTACAAACCACAGCCCTACTGTGCTGCTGAATGCAAGCAACATCTTCCCTGGAGGCTGTTGAGAGCTTCTATCTGCTGCTTGCAGATAACAGAAACATGCTGGCAAGTGGTTTGGCTGCTTTGAAGAGGAGATGGACGCATCTTAGCCAGGCTGCTTCATTTCCCTTTCATCTCGCACTTATGCAAGCTCCTTGTCACTCTTCACACTGCCCACCCTGAGCAGGAAATCAGTTGCAAGCATGATCAAGTCGGGAGTAGGAGCAAAGGAGGCACCTGGGGGGCGCTGGGGAGACAGCCCATGCCCCTCTCTCAACAAAAGGCTTGGCAAACAGTCAGTGGCGTAGCATGGGTTGTCAGCACCCGGGGCAAGGCAAGTAATTTGCGCCCCCTAACCCGTGGATTTGCGCCCCCTAACCCTAACCCCCCCAGATGTTGCGCCCGCTCGCCACGTTTCTGGCGCGGCCAAAGAGTAGACGGCAATCCACCTGTCTGCCTCTCGCCGCCTACCACTTCAGGAGGGCGTCAGGACGCAAAGCCATCGGAGGCGCCACTGGTCACTCCCCCTGCAGGGAGAGTCAAGCAGGACCCCGCGCACCCCGCCCCCTAAAGCCTTTCCACGCTCGGTAAGGTTGGCCAGAGCAGCGCCCCCGCTCCACCCCCCCTCCCCAATGCCGGACACAGACACGTTTCCCTTCTCCAAAGAGGCAGCTCCCTGCCACCTTCTTGGCCAGATCTTCGCCCGCCTCCAACATCTGGCATAGCCATGACTCTCTGATCGCACGTCTCTCCACCCCCGTCGCAGGCACGCAGAGTGCGCCGTCCCTGATCCCCAATTTTGGCCTAAGCTGAAAAGGGGACATTGGATCACCCCTCGTCCTGGGGCCCAGCTGAGCCCCTGGGTGCCCCCACTGCCGTCGGCGGGATGAAGCCTTTGGAGAAATTTCTGAAGAAGCAGGGGTCTCACTTGGCTGCCCGGGCTGGCCCCACGAGTGGTGGGCAGCTGCCTCGCAGGCAAAGTGTCTCCAAGATCCTGCTGCCCGGATTCCTCAAGGAGCCGCCCAAGGAGCCCCCCGAAGGAGGCACGGACACTGCTGGCGATGGGCGATGGCTGGAGCTGCGGCCCCCCCGATTCCTCTCTTCGCTCCCCAACATCCTTCTCCTCCGAGGAGCTGTCCCCAGGCGGTTGCGGAGGAGGCGAAACCCAGCTCAGCCGGCGTAAATCCCCTTTGGAGAGAGGGGTGGAGATTCTTCCCTCCCCACCTCTGCGCCCAGCAAAGTGAGGCGCGTGCCCTTGGCCCCCGCAGGGCTTTCCCCAAGCCAACGAAGCGTCCCGGCTTGCTTGCAATCTGAATCTCTCCTGTTTCCTCCGCCAGCCCGCAGCCTCTGCCTCGTCTCCTTCGCCTTTGCCACTCCGTGCGCCCTGCGCGCGCGCGCCCTATTCGCCAGGCTGCTGCTGCTGCCGCTGCAAGCGGGAGTGAGCCAGGTAGGGGCAGAGAGCTGCGAGTGCGCCCCCCAAAATGTTGCGCCCGGTGCGGCTGGCACCCCCTGCACCCCCCACGCTACGCCACTGCAAACAGTTCCAGGTCTGCGCTACATACAAATATCCTTTCATAAGTTGGACACAGCTGGAACAACCCGGACTTTTCTCTTTTTTTATAGCCTATCATTGAAAAGGAAATATTTTCCAAGGCAGTTTACAAACACAAGCAATAAATAAAATAATAATAATAATAATAATAATAATAATAATAATAATAAACACTGAAAAGGTTCACAAAAGGAAAGCAGCAGCAGTGACAACAATTCATAGAATTGTAGAGTTGGAAGGGACCACGAGGGTCACCTAGTTCAACCCCCTGCAATGCAGGAATCTTTTGAGCAACAGGGCTCTTGAACCCATGACCATGAGATTATGAGTCTCATGCTCTACCAAATGAGCGATCACATCAATGGGACTTTTTCAGTGAGTTGATATTTCACATTTAAATGCTGAGCAAGATGCTGCAGCTCTGGAATTTATGCTATCAGGCATCACCCTCAACCGTCCATCCCTCTTTTCAATAAAGGGGGAATTAAGACTTGCCCAACAAATTAGGTGCTTTTTTTTGCATCTAGTCTAACTTACTGATTCCACCTCACCCCATTTTTTTGCTTGTTTTGCTTAGACAAAAAGTTCTGTCGAACCTAAAGCTTGCTCTCTTCCTAATATTTCAGTTGGGCATTATGAAGGTGCTGCCTACTATTACTTTAGGATTTTTGTCCTAACACAGCTATCTAGTTTAAAAATAAAATAAAACCCTAGTGTGTAGAATGTACGTGGATAGCAACGGGTATTATTAATTCTTGTTTCAGTTTTGATCTTCAGCTCTAAATGGCCTCCTCATTGCTTGAAAGCTGTGTATCCTTTTGGATAGTTGCTAGCTGTCTTCTGTACGTAATTAATGAAAAGGGTGTGATTTATGCACACTTTTTCTGAAAACAGGCAAAATGCTTTTAATTAAAGGCAACCAGACCAAATACTGAGCATATCTAGCCACACTGACATGTATTATTTATGGCATTGCTTACCAACAGAAAAATATAGCGGTATTATCTATTTTAACTCTGTAAGTACAGGCATAGAGATGTGACTGAATAAACATAAATGATGTGAAAGAGACATTTTCTCAAAATATATATGCTGGCTACTGAAATGAAATTATGGAAGCAATCCGCTCCCTTTTCAGGAAGTAATGATGTCGTTTTTAATGAAAGAAGCACATAATATGATTTCTCGCAGGCTAGAGTTTTCTGGCATTCTGCATTGTTTTATCCAACAGTTGCGCTAGAGGAGGGAGGCCAGCGTGCATCCAGAAACTGATCCACAGGGCTGACCTGTGTTGAGCAGGAACTGGGAACCTGTGGCACTTCAACTCTCACCAACCTCAACCAGCATGGCTGATGGTCAGGGATGTGGCAGTGTGGTGTGGAGATTTATATTTGGACTCAAGTCCTTATAGGCTTCTTCCCAAGCATAAGATTACGTACGCTTTGTTTGAGAAGCAGAGTAAAGCTAGCTAGTCTGAACTAGCATCCCGTTTTTCTAACACAAACTGTCTATTTGTTATCAGGATCTGCAGTAGAGAATCTATGGCCCTACAGATGATGTTAAGACTACCCCACCCATCATCCCTGACTATGGACCATGTAGCTTGGAGCAGATGGGAACCGGAGTCCAGCAGCAGTTCAAAAGCACCCGTTTTCTACCTCTGATCAAGATGCTGGGCAGCTCTGCTGTGACACTTTTTTAAAAAACGGATGCACATTAATATATTTGCCTCTCATTTTCAAAAGCAGCCTTCTGGCTTCCAATGCGGAATGGCTTATATTCTATTCACCTCCTCCACTGCTGGGAGATTTATTTGTTTGGAGTCTAGCAAGAGCTGGAGAGTCACCAGTTCGCTAGCCAAGAGCCAGACCAATGCTCTGGTGTAATGTTTTATTTCCTTTTTATTATTGTGCACACTCATTGCCTTCCTCCTTACTTTTCCTCTCTCTCTCTCTCCCTCCCTCCCCCACTTCTCTCAAATAAAGAGAATTTTCTCAAATAATCAGATCTCTGGGCTCGACTGGATTCTTATAACACCTGAGGGTTGGGTGTCCTTCCATGATGGCTAGGCTGTTTGGTTTCAAGTTAATGGAAGATAAGGAAGGGAATGGAGCTGAAGCGACTGGCAGGAGACCAGGAGCTTGGCTAGCAGTCCTCCCGTTCCTGAGTAAATAAACTGCAAAGTATTGGGTGTCCCTCTGGTGGCAAGAAGAGAGCAAAGAGGCAGAAGGCACATCATTAAGAGCAACAGAGCTTCCCCTATGCTATGGCACACAGGTAAGATCAAGGTTTGCTTTATATCAGGAGTGGAGAGTCTTCTGCCATCTGAGGACCACATTACCCAGTGGAAAGCTATTGGGGACACATTCCAGGAATGGGCCAGAGCCATACACCATCTCATACCCTTAACCATATAGGTATTATAGGGACAGAACTACTCAAACTGTATAGAAATCTATTCATGTACAGCGGCAAGAATGTTGCTTGCCCAAAAATGGAAAGAAGAAGTCCCGATGAAAGAAGAATGGATACAAAAACTGATGGAATATGCAGAAATGGCATACAAAAAAAGGAAAAAAAAGAAATCAAGATAGCAAACTTTTTATAAAAGAATGGAAATGATTTATGGAATATTTACAAACAAACTGTAAACAGATAAGAACATTGGCAGGATTATTGTAATAACCTGCAGTTTCATAAGAGTATATATTTAAAGCAGACAAATAAATGAGTAAATTAAATTAATTTGGATATGCAGAGAATATTTAAAATAAATTTAAGGAACTGCAGAAAAAGGGGGAAGTCAAGTCAAGTCTTGAAATGTTAAAATGAAAGGAAAATTCTTGAAATGTAAAAAATTGAAAATCATAAATATATATATATTTTAAAAAACATATAGGTATTTCCCATGGAAGCAGAAACATATATTTAATTCTTAAACCTTCCATTCCTCCATAGACTTTGTTTTACAAAGTGTGTTTAATAAATAACAACAGCAACAAATCATCCCCAACACCCTTTATTTGCCCTGACCATATAAAAGTCAAAAGCAACTTAGTATTTTCCACAGAAAAATTCTAAGAATGGCAGTGTGCACACTTTGCCATATATCAAAGCCCTTTTCCCCTCTCAGCTGCTGCCCACAGAACAGCTAATTGGCACAAGAGCACCCAGAAGGACAAGGTGAAATCCAGCTGCAAGCTGCAGCCAGCTAATGGCCTGGGCTGGGGTCCCCACCCATGCTTTCTATATACACCTGTAATAGGTAGGTCTGTCAGTGGTTGAAGAGCTGGCTGCCTAGAAGAAGATAACCTGAAAGTCAGATAACCTGGCTTGAAGAATGCAAGACTTCAGAAAGTTTTGCTCCATCAGAAGGAATCCAACATGTGTTATCAGCCAACCATTTGTGTCACATTTCTTTAGCATATTTACATCCTGCTGCCTTCCTTCTATCAGGAAACTCAGTCATGGCGTCCCATCCAGGCAATGACCAGACCCAGATCTTCTTAACTTCAGTAAAGCGGTTGCGTCACATGCCCACAGGTGAGGTCCAGGAACAGAACAAGGTTTCCCCACTGTGACAAAGCCATGCTTGGCTCTACACCACTGCTCAACCACTCTAAAGACAGTGCTCCCAGCACCTCCCCACCTCAGAAGGAGGATGGGAAATCCCCAACATAGAAGCATATTACATTGCCAACCAAATACGCCATATAATCCCATATGTACTAGAAGATGAGACAAAACAATGGGTACACCTAGAGAGGGACACAATTGAAAATACCTGCACCACAACATACCCACTCCTCCCAAACAAACTAAAGAAAATTCCCACAACACTTAACAGGTACACACAGACCATGCTCAAAGCATGGAAAACACAAATAGGCAAACTATCCCCACTAATCCCCCTGGCATACCACCCATTATTCCACCATGCAGCACAAAACCTCCAGATAAAAACCTGGCGAACCAAAGGCTTATATCGCCTAATAGACTTTTATAAAAATAACAAACCCTTGTCAACACAAGAAATACAAGACAAACTAGAAGACACCCAAATGCCCTGGTTAACACAACACCAACCACATGCCCTCTTAAACAACCCAACAGTAAAATCAGCAGCAACTAGGCCCCTGACAACCTTCGAAAACCTCCTCCTAACAACAAAGGGAAACGGCAAAGGGACGGTATCTGCAATATACAAAATGCTACTCCAAAATCCCACAAATCCCCTAGACGCAATCAAAAAACAATGGGAGAATGACATAGGCTATGAGATTAACCCCACTCAATGGACCAGAATGTGGTCTAAACCCCCCTTTAAATCCATATCAACGAAAAGAAAAGAACTCACACTGAAACTCACCTACAGGTGGTACCTAACATCAAGGAAACTAGCACTAATACACCCAGGAACCTCACCAAAATGCTGGAGAGGGTGCACCTCCATAGGCACATACCTCCACATGTGGTGGGAGTGTCCCAAAATCCAACTATTCTGAACAACAGCCATACAAGAAATATGTAAAATAACTAGCAAGTATTAGACTTCACCCCAGAATTGGCCCTACTAAACATCTTCCAAGACAACAAAGAACTCATAACCCACCTACTTTCAGCAGCCAGAAACACCATAACCAGACACTGGAGAGACCTGTCAGGAGTAAGCATGGACCAATGGTACCAAATAGTATGGGAAACAGCCCTACTAGAAAAATTAACTAATAAACTGAAACTGACACGGGGACAAACAGAAGAAGACACCTTCACCCCGCTATGGCTCCCCTTTATCACATACACAGCCCAACAGGACAATGACAATAATCCACCAACAGCATACAAATCAGTATGGCTAACCTGACCCAAAACACCCACCCACCTCACTCACACACGAAAACAAAGATCACCACAGCCAATCACAAACAAACAATCACACCCTAGGCCAACCCCAACCTCTCTCACCACCAAAGGAACACTAGTGAACAACACAAGCACGCTGACACCAAACTCTACATACATTAAGCATAATAGAAACACCGCTACCCGACCCCACCCCCATCCATCTCCCCTCCCTCCACCCCCCTTTCTTTTTTTTCTTTTTTCTTCTTCTTCCCCTAATGCCTCAACAAATGAAACGGATTTGTAAAAATGTTACATGGGGGGGAAAATACGAGGCATTACACTTACACTGTAAAACAAGAAAACCCTTAATAAAATATTTTTAAAAAATAAAAAAATTAAGACAGTGCTCCTTTCTGCAGAGCTCAACCCAATGCAGCTATATCCCAAACCATTACTCTAGGAAGCAGTGATGGACAGTGGAAGGCTCTCCCACTCTAGAGTACTTCTCCAGGTGAATCATCATGGTCAGCTTGAGCTTGCCGGCAGGAAGGTACAGATACCGCTGTACCTTTGAGCTAGCCTCCCATAACCTGGTGCCCTCTGGGTGTTTTGAACTACAACTCCCATCATAAAACAACAATATTCCCCTCGAAGAGCTGCACTTCCCAGATTTCCCTGGGAAGAGAAATCAATTGTTAAAGCACTCTGGGAACTGTAGCTCTAGAAGGGAAAAAAGGTGTCTCCTAACAACTCTCAGAACCCTTAAGAAACCAAGAGTTCCCAAGATACTCTGGGAAAAGCCACGCCTGTTTAAAGTTGCATCAGTGCTTTAAATGTACACTGCAGGAGGAGCCTGTTTAGGTACAATTATTATTATTTATTAAATTGATATACCATCCTTCATCCAAAGATCACAGGGCGGTTTATAACATAAAAACATAAAAACACAAAATATATAACATCATAACAAAAGAAAACCAGATATCCCATTACTAGATACATACAACCTATTAAATACAGGCCAGGAATACGTAAGAGGGATCCTTTGAAGCTCAGATACAAAGGCCACTTACTGAGCCTCCCTTGGAGAAAACTGTGAATGAAACACCAGGGTGTGGGTGGGTATGCATTTTAACTACTGAGTATTCTGAGTTCACAAACAGAAGATTTTGCCTCTATGCAGAACATTACCAAACATGGGTAAACAAGCAGTGGCGGCTGCTTTTGTCTGATAGAGAAAGATCTCCCTCCCTGCCAACGGACTGCTATGAATCTACTAGGTGTGCTGGCCTAGCTGCAGCTGCCTCTGTAAATCAATAACCAACCAAATGGTTGCCAGGAGCCCTATTCAAAAAGGGATTTCCCTGACTCAGGACTGATTTGGTTAAACAAATACAGGTCACAACTGACATGGCTCTGAGAAAGAGGAGTGACGCTCAAAGCCACACACAAGGTTGAGAAGTTCACGCACGCCCCCCACAGTCAGACACTCCCCTCCCCCCCGCCTCTGCTTCCACCGTAAGCTCGAGAACAGATCTATCTGAGAGGTATCATCTGCAACAAACCTGTGGCCTGTATGCTGAAGACTTGCTTTACATTTTAATTCATACTCTTTGTTTTATGGTGATTTCTCTTACGTTTCTGGAAAAGCAAGCTGCTGGTGCCTGCCCAAATCTACCAGAGGAACAGGTTGTTGCCTTAGAGCAGGGGTCAGCAACCTTTTTCAGCCAGTGGGCCAGTCCACCGTCCCTCAAACCATGTGGTGGGCCGGACTATATTTTGAAAAAAATAATTAACAAATTCCTATGCCCCACAAATAACCCAGAGATGCATTTTAAATAAAAGCACACATTCTACTCATGTAAAAACACCAGGCAGGCTCCACAAATAATCCAGAGGTGCATTTTAAATAAAAGGACACATTCTACTCATGTAAAAAGACGCTGATTCTCAGACCATCCGTGGGCCGGACTGAGAAGGCGATTGGGCCGCATCCGGCCCATAGGCCTTAGGTTGCCTACCTCTGCTTTAGAGAGAAGACCACAGAGCACACATGCCACATGCAGAAGGTCCCCAGTCTCAATTCCCTGGCCTAAAAGGACCAAGCAGCAAATGATGGGAAAGACCTCAGCCTGAAATTTTGGATAGTGAAAACCTAATACACAACACTGGGTAGGCTACATGGATAAATAGTCCTGACTTAGGATAAGGCAGGTTCCTAAGCTTGAAGCAGCAGAACTTGAAAGGGACACTCACAGCATAATTTTGCCACCCTACTAGGGGGAGGAAGGAGAAAGGAGGACCTTCATTTTTGCCAAAGGCAGCCAAATAATGTGCTCCAGCTTCAACACTCACAAAACCGAGCAGGTGTTTTTTGGTGTGTTTTTTTTGGTGCTCACTCACCTGCTCCTTAAATTGCTCTTGCGACAAGCAGTCAATCAAGTCCACACAGCCAAGGAGGCAGCCAGAGGGATAATCTTTGGGAAATTCCAAATCTATGGCAAGCCGGAGAGAAAATTGTTAGGCAAGCTCAGACATGTAATGCAGCGCCCTGCCATTCTCCACATGGTCTTGATTAGCCTTTGAGTGCCTTGCGTGAGCTCTCTCCACACTGTTTTATACAGCTAATTTCATGGTTTGGACAAAAGTACGTTTGCTTAGGGAAGCTTTTCTGATCTTGGGGAAAGCATTTCTCCACAAGGACCTTGGTCTCCCAAAGCCTTCTAATCTGCTTCATTAACATGCCTCCAGCCAGTGCAAAGATCAGCCCCAGGCCTTGCTGAGGTATTATCTATGGTCAAATGTTACATTCGGTCCAGGTTCACTGGCAAGAAGAACTCTAACTCTCTAATTGGTTAGAACACATTGTATGCAATTCAAATGCTGTATTCAGACTGAAGAATTTGAGTTCTTGCAGTATTTAAAATGAGAATGAGAAAAGGAAAATGCGAGGCAAAGGAGAAAAGAGCCAGTGGCAGCAGAATTGGCAGACTTCTTCAACTTTGGGTCCCCAGACGTTGTTGAACTTTATCCCTCATTATCCACAGCTGGTATAGCAAATGGCCCTGTTTTGATACCCCAGTTGTGTTTTAACACTGTAAGCCCCTTAGGAGACAGGGACCTGTCCTCTCATTCTTTTCATCTATGTACACACATATGCACTATCAGAACATGTATAGCAGTAGTCACTCTGAAGCCCACAAACTAATTTTCATTTGCCAGCAGGCATCCAAGGAAAAACACCCTGACTCAGGTAAAAGGGCAGGCAATCCAAAAGTCTTAAGGGGGGGGGGCGGCTCACCTTTCCCAAGCAGTATTTTGTAGGTAGCCTCCTGCTCACAGATTTCCTGAGGGGATGGCCTTTTGGCTGTAGCTGCTATCCACAATCGACCCCGGTGTGATGTGTACCAAGTCCTGCCTTCTACCCTGGAGAGGGAGGAACAGAAACAGATTCAATCTCCAATCTTCCTCTGCACCCACATTATTCAGGGAACACTGAATTGCCATTCTAGTATCCAAGCCGTGTATTCTGGGGGAGGCAAGCACCCTTGGCACAGAAAGTCCCTTCAAAAGGAAGGCGCTAGTGACAGAATTAAAGTTGCAAGCTGAAAATCCGTGAAAGGGCCTCAGGCATTAACAGACCAGCTTAAGGAATCATGATCTTCAAAGCACCAAAGTTTATACATTTCCCCATTTATCCATAAACTGCTGACACATTTCCCCCTAGCTACAATACACTGCCAGAAACAAACTTTTTACTTTTATTTCAAAGCTGACGTTCTCTGAACTCATCCTGGAGTCTCGCCATACTGACAGCAATGACATATGAGCAAAAGAAGAGCCAGCTGGGTCAGGCCATTAGCCCTTTCAAGTCCAGCATCCTGTTCTTACAGTGGCCACCCAAATTCCTGCGGGAAACCCGCATGCAAAATTTGAGCACAAGCTCACTCTCCTTTCTAGAGTGGCTTAACAATCATTGAATGATTGAGCGAGTGGTTGCTGAACAACTCCAGGCACGCCTGGAAGAAGCGGACCATTTGGATCCCTTCCAGTCGGGATTCAGGCCTCATCATGGGACTGAAACTGCCTTGGTCACACTGGTTGATGATCTCCGGTGGGCTAGGGACAAAGGAGAGAGCTGTTTCCTAGTTCTGCTGGATCTCTCAGCGGCTTTTGAAACCATCGACCATAACATCCTTCTGGATCGTCTAGAGGGGCTGGGAGCTGGGGGCACTGTCATACAGTGGTTCTGCTCCTTCCTCCTGGGCTGTGTCCAGAAAGTGGTGGGGGGGATGAGTGTTCAGACCCCTGGGCTCTCACTTGTGGGGTGCCTCAGGGTTCCGTTCTCTCCCCCATGCTTTTCAACATCTACATGCAGCTGCTGGGAGAGATCATCAGAGGGTTTGGGCTGGGTGTTCATCAGTATGCGGATGATACCCAGCTCTACCTCTCTTTTAAATCAGAACCGGTGAAGGTCCTGTGTGAGTGTCTGGAGGCGGTTGGAGGATGGATGGCAGCTAACAGATTGAGGTTGAATCCTGACAAGACAGAAGTACTGTTCTTGGGGGACAGGAGGTGGGCGGGTGTAGAGGACTCCCTGGTCCTGAATGGGGTAACTGTGCCCCTGAAGGACCAGGTGCGCAGCCTGGGAGTCATTCTGGACTCACAGCTGTCCATGGAGGCACAGGTCAATTCTGTGTCCAGGGCAGCTGTTTACCAGCTCCATCTGGTATGCAGGCTGAGACCCTACCTGCCTGTGGACTGTCTCGCCAGAGTGGTGCATGCTCTGGTTATTTCTTGCTTGGACTACTGCAATGCGCTCTATGTGGGGCTACCTTTGAAGGTGACTCGGAAACTACAACTAATCCAGAATGCGGCAGCTAGACTGGTGACTGGGAGCGGCCACCGAGACCATATAACACCGGTCTTGAAAGACCTACACTGGCTCCCAGTACGTTTCCGAGCACAATTCAAAGTGTTGGTGCTGACCTTTAAAGCCCTAAACGGCCTTGGTCCAGTATACCTGAAGGAGCATCTCCACCTCCATCGTTCTGCCCGGACACTGAGGTCCAGCGCTGAGGGCCTTCTGGCGGTTCCCTCACTACGAGAAGCCAAGTTACAGGGAACCAGGCAGAGAGCCTTTTCGGTAGTGGCACCCACCCTGTGGAACGCCCTCCCATCAGATGTCAAAGAGAAAAATAACTACCAAACTTTTAGAAGACATCTAAAGACAGCCCTGTTTAGGGAAGCTTTTAATGTTTTATAGGTTATTGTATTTTAGTGTTTTATTGGAAGCCGCCCAGAGTGGCTGGGGAAACCCAGCCAGGTGGGCGGGGTATAAATAATAAATTATTATTATTATTACTCCCAAGTAAGTGTGGGAATTAGACCTCTGAGAGGGAAATAGGGGCTTCCCAATAATTCTCAGCATGCTTAAACTACAGTTCCTAGGATTCTTGTGAGGGGAACCATGACTGTTTAAAGTGACATGATGCTGCTTTAAAAGTATGGCCTGAGAGAGTGAGTTGAGGAACAGTCAGTTTGCAAAAGAGGTGCTGAAGCCCAAGACTGCTTGGAAGAGCCATGCAGTCTCCACACTCTCAAAAGCACAGGAGTCAAATACAGCAAGGAAGCAGTGAGGTGGTCCCCATATTAATTGATCAAATTTCTATCACCCCTTTTCTTTGAGGAGCTCAAGATGCTATAGGTGGCATTGGCCCTTGTTACCCGCTCCACAGCTGAATGAATGAATGAACTTTATTACGGTCACAGACCAGGATAAAACAACAACAACATATAAATAGAATAGCAGTTAGGATTTTTTTTTTAACTGATAAATGTTGGAGCAAATAAGGACGAAGAAACAAGCTCCACAACTGTGTGAGGCAGCTTAGGCTACGAAACAGTGACTTGCCCAATGACACTTAGCTTATTCCACAGCCAAGCAGCAACCTGATCACATCAGAAGTGGTTTAATTAATTAATAATAATAATAATAATCATAATAATATTTTCCCAGCCACTCTGGGCGGCTTACAGCATATCTAAAAACATAAAACATCAAGCGTTAGAAACCTCCCAATTGTCTCCAATGCTGGCTCATAATAAATTCAAGGTTAACACAAAACTCATTTTGCAACCATACCTGGACTTGAATACTCTGAATTGTATCTAATGTAACAGAAGTCCAATTGAAATTAGTAAATACAGGCAATGACCATTTCGTGTGGGGGTTCCATTCCCAGCTCCTGCGCATGTCAGCAGAGCATGCATAAGCCCTGTACCACACCCCCATTCTGCCCTCCTCCAGGTTCAAAAAGACCTGTGCATCAGTTGGAGCCACCTAAAATGGCCACGGCCTGTATGACTAAGTTATAGCCATTAACTTCAACAGATCTGCCCTGAGTGGGACTAGCGATAGATACAACCCTCAGTCTTCTGATCTACATTTAAGTGAATACAGCAGTTGTTCAAAAGGTTATTGCTTTTCCACCCAGAGGAATAGAGGAAAACACTGCCACCTAACACTTGAAATGGGAAGTGAAAATTTTAAGGCCAGAAGCCAGTAAGCATAGTATAGGTCAAAGTTAATCACTAGAAGCTGGTCCTTGAAAAAATATGTAACATTTAATTTTACTACACACTTTCTCCAAGAAGCTGACAGTTCCGAGCCCTTTTATCTTGACAGCACCCCTGTGAGACAGCCCAAGCAGGGATTTGAACCTGTCCCCAGGTCTAAGTTCAGTGCTCCAGCTGATGCATTAGATTCCTTTCACCCTCTATTACATGAATAAGCCTTTACTGAAAATTAAGCCCCAAGGAATATTTCTGCAAGTGAAAGCTCTCCTTGTGTCTCTTATGTTGCAGCAAGGACAAAAGTGCCTCATGTCCCTGTTATTTACACACTTCAGTTACTGTCACAGAAAATTAAGAGGCTCTGGAGAACGCTCATTAGATAAGACAGGCCATTCCATTTAAGGGAAAATCATCCTCAACAGATAACTGCACAAGGGTTTCCCTTAAACAAGCTGCTCCCTGTCTCAAATGCTCCCAGTTTCAGGTCTTCTGCTTACCTTTTTATCCCTTTGACCAGCAATGAGGCCCAAGGCTGATGCATGCTAAGGCACCAGCCATCATCCGAGATCTCCTGTATCTCTCGGTCCTGAATTCGTAAACGACTTCTTTCCAAACATGCCTCGCTTCCAGCCTCTGCAGAAGGGATATTTTTCCTGTGCAGGAGCAAACCAGTCTGCTCCACCCACTAAAAACAAGAAGAACATACAAAAAGGTTAACATTTCTCCATTTAAACTGCAAAACAGGGAGGCGTGAAAGTGTGTCTCATGTGTTTTGTAGCTTGTAGGTTCTATCAGGATCGTCCTACTCATGTGTAAGACCCTGGCAGAGACACATACCCGACTGGCATGTTCTCTCCCTCCTGGTCGGTCATTCGGGAGTTCAAAAGCTTCCTCTAGCCCGAACACCACAGCGACTGATACCAAGAGGCATCAGCACACTTCAGGATCCTTCAGAGTGTTAGCAGTTTGCGTAACAGACTCAGCAGCACAGCATTTTGGCTAATCTACTTTATTTACATATAATACACTTGGAGCATTCTGATTCAGCTCCTTCCTCTTTCTCATCAGACAGCAAAGAGAAAGAACAAAGGACAATAGTCCTACATCACGGAACACAGTAGTATAAACATCCTGTCTCTGTCCCACTCTGTCCCACTTCCCACTCTGTGGAATGAAAACATACACCGTCATGTGATTAAAACCAATCCCATGACTGCAAGCACGGAGCAAGAATCCTATCAGATTCCAGGTGACAGCCCAGACTCAAACCTCAACAAGTAATCCTCCAATGAGGACCCTGAAGATCTGGGGAAGCATACACAATCCCATGCAACTACAGTGGTACCTCGGGTTACAGACACTTCGGGTTACATGTTTTTTCAGGTTGCGGACTGCTGGAAACCTGGAAGTACCGGAAAGGGTTACTTCCGGGTTTTGCCGCTTGTGCATGCACAGAAGCGCCAAATTGCGCTTCGCGTATGAACAGAAGAAGCACCAAATCGCGTCACGTGCATGCACAGATGTGGCGCTGCAGTTTACGAACACTTTGGGTTGCGGACGTGCCTCCGTCACGGGTTACATCCGCAACCCGAGGTTCCACTGTGCCAGAAGACCCTGCTGCCCAGGAATAATAGCAATTTATTAATTGCCCCAGTCACTGGGTGGCTTCCAACATATGCAAAAGCATAAGAAAACCTCACTAGGCCTCCAACAGGAGATACCGTGGACAGACCCCATGGCTGGTTCTCTGCCTCACTAGTGGCAAAAGAGCCCTTGTTCAAGCAACACTATTTAGAGAATAAATGGCCAAACTGTGCATTGCTGGACTCTACTGTCGTATAAGTTATAGAAATAAAAAAAAATTAAAAGTTGAGATGTGTGTGAGAAAGGTTGAATGAGTGAAAGTCGGAATGTGAAAGTTGTGAGAAAAGGACAGAGCGACAGTTGTGCGTGAGCTCATGCTATAGCTGTTAAGGACAAAGGAAGGAGGCAAAGATAAGAAAGTTGCTATGCCTTGTGATTAGAAGAAGCTAGTGAAAGGATTACTGCCATATATGGACATAATTGCCCCTTTGCTTGTAAATGTATGAATACTTGTGCTTTTTCATATTTGGTGTACCACCCTTTCAACTACTTGCTGGCTGCAGCTGTGTTGTACTAGCTTTGCAACACCAGTTGCATCTGGAAGATCATAGGTTCCCCACCTGAGATCTAGAATTTTGTTAAGGAGGAAGAGTACTGACCACAGGAGCTGGTTGGAGAAGGTTTGGGTTCACCAAGACTCCGGATTCTTCATATTTTCCTTCAGGGTTCTGCATTGGCTTGGTCAAGGTTCCCCTACTGATAGCTTCAATTGTTTCATCCAATCTGCAAGGAGAGCCAACCAGTTTTACGTTAAGTCTTTGCAACTACCCTGCACCTGTCCAACTGAAAATGCCTTTCCAGGCTCCCTTCACCTTCTTTGCTAAATGAAACTTCTTTGCTTGGAGAAAGATAGAAACACCACGCATAGGCTACACAACTGTAGCAGACCTCCACCATAGGAATTGCAATGTCAGTGGCGAGGTGATAAAAAGACCAATTCATGAAATGCACCAGTTGCCATGAAAGGTTAATGGACCCTCTGACTGTTGTAGGATTTCAACAATCAACAAGGGATGGTCAGCAACATGCAGCACTTGTGAGTTTTCCAGCAGCACATGACTGGCTATTGTAGAGACAGAAAGCTTGACTAGATGGACAGACCTTGGCTTAATTCAGCAAAGCAATTCTTCTTTTCACACAAAGGAAAAGTTTAATGACCACTCAGTAAACCAGTTTTTTTCTGGTGCAAGGGTCCTAGCAAACTAACTCTGAACTTAAATATTTTATGTGCAAGTCTATATTATTAATAATGAAAAATGTTCCCAGGAGGTGCATTTAGGATCAAAATGAATGAGGCTAGGGTACTTCACCAAATCCTTACAGCACCGTGATTCAAGCCCTGATCTGTTTCACTTCAGGCTATTACATTCATCACTAGGAGCAGATGCACAGAAGTACCATCTTGGGAGCCTCGCCTGTTCGATTCCACACACACTCTGTCCTTGTTTGTGCATGTGACTGTGATCTCACAAAACAGGAAGTGGAAGTGAGAAGACCATCAACAGTAAGAGCAAACTATTTGATTACAAGTCCTACTCCTAAAGGGGAGAAGGATGAGACAAGGGGGAAAGACCAGCCTCAAACATTACATCCATTTGACCAAAAAAGGAGCAGTTGCTTCTGTAGCCACCAAGCTTTCCTCTTTGTCAAAAGTGAATCCACCACCCTGACCTACTGTGCCATGATACTCACTTGCTGTGATAGTCTGCCATGCCACCCTGTTCCTCCAGGATCTGCCGTCCAGCAAAGTCGATTGTGATCTTTTTGGAGAGTCGAGAAGCATGCCTCAGCTCCCGTAGCTCCTTCTCTCTCTTTTCCAGTACTTCCCTCTCCTGTTTTGAGAGCCACTGATTGGAGTCGGTAGCAAAGTAGTCTGACTCGTCATCGATGACTTGAGTTCGGCGCGCACTAGCATGAAAACCAGAAGACGGTCACCCAGCAGCCGAGGGAAACACGGTGTCATTACAAAGGACTGATTTGTTCCTCTAGCCCTGCACAGTTTGCTTCAGGAGTGGGCAACCTGTGGCTCCTCATGCTCATTTCATGTAGCTCTCAGCCTATTCTCATGCAAGTGGCAAGGAGGGCAGAAAGTGGAGTGGAGAGAGGAAAGAAAGAAAGAAAGAAAGAAAGAAAGAAAGAAAGGAAGGAAGGAAGGAAGGAAGGAAGGAAGGAAGGAAGGAAGGAAGGGCTTGCCAACCTCTGGCTTTCATCTTGCTCGGTGCGTACATGTAGTTTGCAACAGGGATTGCAGCCCTCAAAAGACAAAAGGGGGGAATACCCCACCCCTCTCCAGGGGCTCCAGGGAGAGGTCCTTCCCATCACCTGCTATCTGACCCCGTTTTTATCTGCAGGTGTCAGGGAACATAGGAAGCTGCCTTATACAGAGTCAGACCAGTGGTCCATTTGGCTTGGTTCTGTCTACAGATATACTGACTGGCAGCAGCTCTTCAGGGTATAAGACGAGGTTGTCTCCTAGCCTTACTTGGAGATGCTGGGGACTGAACCTTCTAGGATCCTCTGTATGCAAAGCAACTGATCTCCCACTAAGCTATTAGATGCTAACAGCCCATGATAGCATCTGTAAGTAAAAAATTAATCTGTGGGTGCACAGTGGATTCAAGAGAAATTGGATGGGAACTCTCTAAAGGGAGATCAGAATGTTTGGTGATTAATAATAATAATAATAATAATAATAATAAATAAAGCGATAAAAGATAAAACATTAAAGACTTCCCTAAACACACTAGCACACTACTTCTTGCCATGTAGCACAGAGATGATCTTTGATGTCAGATACTACAAGTCCTATATTCCTTTACTTATTTTCTTACATTTATAGTCCACCTTTTTCCTGGCATACACGTGGTTCCCAGGCTACACACACTCACTAGACCCAATCCTGCATAACGTCAACAAGGCAGTGGCTCACATGCCTTTGGACCACACCCTGAGGCAGTAAGAGACAGTCAATGGCCAGTTGCTCGTAACAACTGGCCATGGTGGTAGAAGAGGTTTTTTTAGGGTAACACAACTGCTGCAGCCACACTGGGTGCCATGCTGCAGGGGGTGCCACAACTATGCTGTAGAACGGAGTGCAAGAGGGATGACGACGACTGAATTTTAGGGTCACACAGGGTGCCACTAAAATGTGAGAGCCCAAAGTCTGGCAGCTGGGTTTAATAGGAGCTGCAATGCAGCAACATCTAGAGAGCTACAAGTTCCCCATCCCTGGTCTACAGCACGGGACAGAGGTGACCGAATGAACACTGCTTCACACATATGCTAGGGACAGAAGCAAAGCAGGCACAGTTTCTATTCTCTCAATCTGAGGATCTGAAATTGTCACATTCACCACCTTGCTGGTGTTATCCTGCTAAAACGCAAATCCAGCTGGTCGAGATTCAGCAATTGGCATAGTGGGCATCTTCACATCTAAGCTTTTAAAGAAAACCTCAAGGTTTTTCTGTCAAAAGCAACCTGCTGAGTAAAAAATGAAACGTGTGTGCTTTATACAAGAGAAAGTGCAAGAACAGGGCCAAGGACAGAAACTGCAAATATTAATATTGGAAATCGGTCCTCAAAGCTTTAGCAGAGAGTTCAGCTTGTGGTTCAGGCTGCTCATAAAGAAGGATTGGACAATCTTTCCTCTCAGGAAGTCTTTGGATCTAGACACATGTCTAACTCGCTCTGTCACGTACCTTGTTTTGTCATACTCCAGCAGCTTGTCCTTGTGCTTCACAGCCACCTCCAGACCTGCCTTGAGTCGAGACTCCTGGCGGGGGAGTATGTCCTTGCCACTTATATCCACCTTTCCAGAACTCTCAGTGCCTGAAATCCACAAGAGTTCATTGTGACCTGCACTCCATGCATCAGTTTACACATCCACCTGGCAGAGATTGCACTGGTGGCACTTTGAGAATAATTTCTGCATAGGCTTGCCTGTACACCAACACACAAAGAGGGGATGGGGAACCTTTTCATCTGTCAAGGGATGCATTCCCTTGGCACATGGGTGGGGTGAAGCTGGTGGGGGATGCAGACCAGAGCCAAAAGTGGGCAAAGCCATCCCCCTTTCTCCCACATTTGCACCCTGCCTTGCCACCCACATGAAATTGGGCTGGTAACCATTTGCTACTTGCTGCCCACTTCTGATATAAGATGAGGAAGAGAATCCAAACCACTTTCTCTGCAGAGGAACAAATGCTCCATTTGGAGGGAGCAGTTTGAATCCGTGGCAAATAGAGCATTCATTTCCCCCCTCAGGAGAGGAAGTGGTTTCAATCCATATCAGACTTCTAAAGGTCTCTGATTGGCTCTGAAAGTGCATTTATAGTTGGGGACCAAGCAAGACACTCAAATAAAAATGGTTGACAACAGCCACCAAAGACTGCTGCAAGTGCAACGTCCAACCCAGCCAGGGTTATCCAGAAGGAAGTGGCGTTAAAACAACTTATGGACAGGACACTTTTAGCTATCCTTCTAAATAAAACTTAAAATACTCTAACCTGTGTAAGAAAGGATTGCCTTCTTGCAAATCTTTAAAGTTAGCAAAATTCCCTGATCCTGCAAACAAGGTCTGTGTTCAAGTCTCCCCCCCCCCCCAAAAAAAAAAAAGCTACCAACCTGCCAGGAGCTTCTTCAACAGCTTCTGGCTCTTGTTGGAATCTCGTTGCAAGACATCCTGCTCTTCTTTTGTGCACACCTAAAAGAGAATGGAGAACTATGAGATCTGCTCTCTCCATGCAGGAACACATGGCCATGCAATTGCCTTCTACGGTTGGCTCATCAGCACCATCTGCTGACTTGTATGCCACTTTCCTACAGAATTATGCCTAAGGTGGCTCACCTCATTTCAAATGAACAGTATAACAATTTAAAAAAACCACACACATTGGAAACAGGTAGAAATAATCATAGTATCTGTTATATATATAAAATCAATTTATACAACCAATATATAAAACAATACAAGTAGCTAACCAAATTTAATAGCATAAACTGAACAGAAAACAGAATAATACTAACACAAAACATCTAAAACATCACCATGTTCCAGATGACGCACCTGCACCCAATAGTTTGGGACCAACAAGACTCACAATTTTCAAACATCCAAAGACCCCCATCCTCATCTAGCCCATTATTCTTCAAATGGCCCATTGGTCAGAACCCAGTACTGGATCACAGCCTGAGCTAAGGTGAGTGACACTAACAGCACTAGCACCATCTGAAAACATGATAATAAATTAAGAAATGGGCCCACAAATGCATATTTGGCCCACTGCTGATTCTAGCCCAGTGCTGTCTACACTGAGTGGCAGTAACTCCACAAGGTGCCAAGCAGCATGCCCCACCTCTGCTGCTCACAGGCTGCCATCTAGATCCAGAAAATGAAATTTCTACACACTATTCATAACACCTGTTATCAAGTGCCTATTTTTTTTCTAAGCACTGTGCATATATGAAAGGGCAGCCATAAGAAGATTCGAGGTGCACTCCTGTCTTTGTCTGCTTCCCATGGCTCCCGTTTCAGATTGTACCTCAATTTGCTAGGTGGGGTTAATCTGTTGAATTCCACCTTTCACCTGCTCCCTGCTCAATACCAAAATCCACCAGGAGTTCTGAAATGCAGCTTCCATGACAGCCCTTGTAATTCTCCTGGAACTGCTTCTCATGGTACTGGTTTATGAAGTTTCAAAGCAAGATGCCGGGACATTAAATCAGCTTATGTCTGCGAGGCAAACTATGTTTAGAATAAAACTTCAAAGGAAGGTCTAAGAACATGCATCCATGTCACATGAGAAGCAGCTCTCTCTTTGATGAGAGATTTAGATCTGAACAGCAAAGAGGGATAAGTCTTTCCTCTTTTCCCTGAGAAGTATAACAGAGATAGCTTAGTGCACTATACAGGATACTGAACAATATAGTGCTAACCTGATATAATTAAGCAAGGTACAAACTGAGGGGCACGCAAATATATACAGGAGGTTGTTAACATACCAGTGTCCCACAGAATAAGCAAGGCCCAGAGCCTTCTTGCTCACAGACGATGCGCCCACATGTCAGACAGTTGTTGATGAGTTTGTGCTTCTGAGCCAGGCACTCGCAAGGGTGGCGCCCCGGGAGCATGACTGTCAGTTTGTCCTGACCCTCCTTCGTGTACAAATTGACGTATTTTGCCTTCTTCTTGCAGGAGGAGCTGCCACTGTTTATTTCCTGGGCCTAAGTTATGCGGAGGTGTTGCAGGAAGGGAGAAGAAAACACATTTCAGAGAACAAATGGCATGAGAATCTTCTGAACTGGAATGCCTTATCTATTTTTCCACTTCTTTTTCACCAACGTAAAGATTGTGGAAGGTTCCCTCGGGACAAAACAAGCTAATCATTGTCCCCTCTTGCAGAGTTTGTTTGGTACTCAAGTTTTTTATGCCCCACCTATCAGGGAAGTCTTCCAGTTATCTCTAGCTTAACTTTATCAACTTACATTATCATGCAGGACAAGGAGAAGCCATGTCATCTGTATCATCAAATTATCATTATGAGAATAGGGAATCGTGGCAGCAGAACTATTTCTGCCAAGCACAGAACCATACAAACAACTTTCTGAGATTTGATTGCAAGGATTTGTCCTATGCCTTCATGAGATATGAACAGATCTTTAAGGCACCCTACTTGGGAGAAAGAAGAGAAAGCTGGCATGGCCCTCACAATGCCAAACAAACCTCCACTGTCAGTCCATACACCCCTGAATACCAGTTGCTGGAAATCAGAAGTGGGTAGAGTGTTGTTGCACTCGGGTTTTGCTGATGGGCTTCCCAGAAGCATCTGGTTGGCTACTGTGAGGACAGAAGGCTGGACTAGATTGGCCATTGGCCTGATCAGCAGGCTCTTCTTTTGTTTTTACTTCATTTGTGAGGGGCAGAACTTTGTATTCCCATTGCCTTGAAAAGACCCATGAGTCCATATGCTGGCTGGCAGAAGAGGGGAGGGCGAGCAACACCCACTCCATGTGCATCTGTCAGAAAGCTGGTGGCCAGTTGCGAGAGAGCAAGGAAACCAAAAGGTTGAATGTGGGGTGGGGTGTCCATCGTATGAGTGTGGGGTGAGTTTAGTTAAGTGGGGAACCTCCTATGAGACAATAAAAGATTTCTTAATGAAAGTTTACAGGTGATCATTGGAGAGGATGAAGTAAAGGAGCACCTAATTGGGATCTGGATTACATTTTATCAAATGGGTCTGCTAGGCTTTCATAAAATGTACCGATACGATTTTTAAAATTGTACTTAAATATGCACAGGAAATTGCTTTGAACAAACTGGAAAACAGGGTGTGAATTATTTAATAAATTGTGTTTAAAAAAAAGTTAGTGTGAATGTGCAGAATCAAAATGGTGGGAAATTTGCAGACAAAAGCCTAATTGTGTGTTAATGCTGTTGGTCACAAGTGTTCCCACTGTATTCAATAAAAGAAACAGTGGCATACTATATATATATTTCTCGTTGTGAATAAAAATCTGAACACAAAAACCAATGCCTCAACTATTTGGAAACAGTAGTCACTTCATCCATTTCAATGGCTTTATTCCTGTGATTTTTATGGTAAAAGATTAGGCAACACTTATTCAGCTGCCAAGAGATCTGCTGAGACTACAGTGCCATCCATCACAAAGGACCCTATGGAAAGCTTTCTAGGAGAGAGAGGGAGCTGGGCAGGCAGGCAACAAATACATTAGGGCCTGCTCTAGCTGGCCCTGCTCTATCTATTACCACCCGCCCTGTTAGAAGGATTCCAGGAGAGAAAGGGAAGCAGATGAAGACCACCTCAGAGTTTGATCCAGCTAAATTGTACCCTCTCGCCACTTTTAATGTTATTGCAAGTCAGCAAAACTTGGAAAACCGGGTGAGTGGAAAATATTTTTGAGAGAAAATAGCACGGACTGCACACTCTGGAAGACTTTGAGACAAACAAAGCAGTCTAAATGAGAACGTATGCCATTAATCCTTTGTATTTTTAGCCACAGAAGAAAAAGGAACAGCACACACTGACTTTGCATATTTGTTTAAATTCTCAACAAGAAAAGTATGTAAGAAATCAACAGTCAGAACTCCTTGAACTCTAATTTGGGCTTCAGGTGATTTCCCTTTTTAACTTTTCCTACTTAGGTCCTTAAAAAGCACGTGGAAAGAAAGTGGAAAGATTCTGGCCACTTATGACAGATTTATTAATGCATTCCATGATAAAAGATGAAACATTTGACTCTCAGAATAGCAGACTCCTTACCAGTCCCCACAACTGAAATACAATGGCCCCTTTATGCTCTTCAAGTAAAAAATTACAACCATTGCTTTTTTGTTTTGAAGATTAGGCTTCTGTCTTTGGATAAAGCACCCACAAAGTCAATCTGACCCAATGGTGGACAACAAATGCGCCTACCTTGGCTAAATCTAGTGGTGTTTTTACTTCCTCTACAGGCTGTTCAGCTTCAACATGAACAGGTGCTTCCTGTTTGTTTCTCCCTTTGCGTCTTCCCCTCTTGACTTGGTCTCCTGGCCGAAGAACCTCTGAGCTATCTAAAAGAGAATGTACAGTAAAGAAAAATTCAATAGCTCCTGCTACTCCTCTCCCCTTCTCCTTGTAACATTCACTTGCTCTCTGCACCACATCACTTGCCATCAGCACAAGTCAATGCGCAACAATTTACCATCAGCATGAGGAGCACCTAGAACAATTCAGATTAAGATCTCATATTTTTTCAGTAATGCAACTGGATTCAGTGGTAATCTAAAAATGCTGCAATCTTGCGATCAAAGAGTTATTTCTTCTACTTACTGCCTCATTATACTCCCACTTACCATCTTTTTTCCGATATATTGGCAAAGGGTCAGAAGTTGGCTGACAGGACTTTTGCCATCTGGCTACCAGCTCATCCACAAAGTGCTTCTTCTTGCCATCTGCCCCCTGGATTAGGTCAGTGACATAATCTCGAATCTCCTCCTCATCCTCAATAGACAAGATATATCTATAAAGGAACAGAATGTGCAGAAGCTTCTAGGAGTGCTTTGTTCAAAAGACAACATGAGGGCTAAATGCTTTTGCTACTTAATTTCTCAACATGCTATTTGTATAATGAGACTTCTAAGGGCACTGGGGCAAAATAAATAACTAAATGAGACAACGTAGTAGCAAATTAGAGTTACGGCTGAATGCATCGGGAAATAATATACAAACTCCACATTCAGAAAGATCAGTGCACCCCCTTCTTATTGATTTAACAAAATTTATCGACCACTTGATTACAAGAAAACATCCAAGCAGTTTACAAAGTATAAAATGAAACATTCTTGATAAAACAGTTAAAAGCAAGTATTCAAACGCATTCAAGATATCATTAAAATCAACAGTAGAAATACATGTAACTTCTCTATGTCTGAATAGGCTTGCATAAACAAAAATGTTTCAAAAATGTTTAAATAGGTACCAAAAAGTGTATAGGAAAAGTGACTCCCTGATGTTAATAGGCAGGGAGTTTCAACGTGTGGGCGCTGCTGTACTAAAAGAGTGATTTCTTCTTACTTTTTATCCAATAAATTAAAACATGATTTGTTATTAAGCTTTTTTTTCCTCCTAGTTAAAAAAAGAGACAGTCAAAAGCAGTGGTGCCCAAGGAACTGAGGTGCCAACAAGGCTGTCAGCTAGATGGGGGAGGGGAAAGGGAACCATTCTAGCCTCTGCCTGTATTTTTAACAGTGTTTTGATCTGCAGAAATCAGCAGGTGGAGCACTTTACAGGACAGATATATGCAGCAGCTACAACAGCTGCTGTTGTCTTCCCCCACCCCCTCTGCGCGCATATATGTATAATTGAATTTGAATATTACATCATAAAATTAAAAAGAAAATACACCATCCATCGGTTAACAAAAATATGTTATATAGAAAGTAAAATGTTACTAAAAAATAAATGTTGTATATACATAAAATAAAGTTCTTTCATCCTTTGAGACTTCCATCTCTCTCAGTGTAGGTCCTTCGTTTCCTCGATAACTGCATTTGTTGTAACAATTAACTTAAGATATATTGTCTATATTCTTTATACTGACTGGCAACAGCTGCCATTGGCAACTCAAAATATCAGTATCACTCAATTAGGGCTGACACATGCTTATGCTCTCCCATTCTACTGGGTTCCTGTGCCTTTAACTGCGCAGACAAACAGAAATACATTTGTTTTCTCCTGTCTGACTGTGATAAATGGTCATCTATAGGACCTCCTTACTTGAACAAGTAGAATAAAATCGAAGACACATGCATGCAATCTACAGTAATCTCCTAACTAGGTTGTTGTTGTTGAACTACAGTAATTGTAACTTTATTCTTAGAATCACAGAATTGTAGAGTGGGAAGGGACCCCAAGGGTCATCTAATCAAACCCCCTGCGATGCAGGAATCTTAGCTGAAGGATCCATGACAGATGGCCATTCTTGTATGAACTTTCACAGTACTTTTTACAGGCCAGGAGCAAAAGTTGCCAGGATTTTATTATTGTAAGTAAATAGATTTAACTGAACAGGAGAAGAAGAAATTCAACAGGCCTTAGAATAACATTTTCTAAAAAAAAAGAAGATTTTCTTTTAGGAATTGTAAATGCCAAAATTCCAAGTGACCAGAAGAGACTTTTTATGTATGTGACTACTGCTGCCTGGACACTATTAGCCCAGAGATGGAAAGCAGGCAGTCTCTTCCAGAGAAGAATGGCAGATTAAACTGGACTATGCAGAAACAGCAAAGCTGACCAGAAGAATCAGGAATCCCAAAAATTTCAATAATGGGGGAAATATACAATTTATCTTTAAAAAAATCATTGTAAACAATTAAAATTATTAGTAGGATTGGAATGACACTCGTAGTTAAAAGTTGGACTATGGTTTTATTGGAGATTAAATAGAATTGGATTAACAGAGAAGGTGCAGGAGAAAAAGTTAACATAAAGACCCACAAAAGTGGAGGGGGTTAGTCCAAGGGAACTTATGGAAATTGTTTTATTTGTTTGCTCGGTGAAAATTTAAAAATAGTGATTAATGACGATTACATCAATTTATTGCCATTCTCCTTGCTTCCTGCCAATGCATTGTGTGGGTAGAATTCAGATTTGCTAGGAATTGTTTTTGCTATTTATTTTGCCTTTCTGTTTTTGAGGCTTTTTCGGTTAATTTGTTTTTGTGACCATGTGGAACCCAGTTCAGCTACTGATTGATTGATTGGTTGTGTGACTGCGGAAATGGATAAAAGCCCCCACATGCAAGCAATGACTATCATCAGTGCAGTAAGAAAAAATTTTAATTTTAATTTTTATCATCTGCAACGCTGTCTTATTTGTTTTATAGTATGGTACATTTATTATTGCTTTCATTTTATGGCTCAGTGGTCTCATTAGATAGTAAAATTCATGTTAAGTTGCTGTTTTAGGAGTTGTTTTTAAAAGTCTGGAACGGATTAATCCGTCTCGTATTACTTTCTATGGGAAAGCGCGCCTTGATTTTGGAACGCTTTGGTTTTGGAATGGACTTCCAGAACAGATTAAGTTTGAGAACCAAAGTATCACTGTAATAATAATAATAACAGACATGTCAACTCCGGTGGCTGTACAGTGTGAGACACGTCCGCAACCTGCAGCACCGTGTATGCGCACACACGGGTTGCGATTCGGTGCTTCTGCACATGTGCAAAGCGCAATTTAGTGCTTCTGCGCATGCGCCTGAAACCCAGAAGTAACGTGTTCCGGTACTTCTGGGTTTCGGCGCGTCCATAACCCAAAAATGTGCACCTTGAAGCGTCTGTAACCCAAGGTATGACTGTATTGGCATTTCTGCCTCTCCTACAGCTGCTAAAGCAGGCATAGGCAAACTCCAACCCTCCAGATGTTTAGGACTACAATTCCCATCATCCCTGACCCCTGGTCCTGTTAGCAAGGGATGATGGGGATTGTAGTCCCAAACATCTGGAGGGCCGGAGTTTGCCTATATGCCTGTGCTAAAGGCACAGGAGCCCCACCGGGCCTAGCGTCGGTGGCCTGCCAAGCGAAAAGGGGGCGACTCGCCTCTCCCTGTCACAACGCCGGCAGCACTTTCTCTCCACAACCACCGCGCGGGATAACCGGCTCGGCGAATCGACCCTTTTCCCCTCCCCTCCTCTCCCCTCAGCTCACTGGACAAGCTCCTCGCCGACGTCCAGCCCGAAGCCGCCACGCAGCTGCCCCACACACCACGACACGAGCGCCCCAGCCGCGGCCTCCATCCCGGCTTCTGCCCGAGTTCCTCTCGGTGCTGGGGGAAGGAAAGAGTGGGTGCACCTTCTCCGTAAGCCGGCGGCAACTTGGTGCATCGCCGAACAATCTCGGCTTTGCAACTAGGGCTGTGCATCGATAGTTCCGGTTCTGAATTAATCCGGAAGAACAGATCTTTGGGTCCGCTTAGCAGTCGTCAGTGGCCGTCAGGTCCCAGGACCGTCTTAGGAAAAAGATCCTAAAGACGGCGGACACTAGAAGACCATTACTTAGGGTTTTAAATTGCCCAGCTGTACCTCTGATTCCAACATAAGCAAAGTGTGGTTTATTTAGGAGACAGAGTGATAAATAAGGGTGGAAGAGACTTGGATTCTCAGTTTCTCTAAACCAGGAAGCAAACTGGGTGGGTGATCTTGAGCCAATAATCCCATCTCATCCTAAACCTACCTCACAGGATTGTAATGAATTTTTTTTTTAAAGAGTGTGTGCCTAAAAAGCCCCAGTTTAGCATTTCCTTTAAGAGAATATGCTGTGAACCATTTGTCATTTGTGATGTCTTTTTCCAGGCTTACAGTATCCCTTCTGAGGTGGAGTGTCTAAAATTTTACCCAGTTTTCCAAATTTATTTAAAATCCTCATTGTTAAGCCAGGATTGCAGATGACATTTTTATTGTCAGTCCCATTTCTAATAATAGCATGACATTTTCCATTTTCATTGCCCCCCCCCAACTGAGAATTTCATTGATCCTAAAACCTCTTTACAGTGCTTAGTCATTGCCAATTCAGACTCTTATCAACATACATGTGAAGTTACAAGAATGGATTTGATGTTAGTCATTTATAATGTTTAGATCATTTTCTTGCCGTTCTTGCTTCCTGCCAATGCGTTGTGTGAGTAGAATTCAGATTTGTTAGGAATTATGAGTCCAAAACCCAGGCTTTATAGTTATTCAAAACAGGTTCACGTGAAGACGCCCATCATGATCTTGTTTATTTTCTCTCAGAACAGGGATCCAGGAGGGAAGTTTGAAAACAAGGACAAGTGAGGGAGGGAGATATAACGAGCTTCCCTATACTAAGCCAAACCATTTAGTTCACCACTGTCTACACCAATGGGCAGCAGGGGACATTCCCAGCCCTACTTGGAGGTGCTAAGGATTGAACCTGGGACCTCAGATACTCTACCATTGAGCTATTGTCCTTCCTGCTAACAGACAGAGCTGTTGCCTAGCTACTCAAAAGATCTAAGGCCATGACATTAATTCTGCATAAAATGTGCACCTGCTAATTTGTATGTACAGTACAGACACAAATGTAGGTCTCTGAGTAGATTAAGATGGTGGCTGGCTGGGGTCTCATGGGCACTGTCCTTTGCAGCATGTCTATCAGCCTTGTTAGCAACGTAAAAACATTGTTTTTAAAAGTTTTAAAAGGAAGTGTAGTGGGAGGCGATCTGGAGCCCAGTGCAAAAGACTCAGGGCCACAATGTTCCTGGGAAGGGGTAGATATATAAAAGTGGGAATGTGTAAATTTGTCTTCTGGACAAGCCCAGAGTTAGAAGAAAGTTCAAACATGGCAAGTGGGTGCAGGAAAGAAAATGAGAGACAAAGAAATGTGGCAAGGGGAAGAATAAGATAAATACAGAATGAAAAGAACAGGCAATCGTATGTATGGATAATGAAGAAATGGAAGCAGAAAATTGGGATAAAAATCCCACAGAAGGAGATTCCATTCTCACAAGTTCTTACCCTGGTGCAGTTCCAAAGGCTCAGAGTTCTGCTCAAGCAGTTTCCATATTCTGCAAGGAGGGGGGAAATGGTGCACTGTGTCGTGTGATGTTCCAACTGCCTTTCTTTTTTTTCCCCACATACACAAAGGAGACAGTGATCTGTGGGCTGAGCTGGCCTTGAAACCAGCAGCAACACCAGCAGGGGAAAAAGGAGGCCTCCTGTGGTTTCCTTCCCTTCATATATTTCAAAGCATTGCCTGTGCCACTTGGTAAAATGGCTATACACCTCCTCTGTTACGTATACAAAGAGTAACTGCTTGATTCGTGATTCACTGCTCTGAAGTGCTTTCTGGCCTGGTTCTAATCAGCCCAGTCTATAAAGCAATATTATTGTTACGTGTAAAGTTCAAAAAGACAAAAGCATTATTTTATCTTTTTTTTTTGCTAATTCATATCAATGCACTTTTTTTCTTTTGTGCATGTCACACATTGAAATATGACAGCAAGTTTCCTGTATAGAATGGGCTATTGAAACAGGAGCCGAAATAAATTTGGAACAAATGTATACATCTTAAGTAAGCAACATTTAATGTTACTACTGTATTCATATGCTAAATGTAGCAAGCAAATTTCGACTCCAAAGTCATTTTAGATGAATGGGAAGCAAGTTTACCATTACCACATTTTCAGTATGTCTTAGTTCTACCCAGTGGCGAAGGAAGGCAGCAGGCGGACCGTTTGGGCAGGAGGGCCGCGTGGCTCGGGCACGCTGCAGGCCCCGCTGTGAGTGCCACCCAGCATTTTGTCACACCCCCCCCAGTGTTGACATCTGGGGCGTCCCGCACCCACCGCACCCCCTTCCTCCGCCCCCGGTTCTACCCCCTACAAGCATATCACTACAGTCTGAAAACCACCCCGCTCAGAAAACTCCTTAGGAATTTCACCAGGACAGAGCTTTCCAAACTTTTCATGTTGGTGACACACTTTTTAGACATGCATCATTTTGCAACACAATAATTCAGTTTTACTAGCAAACCGCCAGAGGTTAAATTAACCCCTTTCCAGCCCTGGGAGGAGTGCGGGGAGTGTTCATGAGACACACCTGCACACTGCAGCCAACACACTAAAATGTCGCAACACACGGTTTTGAAAGCTCTGCACTAGGAGGATAGTGATGAATCTCTTCCTATATTTAACTCATAGCAACCCGGTAAGGTAGGCAATGTGGATAGATAGCCACCCTGGCAATATATTCCACATGCCAAATGTTTAACTAGTTCAGTAGTCAACCCACTCGACTATTCTGCCTACCAACTTTGAACTGTAGCAGCACAGTGCTTCTTTCCAAAATGGTTTGATTATTGTCTAGGGAAGGGTAGGTCCAAAGCCTGAAGTGGTCACTGTAGGAAACAACATGCTGGTATAGAAAGCATGTTGTCTAATCTAGTAGGGCTCTTCTTATCTTCCTTATCCTTAAAATAATAATGTGAGAGTTAGCTGAGAGTTAGCAACTTGTCCAAGGCTATGTAGTGAGCTTTGCGGAAGTTCATCCTAGATTCCATACACACACAAACAGTACTAACATCCCTCTCTAGCATGCCTTGTGCCAGGTGTGCATTTAATATGCACACACAGGACAGAACATGGAAGAGAGACTGAATGATTGAATGAACATTGCAGCTCAGGCTGATTTCTCAACTGCAGTCCAATTAAAGCTGGAGAGTATCTTTAGGCGGTGCACCAGGTCAACCAAATAAAAATTGGGCAGTGTTACATAGCGATGAAGTACTGTAGATCTGTTATGGTCTAAGAAGGGAATCCCTTTGTCCATGCAAGAACCAACATATGATATTTAATCTGTATCATCCTGACAGCACATGAAGATGTACCTCAAGGGTCCTTTTTTGAGTGCATGCTGTTAAGTTCTGATTGGTTGCTTTTGTAATGGTGGCACCAAAACTAGTGTAAAGGTAAATGTAAAGGTCCAGTTGTGACCGACTCTGGGGTTGCGGCGCTCATCTTGCTTTATTGGCCGAGGGAGCCGGCGTACAGCTTCCAGGTCATGTGGCCAGCATTACTAAGCTGCTTCTGGTGAACCAGAGCAGCGCACGGAAACACCGTTTACCTTCCCACCGGAGCGGCACCTATTTATCCACTTGCACTTTGACGTGCTTTCGAACTGCTGAGTTGGCAGGAGCAGGGACCAAGCAACGGGAGCTCACCCCGTTGCGGGGATTCAAACCGCCAACCTTCTGATCGGCAAGTCCTAGGCTCTGTGGTTTAACCCACAGCGCCACCCGCGTCCAAAACTAGTGTATTACCCCTGAATACCAACTGCTAGGAAACATGAGAGAGAGAGAGCTACTTTGCTCATATCATGACTGAGGACTGTGCAGATGCTAAACTAGTGGGTAGATCTTTGGTTTGGTCCATCAGGACTCTTCTTATGAGCTGCTTCCAGCTCTGGCATTTGGGTAGGGCTATTCATTGGTAACATTAATTTATACCATAATAGTTTGTGCCCCCAGAGCACCTTCTTATACAGGTATTATTATTATTAATTATAATATCCTATTTGTACCTCTAATCTGTACATGCGTTCTGCAGTGACTGTTTTTCTCTTGTACCTTGTGTCTCATGCTTTATATGTGGCTTTGTGAGGGCTTAAGCTACTGTAAAAAGTCACAACAAAATAGAAAAATAATAATACAATGCTTTCAAACCATTAGGTCATATTACACTTTAAACTGGAAGGAAATTTCAAAACGAGCATCTACATTAAGAGCTAGCAAATCCAAAAAGTTTATGAATCTGTTGTGAGAACAACAGTTTTATCTGCCCTGAACTAAAACTGTTAGCCATTAATAAAAAGCACCCTATTTCTCAGGTCTTGAATTAAAAGGACAGAAATAAATTGTGTCATATTTGACTGTGCATTGTAGCGTTCCAACAATCAGTTTGTTTTGCTTTATATCTCCAATGTGTTCTCTCTCTGTGTGTTATAGATTGCCTATCTCTTCTTCTTTCAGTCACTTTTGTGGTTCTGATGGAATGTGTTGCTTAAGGGCAGCTCATTCCACAACCAACAAGTTTAATACAATTGTTATTCTTGTAATCTTGTTGCTGCAGATTACTACAATTACTCTTTGGTAAACGGCACTAAAGTGCTCTAATACCAATTAAGTCAGTTTAACAAAATAATGGGAATGCCAAAGTGAGCTTAAATTGGCTTTATACCTAATTAGCTCAGCTGTATTTGGTTTTGAATGGAACCATTCAAGATAGATAATGGTAAGTATTTAGCACCTGTAAGGTTTGTATTCAGTAACAAGCAGGGATGCACACAGCTGAAATCAGGAAGGTGCTTGTACCAGCCTTAATTCATGTTTAACTTTCATTTATAGTTCTAGTTACAGGTAGTTAGCCATGTTGGTCTGCCATAGTCCAAACAAACAAACAAAAAATTATTTCCAGTAACACCTTAGAGACCAACTAAGTTTGTTATTGGTGTGAGCTTTCGTGTGCATGCAAACTTCTTCAGATATACTGAAACATAAGTCACCAGACCCTTATACATAGTGAGAGGGTGGGGAGGGGTATTACTCGGAAGGGCGGTGGGAATGGGTGATTGGCTGATAGGTGTGGTAAACCTGTTGACGACTGTTAAGCACTGCAATTGGTCTTACAGGAAAAAGCAAGGAGTGAGATGGATAAAAATAGCTTTATCCTGTATAATGAGATAAGAATCCAATGTTTCTATTCATGCCAGGTCTCTCCATGGTTTTAAGTTTGGTAATAAGTTGCAATTCAGCAACTTCTTTCCAGTCTATTTCTGAAATTCTTTTGTAATAAGACAGCTACTTTGAGATCTTGTATAGAATGTCCTAGGAGATTGAAGTATTCTCCTACTCGTTTCTCTGTCTTGTGATTCCTGATATCAGATTTATGTCCATTTATCCTTTGGCGTAGGGTTTACGCGTCTAGTTGCAGAGGTCTCACTGAGTTCAGCGTGGCTTGCTCCCAAGCATGTGAGAGCTTTACGTCTCTTTCAATGAAAGCACGAGTCTTGTGATACCTTAAGACTGACAAATCTATTTTTTAAAAATTGAATTTATATACCACCCTATACCTGAAGGTCTCAGGACTGTTCACAGAACAAAATCAGAATATAAAATCACAGTCAAAATAAAAACAACCCAAAAATGCCCCACCCATTTATTATGGCATAAGCTCTCATTGACTAGTGACCATTCCAGTAGATACATGAAGTGTTGTTCTAAGTTCTATACACACGATGAGGTCAAATTCCAATGAAATGAAACAAAAAATAAACTGTGAGAATCAGGGCCGAATTTAGGTCTGATGAGGCCCTAAACTGTGGGTTAAAGCCTCAGCGCCTAGGACTTGCCGATCGAAAGGTCGGCGGTTCGAATCCCTGCGGCGGGGTGCGCTCCCGCTGCTCGGTCCCAGCGCCTGCCAACCTAGCAGTTCGAAAGCACCTCCGGGTGCAAGTAGATAAATAGGGACCGCTTACCAGCGGGAAGGTAAACGGCGTTTCCGTGTGCGACTCTGGCTCACCAGAGCAGCGATGTCACGCTGGCCACGTGACCCGGAAGTGTCTCCGGACAGCGCTGGCCCCTGGCCTCTTAAGTGAGATGGGCACACAACCCCAGAGTCTGTCAAGACTGGCCCGTACGGGCAGGGGTACCTTTACCTTTACCTTTTGTATGTCTAGCTGTCAACAACAAATTGTTTTTTTTGTCTTGAATATATGCTATATGGTAATTTATGGACCTAATAGGTATCTAAAGTCAGTTGCACGTAACAAAATATGTATTTTATCAAGCTAATTGTTGAACTGAAATGCAATTAAGAAGAGGTATATTGAAAATGCTGTTGCTGTATGTAGGTTTTATTTTATTTGTTTTTTATATTTTGGAAATGTACAGGTTTTTTTCCTTTAATTTTTTGGGGGGTCCCCAAGAGAGTGGGGCCCTAAGCCATAGCTTGTTTAGCTTATAGGTAAATCTGGCACTGGGAGAATACAGTTCTTAAACGTATGCAGAATAACCTCAGTGCCTGCCCGCTTTCAGCAGCAGTCGTGGGTGAGACCACAACAACTAATCCGCTGCTGAGCCACTTCACACCACCAGTGGGACAAGGCACCCGCTGTTTCGATCCATGCCCAAACGGTCACGTATAGAACTTGAAGGGCAAGTTCTGAGTCAAAGGCTTTGGAATGCCTTTTCTGAAGAATGAATGGCGAAGCGAGACCCGTTCATCCCCCGCTGCGCGCCCCCCCCCCCGCCACGCCCACGCGCAGCGGAGCAGCAATTCTGATTGGTCAGGCCGCGATTCGGAGAAAGGAGTTACATGTACCAAAGTTCTAAAAGCGACGGCGTTCTCAGATCAAAACGCCAGCCGCGGGTTTGCTTGCGATTGGCCAAACGGGTTTCCCGCCAGAGCCAATGGGAGCGGGGCGCGCGCGCGGGAAGGACAAAACTTGGCAGCTTGAAAGTCTCGGAAGCTAGAAGACTGCGCGGGTCTTTTACAGCGGGCGTTGCTGCTGCTGCTGCTGCTGCATCACCTTGCAGTCTGATTCTGCTTTTGCGAGCGGCCGTTGCAGGATGGTGCGGACCAAGGCGGACTGCGGCGGGACCGGCGGAGCCTACCGGAAAGGTAGGGCATAGGTTTTCGTGTACTTGGGTTTCAAACCACTCTGCTCATTGCAGGGAAACCCGGCGTCCAACTTTTGCTCAGCCGTGCAATTGCGCCCGGGTGGTTTCTGCACGCTGTCATTCAGGCTAGCCTGCTTTACAGGGCTGTTGTGAGAATGCAATGGAGGGAAGAGCAGAACCATAACGTGTCACCCTGAGCATCTTTAGAGGAAGGAGGGCATTAAACTTTAGCCAAGTTGCTAAAGAGGTTTTTTTTTAGTAGACGGGGGGAGAGAGTCTTGTTACTGGACCGGGATTTGGGGGGTGGGAGGTTGTTGGGAATATATTTGCAGGGATTGGAGTAGTTTGTTTTAAACCTGCTTGGATATTGGGACCGGCCCACTTTCTCCTGCATTCGTGGGGGCGCTGGCCGTGGCAAGAAAATATTCGAAAGCATCGTTGTATAAAACCGCGGGTGTCTTTGCAGCTTTCTAGAACTAAGCTCCAGTTCTGGAGCCAGGTGGTGGAGTCGAGACTTGCAGTACTCCTGCATTAACCTTGAAGCCCTGGGGAGATTTGAGTATGGCAAGTTGTGAGACGGTAGGAAATGAATAATCTTCAGCGTTTTATGGTTCCAAGTGTTTCCTGTGCATTAGCTGTGTTGCAATCCTTACCGCAAGATTAGTTGGCATTCTTTATTTTTTCTACTTGGCCATGGAAAAGTTGATGCATAGGGCAGAATGTAGGATTCGAAGGGGCCATGCCTTTAGCCAAGTATCTTCTCCATGTTCCTTCCTATGTCGGCAGGCATGATCTTATTTCATTGCAGGTGTGATATGAGCTTCCGCTTTAAATTTCCTGTAGTGCTCTGGACACCTCATTTAGATACATTCTGGAGCATTGTGAGATCCATTAAACTGTGTTTTTTTTTTAAAAAAAATCAGTTGGTTTTGGAGGCTTAGAGCAAATATCTGCACTATAAATGTCTTATTGGGATCTCTGCAGCAACCTGTGAGTTCTGTCAACTGGCCTAAGGTCAGCTAGTGAAATAATGGCCACATTCACAACATTGAAAGCGTGGGTGGCACTGTGGGTAAAACCTCAGCGCCTAGGACTTGCCGATTGTATGGTCGGCGGTTCGAATCCCCGCGGCGGGGTGCGCTCCCGTCGTTCGGTCCCAGCACCTGCCAACCTAGCAGTTCGAAAGCACCCCTAAGTGCAAGTAGATAAATAGGGACCGCTTACCAGCGGGAAGGTAAATGGCGTTCCGTGTGCTGTGCTGGCTCGCCAGATGCAGTTTGTCACGCTGGCCACGTGACCTGGAAGTGTCTGCGGACAGTGCTGGCTCCCGGCCTCTAGAGTGAGATGAGCGCACAACCCTAGAGTCTGGCAAGACTGGCCCGTATGGGAAGGGGTACCTTTACCTTTACCTTCTTACCACTTTAAGCAGTCATGGTGCACCTCAAATAATTCTGGGAGCTGTAGTTTAAGGGTGCTGAGAATTGTTAGAAGACATCTATTCCACTCACATAAGTACAATTCTCAATGTGGTTTAACAATCAATCCCTCTTTACAATGAAGGCTGGGAATTGTTAGTATCCCTTTATTCCCCTCTGAAAGCTATCCTTGACAAACTACAGCTCCCAGAATTCTTTGGGGGAAGCTATGACTGTTTAACAGTGGTATGACAGTACTTTAAATGTATTGTTGCACACCAACCAAATCTCTGAGCAGTTTGAGATTCCAGGAGTTCCAGGGTTTGTGTTTGCTTTTGGAACGAGGCACAGCAGACACTGTGGTGTCTTTAGAATAAATGGTTTATTTAGATATATATACAGCCTGAGCCTACCGGGTACACAGCATCAGCACCCTGAAGGGGTCTTCTTTCTCCCATAGCTACAGTCTTGGATCAAAACAGGGCTCTCTCTTTTTAAAATAACTTTTTATTGGGTTTTATAAACAGGAATTATAAATGATACAGATAAATAGACTAAGTCTCATGTCAGTTAAAAACCACAAAAATGGCATAATAAATTTGCAGTAATATCTACAACAAGTACTTGGTTCATAGTTTAAATAAAAACTATAGCAACAGGGAAACAGTTTAAAACAGATAGCATTCAACATAGCTAAAGCGCCTAATCAGGAGGCCTTTTGACCTTCTAACAGATAGTTGAGGGAGGGGGGCCCACCCATTTGCCCTCTGGCACAGAGCCACTCCCCTTGTTCTCATACTTAGGCTGGATCTAGACACATCAAAGATGCATTTCAGTTTGCAAACTTTGTATTAGAAATCGGGTTAGCAAAAACGGAACTCCACAGCACCATCTGGTGTCAAACAACACATACTGTATTCGTAAAGTGTTTTTTTCTTTGCCAATGTAGCTAAGTGCTTAGGGGGGCATTACCTGGCTGGCGTTGCTATTCCAGCAATTGAATCTCTGCTGGATCCAGAAATTAGAAGAGGGCCTAGGCATTCAGCCTCCCTTCCCCCCCAACTCATAACAGTATGGTGTGAATGTGGCCAGTAACAGAGTTGAGCCTTGAACTGGAGACTTCTGGACATGTTCAGCTTCTTATCCTCTCCGCTAGGTTAGCTCTTATGGTAAATATCTAAATTTAGGGATGGTGATTGTGGTAGGGCTTCCATTTGTGCTAGAGTAATGCTTGGTAATGGGGTTTATTGTTCACCTATAGCTGTGCTGTGGTTTAAATGTGTAAGCAGTTTTACTTGAGAGGTAAAAAGCCCTGTAGCTGGGCTGTGATTCTGCATGCCCTTTTCTGGGATTAGGCCCCGTTGAACTCAGGGGAACTTGTTAGTATGCATGTATAGAACAGAGTTGCACGTATGGTTGGCACTGCAATTCAACCTTGCCTTCCTGTGAAAGTTAGTTGGGGGTCCACATCTCCATGCATGTGCTATGTGCCTTCCAACCATTGAATTAACTACACCCAGACCCCTAGGGTAAAGGCTTGTTGTGCTGGTATCAAGTAGACTTTAGAATCAAAATCTCTCTTTTTTTGTGTGGGTGAAGTTCCTGAAAATATCTAACCCTTTTCTTCTCCTACAACCCTAGTGGTGGCTGCCAGGGCTCCACGGAAAGTGCTGGGCTCCGGAAATGCTGATATGGGCTCCTCTCCTACTTCACGGAAAGGTGAGCAAACGGGTGAGGACAGCAGAGTTTGAGTCTTGGCTGCCTTTTGTGTGGCTTGGGGCATGTGTTGTGGATTACCTGCTTTAAAAACAAAAACGGATTCTTTGATCTCTGCTCAGCGACTTCCTTCATCAAGTCTGGAAGACAGCACTTTGGTAAATATGTAATGCTGCTGATACCCTAATTTTGGTTAACTTCTGACTGGATAGTGCTCTGCTGCACAAGGATTTGGTGTTTACCAGACAGGTTGGGACGCAGGTGGTGCTGTGGGTTAAAGCCTCAGCGCCTAGGGCTTGCCGATCGAAAGATCGGCGGTTCGAATCCCTGCGGCGGGGTGCGCTCCCGCTGCTCGGTCCCAGCGCCTGCCAACCTAGCAGTTCGAAAGCACCTCCGGGTGCAAGTAGATAAATAGGGACCGCTTACCAGCGGGAAGGTAAACAGCGTTTCCGTGTGCGGCTCTGGCTCTGGCTCTGGCCAGAGCAGCGATGTCACGCTGGCCACGTGACCCGGAAGTGTCTCCGGACAGCGCTGGCCCCTGGCCTCTTAAGTGAGATGGGCGCACAACCCCAGAGTCTGTCAAGACTGGCCCGTACGGGCAGGGGTACCTTTACCTTTACCTTTACCTTTAGACAGGGCAGTTAATTACGAAGCCATTTGTCATGATGCAAGAGTGCTCCAATAAGTTAAAGGAAGGCTCCAGTGTGCTTAAATTATCCAACTACAGAAGAAGCTGCTTTTGTGTTTTCCCTGCTCTGGCCTTGCATAATTTTAATTAGTGAAGTGAGGTGGAACATTTTCATGCACTACTTTCCGTAACTGATTTTCCAGTGTTGCATTTTTCCATACAAAAAGTTCCCTTTTGTAAGTTCATTAGCAACAATGAATTGATGCCAACTGCAAATACAGAATAATACAAGCTTGGCCGTTTCAAAACCATAGTAGCTTGAGAAACCTTGGTGCTGTGTCTACAACGTTAAGTTGATGAGTTGCATTTCTTCCCCTTTGACTGTTACTTCTTGAATAGTTTGTATCTGATGTGTGCCATCCACCCAAGTACGCACTGAACCCAAGGAATCCATTGTGGTTTGAGATCAAGGCTGCAGTCCTAAGGCACTTGAGTAAAAGACAGACTGCCGTACTGTGAACTGTGGCATTTAGTGACTAAACTTTTATGGGATTATGCAGTTTAAATCATTTGAGTTTTGCTTCTGACAAACATGTTAGAATCTGGCAAATAGTCACATTAATCAGTGCTCTTTCATTAAGACTTCACTGAAGATGGGTAAAACCACCTGGCAGCTTATTCCTCATGCCCTAGGTTTCTTGTCTTTTATGCAGATTTCATTTTTGGATTGAAGCTTTTGCAGTTAATGATCTTGGGTGTGTTGAGTTCTTTATGGTTGATCAGCGCTGAAGTATTTTTAACCACATTTTGCAGCTGAAAGTAAATATGCTGGTGGCAACCCAGTGTGTGTGAGGCCAACACCGCCATGGCAAAAAGGAATTGGGGAGTTCTTCACACAGTCCCCAAAGCATTTGGAGAAGGAGAACCAGGTCCCTGAGGAGCCGGGATGCAGTGGAATAGGAAAGCACAGAAGAAAGTAAGAAAGGAGATCTGCAAAAAAATAAAATAATACTGCAGCTGCAAATTGCAATGTGATAAGCCATGTATTCTATTGAGCTGTGAAACATTCCTATGGGGACTGAAGGACCCATTTCAAATTTAGCTGTTGAACAAGCTGAAACAGGGGCTGCCTGGGGTGAAACGCGAAGGGGCTGCCTTGCACAGCACCCCCCTACCCTTGTCCCTGCTGAAGTCTCGCTTATTAAGGTTGTGCGATTGTGGTTTCCGGTGAGATCGTACAAGGCCTCTGCTCAATTTTGTGCGGCTCTCCTATGATCTCACAGGAAGCTGCTGCAGCCACTTTTCTGGTGGTGCTGGGGGAGTCTACTTGTGGCGGTGCCCCTTGGATTCTGCTGCCTGAGGCGGCTGCCTCAGACTGCCTCCTGGACAGGCTGGCCCTGAGCTGATATAAAGTTTGCAATTTTCATCTGAAACAAGCATTCCCAAGTTGTTCACTTGCAGAGACTTCTGCTTCCACCCACAGATAACAGGTTTAACTTTAGGTTCCCTATTATCCATAGCAAGAAGGGCCATTAGTTAAACTAGATCTTTTTCCTAATTAAACTCCCTTCCTCAGCATGACCATTTGGTAAAAGCTGTTGGGAATCATGGAGAATAGGAGCAAAATTTTAGGTTTTTAAGTTACTCCACATATAAAATACACATAAATTTTGCTTTGTTGCTTTTTATGTATTGCTCTTAAAAACACATTCATAGTTTCCCAGCAGAATTTAAGAAAGGCAGCCTTTTATGCAGAAGTGGGCTGGGTTTGATTTAAATGATTCCATACTAGGGAAGAAGCCTTTGGCAGTCACTTTCTGAGTCCATTGTCATGATGATCACGATCCTCAGTATGCATTCCATTACAAAAGGAGGGCTGTTGAATAATCTTGTTAAACTAATTTGTTATCTTCAGTTAGAATCTAGATTCCAGGGGCTGAGCACCCTGCGTTAGGATACTTTAACCCCTGCTAAAGGGCACTAGCTTCCTAAATATAGCTGACTTGGATGTATGGTATTTTAATAAATGGGAAACATGAAACATGAATAACTTGTTCTAAATAGATGGGGGCAATTGGTATTGGTAGCTGGAGATGTAGAATGTAGCAACTGATACAGGAAACTGTTCATAAAATCTCCAATGCTTTGCATGGCCCCATCTATTTGCATTCACAATGTTTTGGTACTGGGATGCTGAGAATGCAGGCCATGAATTGTTCTGTCTAGCCTATTTCAAAAATAACCTGGGGTATAAACTTAAATGTTTGCAAAAGTGCCAGGACTTGTGGATTCCCTATAACATTTTACTATGTTTTTATATGTGCTGTAAGTCAGATGGACAGGTACAAATTAATTATTATTATTATATTATTATTATTATTATTATTATTATTATTATTATTATCTCAGCAGACATACTGCATCAGGCAAAACGTTCTGGCTGGCAGGTGGGCAGAATTACCTATCTCATCTAAAGCACAGAAATCTTTGTCTCCGCAATGTTTGTTTTCTCCAATATGTAGTGGTACATTGACAACAGATAAAACATTATTGTGTTTTTAATAGTTCTGATAGGAAACATCTGCAGTGTTGTCATCAATGTTACAATCTCTTCAGTAATTTGAGGTTGTGACTCCTTGGTAATCTTGATCATTTATTCATGCCTAGACTTACCATGTTAATATATATATATATTTCCATGCTATACGAAATGAGAAACTTTGAAAATAAGTTTTTAGAAACCCTTTAAATTGTTTAATTGTTTTTAATAAAAAGAAAAAAGGTATATCACTATAGGGGTTAAAAATTCCATATATACTTATCTAATATATAAATAAACCACTGTACGGTTGATTTTTTGATGATAAAAATCTCTCCTTTCCACAGAGCTCGCCCCTTGTCTCCTCATCCTGCTGAAGACGGTTCACCTTCTGAAGATGATCAGATGTGATCAGATGCCTTGCCTCTTCTTCTGACAGATCTTGCCATGCTCAATGTTTGTGGCAGCTTTGTGTGTAAATCTGTATATATTGCATGTGTTTTGGTTTGAGTACAGGTCTCTAAAAGCCTAGCATGCTGTTTTGTTTACTAAAATAACCTAAAACTTGAATGACTCTAAGGGAATTGAGAAAACTAGTATTTCTTGGGAGCTTAGCTACCAATCAAGCATTGCAGTGTTGAGTAAGTAGTAATCATGGGGTTTGTGTTAAATGGTGTGGTTTACTTCTTTCTGCACTCCCTAAAGTTCTGTGCCATATGAGTGCTGAAATGACTTTATTACCTTTTTAAAAAACCTGTTTGTATTTTGATGCAATTCATTACCTTGAGTTGATATGACTTGGTCTCTCTTTCTGAGTGTTAGAGAAGGGTGAAATTGAAACCAGCTATTTAAACTGGGAACACCAAAAAGTATAATTTGTAATAAAATAACTTTCTGAGTTTTCTATATTGTGCATTTTTATTCTGACAGCTAGAGTGTGGTCCAGAGGCAGTAGTGTATGTCAATAATGGCAGTAGTGATAACATCAGGGATATAATGTAAATGCCACTGAAACAAATTATATTCAAATTCTTTCATTGTGTATTCCTTCCCTGCACTTTCAGGATATACTTTGCTTATTCACATACTGCGACTCATGTCAGTGTTCTAGTTCTTATGCTTTAACACAGTATGAGACAGTGCTTAACATGTATGGAGGGAAGGTATACAGTGGTGCCCCGCAAGACAAATGCCTCGCAAGACGAAAAACCCGCTAGACGAAAGGCTTTTCCGTTTTGGAGGCGCTTCGCAAAATGAATTTCCCTATGGGCTTGCTTCGCAAGACAAAATGTCTTGCGAGTTTTTCCGACTTTTTTTTCCTCCCCCCCCCTTTTTCTAAGCCGTTTATCTGCTTATCCGCTAAGCTGATAAGCCGCTAATAGCACTAATCCGCTAAGCTGACCTTTAAAGCCCTCAATGGCCTTGGTACTGACCTTTAAAGCCCTCAATGGCCTTGGTCCTGTATAGCTGAAGGAGCGTCTCCACCCCCATCGTTCAACCCAGACACAGATCCAGCGCCGAGGGCCTTCTGGCGGTTCCCTCATTGCAAGAAGTGAGGTTACAGGGAACCAGGCAGAGGGCCTTCTCGGTAGTGGCGCCCGCCCTGTGGAACGCCCTCCCATCAGATGTCAAGGAAATAAGCAGCTATCCTATCTTTAAAAGACATCTGAAGGCAGCCCTGTTTAGGGAAGTTTTTAATATTTAATGCTGTATTGTCTTAAACACTTGATAGGAAGTGGCTGGGGAAATTCAACCAGATGGGCGGGGTATAAATAATTATTATTAATTATTATAGTTCACTTTCAGATCTGAGAACTGCAGTTTTTTTTTAAATGATAGTTATTAAAGTTTCAAGAATTACAAAAAGAAAAAATGAACATACCACGTTAAACAAAAACCAAGCAACACACCATAATATAAAAAAGGGAAAAAAAACAGAAAAATAAAACCCATTAAAACCCATTAAAACCCATTAAACCAAAACAAAATTAGAAAAAAGAAAAAGCATCAAATCTCCTTTCTCTTCTTTCATTAGCTTGTTTCCTTGACCTCCTCACACCTCCCTTTTTTGTATTCTAGGTTGATTATCTATTTCAGCAAATCCTTTCCCTCTTTTAAAATTTTTGTCCTGTAAATTGTCTTAATATAATGTAATTTTACTTTTCCTCCTTTCACCAATTAACAGTTATTCCCAAATCCTTTATATCATTCCTGCTAACATATATTATTCCAACATCTTTCTAACAAATATTAATTTTACAATGTTTCTGTAGATAGTCTTTAAATTTCCTCCAGTCTTCCTCCATCGACTTGAGAACTGCAGTTTTAAGAGATGCAGGACCTTTAAGCATCTGTTTAGCAGATATAAAGTATTTTCCTCCGCATTGTGCTGTGAGGCAGAGGAAGATGCTTTTTGCAGACATCTTGCTGCAGACATCTTGCATTATGGTGATGCAAGGTTTCAGGCAGTAAGAAAACAGGAAAGTGTGCTTTGACCTGGTAGCAATGGGAGGATGCGAGAAGTAGAAGAAGGGGCAAGAAGTAGTAGAAGTTAAGGATTTTGCTGGGGGCTGGCAGACTTCATATGGCTGTGGATTTGTCACTCCTGCTCTAGGGGTGGTATTCAGCTACCTTTTATTCACAGTAGACCAAGTGAAATAATGAGGATAAATGTTAGATCCTTTAATTTCAGTGGGTTTGTTTTGAGTAAATCTTAGCTGAATCACACCCTTAAAGTTTAGCTAAAATGTCAAATTTCATAATCCAATAGTTTCAGTTGACT